>NC_061818.1:33839018-34170866 GCF_021462225.1 Girardinichthys multiradiatus | reverse complement strand
GTTCAACCTTTAGCTATTATTGGATTTGGATTGTGAATGCAAAACACACGGTCAACAAGCTGCAGATATTTGATTTATAGTTAGGATGTAAGTATGTTTGTGCTGAGCTGACTGAGTTGTCATTGTAAACAGTGAGGGTCTCATTTTTATCATTCTTAACCCCCTGATGTTGTTGCAGTTTAAATAAAAGTCACAACCAGCTCATGAAGTACATACGGCATACAGAACGTTTGTTGGTGTTACAAAACATCCTCCAATGCAATCTATAATTATGATGTCAAAAAATGTTGTGAACATCTGTGTATGTATTTGGATGTTTTGAATTTCATGTTCTTAATTCAGAAAATTCACTTTGAACAATTTCATTTAAATAGTCTACAAAATAAGCCGCACGGTGGCGCAGTTGGTAGCACTGTTGCCTTGCAGCAAGAAGGTCCTGGGCTCGATTCCCGACCGGGGGTCTTTCTGCATGGAGTTTGCATGTTCTCCCTGTGCATGCGTGGGTTCTCACCAGGTACTCCGGCTTCCTCCCACAGTCCAAAGACATGCCTGTTAGGTTAATTGGTCACTCTAAATTGCCCTTAGGTGTATGAATGAGTGTGTGCGTGCGTGGTTGTATGTGTGTTGCCCTGCGATGGACTGGCGACGTGTCCAGGGTGTACCCTGCCTCTCGCCCATAGACTGCTGGAGATAGGCACCAGCTCCCCTGCGACCCACTATGGAATAAGCAGTAGAAAATGACTGACTGACTGTATTTATTTTAACCAGAATCAAGTTATATTACTTTGTTTAAATGTGAAATTTATCTGTCTGAAGAGTTTGAAGTCAGGGGTCTGGTTCCACTGTGACAGTCATGAGGTACTCTGAAGCAAGAGTAGGCAATATCTTTGAAATAGAGGGATTTTAAGGATAAATTTGAAAGTCTTAGAGCTTGACTGAACTTTAATAAAAGTGAGCCTTTGGAGCACATATAGTCAGTTTTCTTTGTCTGCATGCTAAGTAACTGTAGCATTGAAACTGTGCAGTCCAAACACACATTTTATGGACCAAACACTATAAAATGCAATCATATTTGTTTCGCTTACAAATTAGCAAAGTAAACTGACAATTGCCAAATTTTCAACAAAGAAAAAAAAAAAAACATGTTCTACAGTGCAATTTACATTTTACCTGGATTGAGTACAAAATAACAATAAAAAATATTAGCTGAGGACACAGACTATGAATGTGAAAAAATTTAAAAAGCAATGAGATAAAAAGTAAAAGGTTATATTGGCTGATGAAAGAAAACCATGGAGGAGAGTCATTTTATTCCTCGTTGATCAAACTCTACTGGGTGGTTGTTTCTGCCTGTCTACAGGTCAGTACTATGGATGGATAGATGTTTTCTCTGTCCCAGTGGTGACAGAAATTCTCCTTTGCAGGGCTTCAGTAAAACATACAATAGAAGCATAATTCACAAAAGAATACGAAAGAGAAAAATCTGATTCATACAATAAATATTTGAAGAAGTGAGTAAAGGCACTGTGACTGATGGCTTACTTAGAAGAGTTATTGCAGAGGGGAACATTGTTTGTTTTTTATGCATTTTTTTCTTGCCGGGCAAACTTTCTAAAGAGAATAAGTAGTAAAAAATATGTGAGTAGTCCACTGTGCCGGGTGGATATTCCTCAGACTTTGAGCTTTAAAATAAAGTAATGATTTTACCGGCCTGATTAATAATGCAGGGACGTTTTTTTTTTTGTGCAACTTAATAAAACTGACAAAACCAAACCATTTTTAATCCTGTATCTGTTATGTAAAATAACCACAACCAGCCCCCCATGCCCCACCTTCGCACCAATGATTATAAGGAGGCCATTTAGTTCAATGAAAAATGTGTGATTCAATAAATGAGACAAAACAAAAATAACAGAAAATATTATAAAACATTTATGTACCTCCAGGTCTGAAAACCTTGCCAGTGATCTGCCATTCCTGCTAGATTCTGTGAGAGCTCATTCATTTTTAGACCCAACTCTCATTCATTGCTCTCTTTTGGAGCTGTCAACACACCAGCTACCACGTATCAGAAAACAGGCTGTTATGGTGACTTAAGATTTAATGACACTGGCTATCCATCTGCTATCACTGTGATTTAATGTCACTGTTATGTGTGGGGATTGCTGTTTGAGTGAAAACCCTTTGAGAAGGGACATTACATTCTAAGATCATTCCACATTGCAAAACTCCAAGTTCTCAATGACTCCAGTGGTCCCTAATCCTTCACAGTAAAAGTAGCTTTGACTTCACTCGCTCAATGGTGCCCTGATGTTGACAGGTTTATCATAAACTAACAATACAATTTGAGATTTGTTCATCAATTTAGAATCATCCATCTTAATGCATAAACAATTAGATTTTTTGCTCCCACCTAGCACCCGTTGTGGCCAACAGCTTTTATTTATTTAAAGATTCTAGAGTAATTTGATAGTTTCATCAAATGTCGTTAAAAGGTAAAACAGTTATATGCTTTATCTCTTGTCTTGGTGATATAATTCTGTGATTATATTGATGCTTATTATTTAGTGCTGTAACTATATGTTTGATTGGATACAGGAGCAATTTTAAGCTTTCCACTGTAACATTGTGGCGGTTATAGTGTTAATTTGTCCTGCATGAAGCCACTACATGTTAAAATCTGTAGCATCCAAACATTATTTAAATCATTGACTGACTACTTGGTGCAGAATCTGTTGTGTTGTGTGAAGCTGAAAGAAAGAAATAAAAACATTGGAATAGTTTTTCCTTCGTGATCCTACATAATATTGTAAACTTACAGAACAAAAACAAACACTAAAACCAAAGTCAAGGCTGTTGTTTATGATAATCCTGCCTTTATCCTATGTAATATTTGTGGATTTATGCATACATATTTACATACATACCTTTTCTAGAACTCTCACTAAGTGAAAGATCAAAGTTACATTGTTAGCTTTCTGTGTTTTCATCAGCACCTACTCTAAATTCACCTACTCACTTCTTCACTGTTAAATATTCAGGTAGCTCACAGATGAGATATTGTGTCTCTAAGTAAGCATGTCTTTCCTAACACTCAGCTTCTCTCTGACAGGAGGAAAGATAGCTGTCATGGGTTTTCTGCAGATTAAAATATGACTGGCTTCACATAAAACTTCAACAGAGCTTTTAATCTGTCAGCCTGTCTTTTCTGCACCGTAAAGTCTTTCAAGGTTGTTGTTTTTCTTCCTGTTTGGGGCTCCTAAAAACTGCTAAAGTAAATAATGACCGTGTCAGTGGATCATTTTCTTTTGAACCTAAACATTTAATGAATATGTTACTAAATTCTGAGATTGTGTACATAGTGTCTATGTGCCTCTCCACCCGGAGACCGCTCTAGATAGGCCCCAGCTTCCCCGCGAACCAGTGCGTAAAAAGTGGCTATAGAGGGAGGATGGATGGATAGAAGTTTATGTTGTCTGTCTGATATTAAACTTAAAAACTGTGTGGGAAAAAAGGTAATTAGTGCTTTCAGAGTAAGCAATGAGGTTGTTTAATTATAAGCAATGAATGAAGATAGCTGTGACTAGTAAAATCAACTTTCTCCATTAATTTATAAAATGTAAAGCTTTATTATGATGCTTATATTTGCTGCTTATACAACAGCATGATTGTTTCTAAAAAGTTCTTCTCTCTGCACAGAAAAACTATTTTCTGAAATAAGGAAAAAAAGTTATGTGGTTACTTGATAAATTCCAGTTTGCTTTGGCTAAAAATTTTAGTTTTTTAACACCCTACAACTAAACCACCAAAGTCTGGTTTAGAAAAAAAACGAACAAAAAAACCATAAAGGTCTAAGGTCATTTATTTAAAACACTTTTATAGCATTTATAAGGTTTGTAGGATTTTTCCTAAATTTCACTGTATGCAAAAAATAAATTATTAATGGTACTACTTAGTTTTAATAAGGACTGCAATTTTGAGTGTTTTAATTTTACCAACTTGTGTCTTCTAACTGGAAGCTATATTAGAATTTTTGTAATGGTCCAGCAGGAGTCCCGACTTGAGAGATTATGATGACAAGAACACCTTTCAACCTGAAAGACTTGGAGCTCATTATCAAAGATAAATTGTCAAAATATCAGTGGAAACATTTGAAGCTGATCAGCAATTACAAGAAGGTTTGATTGCTATAAAGCCAATAAATTGAGATGGGTAGAATTAGTTTGACATGCGATTTTAAATAAAATGTAAATAAATGTTTTGGGTTTTTTCTCAAATTCAACCCACCTTTTACATAGTTTGATCTTTTAAGAGACACCTTCCAAACTTACATATGGAAATAATTTTACATTTAAATCTGGCAGGGCTATAAAAATTTGGGACTTGACTGTCATTACATATTCCTTTTAATGGTGTTGCAATGTGTTCAGATTGTAAGATGAGCCTGTGTTTTGACACTATGTTTTAAAGTATCTTTAAATAGTTGTGGGTTTCACTCTTGACTTAGTCTAAAGTGGTCCTAATGCCAGAAAAGCCTTCAAAAGGTACAGTTTTTATGTTTTTAAAAATAGCATAAAAAGGTGTCGTAGATTTCAAGCTAGGCTGAAAATAATCTCTATTTGGTGCAGACTGTCCTAGTTGAGGTTTTACCAGATTGTGTTTCAGATTAAACTAGAGACAATGAAACGGAGTTCCTTCAAATAAGTGACAAATTGATAGCTGCTAATGTCAGGGTCATTACCAGCTACAGTCTTTGGCCATATTTCTGTACAGTATTTACACTGTGCACAAACCTGAGGGGCGGAACTTGCTCCTTATTGACTCAGGAGGAAAACTAGGAATGGGAATCCTGTACATGTGCAATTGAAAGGTCTTCAGATTATATCTGACAAATACTTCCAAGTGCATGTGGTGCCCCAATGGGCTGCTGCCCAGTATGGTGAGCCATAATGCCCATATGAAAAATTGACTCTGGATGAGTAACTTCATACTGAGTAAGTTTATTTTTTGAGGTCACTAATCCCATAATAATATTTATTTTTGAAACCCTCTTTTGTATATTTAGCCCCCTCAATCTGACTTACTAAGGTAGGGGAATCACAAACTGTGCTCTGTGATCAATAGAAAAAAGAGAAAGCAGCAGATCAGAGAACTAATACATTATTTATCAATACTATGATAGCAGTTCTCCCTTATGAAACATACTTTCCACGCACTTACAATCATCAATATAACCCAATGCAAATGTGAAAGACCATTTTATACTTAAAGCAGTGGCTGGTCTGTATATTGAGTATACGTTTTAATCAAAATCTGTATTTATTAAAAATAAGTATGCAGCTGTTTAGAAAAGAGATTCAGGATTAACAAGAGCTCTCTGACTGACTTCACTGAGACTGATGAACCTTGGATCAGTGTAGCAAACACCATTTTTCACACAAACAGCTCAAGGTGTTTTTGCTTCACAAACTGCTTTCTCTCCACTGTGTATAAGAGGGTAAGCATGGTCGAAAATTACTAAAGCACATATCAGCTCCAAAGTGAGCAATAAAGCAAAACGTTGACATATCAATGGCCTTAAAATCATCTAGCCCTTAATGGCCTCACTTGAGAAGGTAAAGCAGCATCTGTTAAGAACTGCAGCAATGCCAACAACATAAACAAATATAAAACTAACAGGTCTTGTCAGCCATTCCTCTTATCTCATTCTGCCTGTTTCCTCTTGTGCTTATCTCTTATCACACCATCGCTATGCATCACACTCTCTTCGTCGCTTTTGGATTTTGCTGCCATGCATCACTAGGGGCCGATTCTGTGTCTTGTCTCATTGGGAGGCTCTTTGCATGAGGCTGAACTGGAATACTGGAGTCAAGCGTCAGGAGTCAACAGGGCTTTAATAAATTTAGAGGCTCTGAGCTGTAATCCTGCTCCTCACCCCCTCCTGTGCTGACACAACGCTCCTCAGAGGATGCAGGAACAGATTAAAGAGACTCACTTGCTACACATTGCTGTAAGGCTGTAGGTGTGTGTGTGTCTGCATCCAGAGGTGAGAGTAGAAAATATTCCCCCTTCAGTATACACAGATCCACTGCTCTGGGTGAGATGTATCATTTTGAGTACACTCACTTTCAGGATTCAAGAGGGAAAAGTGGTTTGCTTTAGGAGTTGACTGCAGTTTTAACTTCTTGTGTGTAAAGTGTGTAGTTGCTTATGTCATTGCATCAAACCAAAAAAAAAAAAAAAACCCTCTGATAGACACCTTTAGATAGATCTGTCAAATAAGAATCTTTTTCAGATGGTCAGGGCCATTTGAAAAGTCTTCTGGGACACATTTGTGTCCATCTACTAAGCAAACGTTCATTCCTTATTTTGAAGGATTTCTATGGTCTCTACTCTAGTTTGGAAAGAACTCTTGGACTCTCCCACTGTTAAACATTATCTTTGTTCACCAGGTTTTGTGTGTTTTACTGGAATGCATTTTTACTCAGTCGCTGCCCACTGGACAATTTATCACACCAGTATGTCAACCCTTTTTTTAGGAACCGTCAGTGTTTGAGTTGGAAAGTAGTATAATAAGCATAATGTTTCTTCACATTTTTTTCACAAATGATTGTGTTAATTCATCTTTACTGGGGTTTTTTTTGTCCACTGAGGCACTGTATATCTACTGTAATTTATTGATTTTCACTAGATAACACACTGGAAAACTTTGTACATGAAGTAGTAAGAATAGAGAACACTACAGTGTTCTAAGTAATGTACTATGGCCTGAACTGACTGAGTAAGCTAAGCCTAACCTTAGCATTTCAGTGTAAACATCTATGGCAGTAATGTCCATATTCAGTCCTCAAGGGTCAGTGTCGGGCATGTTTCAGCTTCAGTTCAGCACACTTGAATCAAATTAATGAGTTAGCAGGCCTCTGCAGACCTTCATGTCATATTGATGAGCTTCTTTAGCCATTTAATTCAGCTGTGTGGGAGCAGGGACACATCTCAAACATACAGGACACCGGCCCTAAGGGCTGGGGTTGGAAACCCCTGAGCTACAGATCTACAGCTAGTCTGGTTAAAAATACCCCGGGGTACTGAATCTGTAATTACAACTGGTGTCAGAGTTTCTGCAGGTTCTTAAGAACTAGCCCCTTTGGCTACTGGTGTCCAAAGTGGCTCTTTAGAAATGTTGTCCATTTCCATTTCCACATTATAATAGTAACACTTTAAACGAAACAGTAAACTAAAGATAAATCAGTAAGACTGAGTTAATGAACTTTCACCCAATGAAATCTGCGGCACACATGATAACCTTGGATTAGTGCTGTCTACTGTTTATGCATTCCATTTAATATTGATAAATTAGGTGGTCCTTTCAAAGACCTGACATATCTTGATTATTTGCAGAATAAAGTGTTAAGAAATACTACTGTATATTATGCATGAGTATGTCCTAAGGCTGCACTGTCATGATTTTCCTGTGTTAGGTTTTGAGTTTCTTTAGTGATCTGTTCCCTCTGTGTGTTCTGTTCTTAACTTGCTGTTATTTTAGTTTTTGTTTATTGTAGTTTAGGCTCATTATGGTGGTTAGATGTTCTGTTATTTCCCTGGAC
Organism: Girardinichthys multiradiatus; assembly: GCF_021462225.1. Classification (NCBI taxonomy): domain Eukaryota; kingdom Metazoa; phylum Chordata; class Actinopteri; order Cyprinodontiformes; family Goodeidae; genus Girardinichthys; species Girardinichthys multiradiatus. The sequence goes on along the minus strand of NC_061818.1, from coordinate 34,163,262 downwards.
TCCCTGTTCATCTGTGTTAATTAGCCTCCCTCTTTCAGTTGTCCTGCATTCTCTTTCTCATCAGATACTCTATATTTCTCCTGATTAGCCTCTCTAGTTCATTGGTCTATTTTCCACCCCACTGCTGTATTTATACCCTCTGGTTTTCATTTCTGACCACCTGTTCCTTCTGGCTGCTACCGGGTCCATGTCCTTGCCTCTACTTCCCTGATAACTACCCGCTCTATGTCTGTGTTCCATGCCTGGCTGTTTTTGTAAGAAATATTCTACTTATCATGTTGCTTTCACACTCTTGTACATTGGTCCTTACACATTGGTCCTGTAAAACCCTCACTCCATATGACATGCACAGTATCAGGAAAAACATGTTATTTCAACACTATTGGTGAATGTGATGACTGTCAATTATGATCATCCCAATTTTTTCTTTATCACACTTCCCCTACTACTTTTTGTGGCCTTTTGTCTTTTACCCACTAAGAGTATACATCCAGAGTGTGCATTAAGGGCAGGAAAAGTCTATCCAGCAAGCCAAATATATTCATGGCTCACATAATTTATGCATGACACTCTAAATATGATATCCTAACAAATATTGCATCCAAAGAGTCTTTCGCACTTGCAGTATTGCACACATATAAATTAAACACATTGGATATTGCAATGACTATGATTTGATATTGTGCAGCTTTAAGTGCCACAGAGTAAAAGGTGAAAGAAAAAAAACTTGAAAGTTTTGTAGTAAAATAATAGTTCTGATTGTTTAAAGTATATTGTTAGCCTTTGATGAGAACCCAGACCCCCAACGCCCAACATACATTAAACGATGAACCTTTTCCTCACTATGTCTGAGATAATCACAAAGGAAGCGCCTAAATCCTCTCTATGAACAGAACAAGATGCTGAAAGGACTTCTGAAAGACCTTGATGTCTTTAATGAATCCTAAGTCCTTGAGTGACTTAAATAAATAAAAAGTGGTAAAAAATGCTTCAATCATCAAATTTCTTTTAGTTGGGTTAACATGAAACTTTTCCTTTTAAATCAAATGATGTGAGAATTTTTTTTATAAAGGATTCAACTTTTTAATTCCCAGTGAAACGCGTTAGGAAAGACTGTTCAAAAGCAGGCAGGACAGAAAAAAGCAAAACTATTTTCAGGGAAACCTTTTCTTCTGAAAAGGTCAGTGGAAACAAAGTTGATCCTTTTAAAGGAGAAAGATACATTTTCCTAATCACATTAAGTTTTTAACTTGTTTAATAATGAAGATGGATGTGGGAAGTTACATTCATGTGTATTGTAATCATGCCATTTAATAGCACTTCTAATGGAGATTAATGGGAATCAGATTGGCCGCCTGTTCCATCTATCTTTGACACTTCTTCAATTTTTTGCTTTTTCTGCTAAAAAAGGGTAATCATTAATTAAACCAAAATCTGCCCAGTAAAGTACAGTACAATGGAGCTGCTACTGCATGAATATCAGCTAGTGGAGGAGAGGGGTGGCAGCTCTGTTTGTCAAAGGAACGTTCTATTTTGATGCTTTCAGATTGATAGCAGCCATTCTCCACAAAGCAGAAAACCTCAGCTTAGTTTTTTTTTTTACCATCTTGTTTGTACAGGGTTCTGTGATGTAAACAGGGGTTTGTTTGTTTCTTGCAAGATGAAATTCCCAAAGGCATTTTATTTTAATTGTAATCATTTTCATCATCACTCATGGCTAAACAAATCACGCTGTCTGCTTATCATTTCCGTTCCATGTCAGTGTTACCATTCAGGCAGAGCCAAGAGTCCAAACCAAGTGGAAAACACTATCGACAAAATGAGCTGTCTTTGAAAGAAAAGCAATGTCATACTAAAGATCTACTAAAAAGAAAGAAAGTGGTTGAGAAAATAATGTATCTTTTTCAAAACATTCAATTCTAACAATTTAAACTCGTACTCGTACTCGTCGTCTTCCGCTTTATCCAGGACCGGGTCGCGGGGGCAGCAGACTCAACAGAGACACCCAGACGTCCCTCTCCCCAGACACCTCCTCCAGCTCCTCCGGGGGGAGCCCAAGGCGTTCCCAGGCCAGCCGAGAGACATAGTCCCTCCAGCATGTCCTGGGCCGTCCCCTGGGCCTCCTCCCAGTGGGACGTGCCTGGAACACCTCCCGAGGAAGGCGTCCAGGAGGCATCCGGTATAGATGCCCGAGCCACCTCAACTGGCTCCTCTCGATGTGGAGGAGTAGTGGCTCTACTCCGAGCCCCTCCCGGATGGCCGAGCTCCTCACCCTATCTCTAAGGGAGTTCCCGGCCACCCTACAGAGGAAGCTCATTTCCGCCGCTTGTATCCGGGATCTCGTTCTTTCGGTCATGACCCAAAGTTCATGGCCATAGGTGAGGGTAGGAACGTAGACCGACCGGTAAATCGAGAGCTTCGCTTTTTGGCTCACCTCTCTCTTCACCACAACGGACCGGCACAACGCCCCCATTACTGTGGCAGCCGCACCGATCCGTCTGTCGATCTCCCACTCCATTCTTCCCTCACTCGTGAACAAGACCCCGAGATACTTAAACTCCTCCACTTGAGGCAGGAACTCCCCTCCAACCTGAAGAGGACAAGCCACCCTTTGCCGGTCGAGAACCATGGCCTCGGACTTGGAGGAGCTGATCTTCATCCCAGCCGCTTCACACTCGGCTGTGAACCGCCCCAGTGCATGCTGTAGGTCTTGGCTAGAGGGGGCCAGCAGGACCACGTCATCTGCAAAAAGAAGAGACGAAATCCTCTGGTCCCCAAACCAGACACCCTCGGCCCTTGGATGCGCCTAGAAATCCTGTCCATAAAAGTTATGAACAGGACCGGTGACAAAGGGCAGCCCTGCCGGAGTCCAACATGCACCGGGAACAGGTCCGACTTAGTGCCGGCAATGCGAACCAAACTCCTGCTCCGCTTGTACAGAGATCGGATGGACCGTAGTAAAGGGTCCCATCAGAAAGGGCCATACTCCTGGAGCACCCCCCACAGGCCATCACAAGGGACACAGTCGAATGCTTTCTCCAGGTCCACAAAACACATGTGGACCGGTTGGGCAAACTCCCATGAACCCTCGAGTACCCTGTAGAGGGTATAGAGCTGGTCCAGTGTTCCACGGCCGGGACGAAAACCACACTGCTCCTCCTGAAGCCGGGGTTCGACTATCGGCCGGACTCTCCTCTCCAATACCCTGGCGTAAGCTTTACCAGGGAGGCTGATGAGTGTGATACCCCTGTAGTTGGAACACACCCTCCGGTCACCCTTCTTATGTAGGGGGACCACCACCCCAGTCTGCCAATCCAAAGGCACTGTCCCCGTCCGCCACGCAATGTGGAAGAGGCGTGTCAACCATGACAGCCCCACAACATCCAAAGACTTTAGGTACTCAGGGCGGATCTCATCGAACCCCGAAGCCCTGCCACCACGGAGCTTTTTAACCACCTCGGTGACTTCAGCTTGGGTGATGAAAGAGTCCAACCCCGAGTCCCCAGCCTCAGTTTCCACCAGGAAATGTGTGATGGCAGGATTGAGGAGATCCTCGAAGTACTCCTTCCACCGGCCAATAATGTACCCAGTCGAGGTCAGCAGCTCCCCACCCCCACTGTAAACAGTGTTGGCGAAGCACTGCTTCCCCCTCCTGAGGCGCCGGACGGTTTGCCAGAATCGCTTCGGGGCCAACCGGTAGCCCTTCTCCATGGCCTCACCAAACTCCTCCCAGGTCCGAGTCTTTGTCTCTGCCACCGCCCGGGCTGCGGCACGCTTGGCCCCACGGTACCCGTCAGCCACCTCAGGAGTCCCACAAGCCAACCACAGCCGATAGGACTCCTTCTTCAGCTTGACAGTTTACCTTACTGCCGGTGTCCACCACCGGGTTCGGGAATTGCCGCCGCGACAGGGACCGCAGACCTTACGGCCGCAGCTACGGGCAGCAGCACTGACAATAGATGCGGAGAACATGGTCCACTCAGACTCTATGTCTCCAACATCCCCCGGGATCTGGTCAAAGCTCTCCCGGAGGTGAGAGTTGAATACATCCCTGGCCAAGGGGTCCGCCAGACATTCCCAGCAGACCCTCACTATGCGCTTGGGCCTGCCAAGTCTGTCCGGCTTTCTCCTCCCCCAGCGGATCCAACTCACCACCAGGTGGTGATCAGTGGACAGCTCCGCCCCTCTCTTCACCCGAGTGTCCAAAACATGCGGCCGAAGTTCTGATGATACGACAACAAATTCGATCATTGACCTCCTGCCTAGGGTATCCTGGTGCCAAGTGCACTGATGGGACACCCTTATATTTGAACATGGTGTTCATTATGGACAATCGGTGACCCGTCACCTAAAATTTTAACTGTATTGCTTCAATTTAAACATTTACAATAAATTCATTTGCATAATATTTATGATATGCATGGTGAAAGTAAAAATTATCAAAAGATGAAGCTGTGCACAGGGAAAGTTACAGTTGGCACTAAACTTCTTCAACCTCTACTAGAAATTATGTAAAATTAAAGTACAAACTAGCAATTGTTCATAATGAGGAGATAAAAGAACAATTTAAATAGCTCAACACAACTAATATTTCAAGTGTTGTTCTACAAATGTAATTCCAAGGCCACTTCTAATGACTACTGCAGTCCTTAAATTTCTCAATTCCTTCATCACAAGCATCTTTTGTACTTGGGAAAGCAGACCTTTTTGTTAAGACCTGCTGCAAACTTGATTCATGGGCAGATACCAGCTTCTCGCAGCGTTCCCAAGGTATGTAAGCCCACTTGTCATGGGTAAAGGCCTCCAGTTCATTAATATGTTTGGATTTGTATATTGCAGTTGCATTTTTCAAATCCCACCAGAGGTTTTAGATAGGGTTCAAGACAGGTAACCATAATGGCCACTCCTCCAAGACCTCTTCTCATAACCACAAATTGCTGAATTCCTGGGATGATTGCACTGCTTGAAGGTAAAATGCCGCTCTACCTTCAGCTTCCTCACAGACAGTTGTTTTGCTGTCAGTCGAACAGCTGCATACTTGATCTAGAGGCATATTTTTGTACTTATTTGCCTGTTTGTGCAAAAAAACGTTTTGGACAATTTTCATTATTTGGCCTCATTTAGAACATGCAGTAAAATGTTACTGTCAACACTCCACACCTGTTTTGCAAATTGTGCTCTGAAGAAAAATTATGTTAATGGAATTGAATAATTCTAAGGCTGCCATAATAATTGAAAGTAGGATTTTTGGTCCAAATTTAGTTAAAATCTTTAGTTTTATTAAACCTTTCAAACTGTTGGATGATTTGGTTCTGCATAAATTTGTACTTGGCAACGGCCTCTTCCGCCTAACTAGATTATTTGCTAGGTTGCGACAAAGGCAAAATCTATCTTCCACAACTCCTCCTACATTTTGAGCTCAATCAGGATAAAACTCTACATACCATTTACAGAGATAGAGGGACACAATTGTATAAAATCTTTGTCAAATGTTCGAAAGTTGTTAAAGCTACATGCGGACAAACTTTATTCGTGAACTAGCACAAAAGTTAATTGACTGTATCTCCGCCATATTTCATGATTTCCAAACAAGATTGGTGAACCTGATAGAGAATGAGCTATTGTGCCTATACAATGAGTTTGATACACATTCAATAATAGGGAGCGCTATAGGCACCAGACGTTTATATCTGCTAAACGGATTGATGGATTGACACGCAACTTGGTCCATATGTTCAAGACCTTGACCTTCGGACATACTTTTAATATTATTAAAAAGTGGGCGTGGCTTATATGCTATCTCCCATTTGACCTTTGAACTCAGTGAATTTGAAAGATTTTGTCGGGGAAATTACAGATCATATGCAGAATTGTGCTACGTAGGTACATGGAAAAAAAATGTATGTCTCACCACTAGATCGCTAGATGTTATAACGTAAAATGCGTTTCTGTGATTATCTCTGAAAATGTTACTTGCAGAGACAAAATCTCAATTCCTGAATGTTCTTGGAGTCATCATGTAAGTTTTGAAAAAAAATCATAGAGTTATGCTACTTAGCAACAATGTTGTGTAATATGCGAAACCTATTTTCATAAACTCCTCCTTAGGGGCGAGGCCAATCAAAGGGAAACTGGGCCTGGTAAGACTGCAGACATAGCCGACAAAATGATATAGAACGGATTTCAAAATTATTTTTCGCTTTGCGAATTATACACAAACTTTTTTAAAGCAAAAAAAGTTTTTTTGGCCCAACTTGAAAACAGGTTAAGATGTAGGAATAATTTTCATACCAGTTGTGCCTAAGGTCAAACTATAGGTATGTACTCTTTTTCAGAGGGATTTAAGCCTAGGGGGCGTTATAAGCAAGGGGAATTTATATAGCTAAAATGGCTGAATGGATTTTTATAAAATTTGGTACATTTCTTCAGGATACCACCTAGAGACTATGTTATCAGTATGGTAATGATTGAGCAAAGTAGGCGTGGCTTATGTGCGAAAATGTACCTCAAAATCAGAGACATGACAAACAATGTATCGCATTCCACATATAGATATGGTTTTCTGAGAATATGTAGGGATTTTTATGAAATACCACATATTTTATATACATTTTTAAATTTGGCTAAGGACTGTGGATATGACAGTTAACGATTTTTGGTTGAAATGGTAATTAAGTTCTTTTGAACCGCCACCTTAAAGTGGTGGAGGGGTTTGAGTGCTCAAATGATCCTAGAGGCTATGTTGTCTGGGGCTTAAATGCCCCTGGTAGGGTCTCCAATGGCAAACAGGCTCTAGGTGATGGGTCAGACAAAGAGTGGTTCAAGAATCCTTCATGAGGATTAATATATTGAGGCACGTGTAGTCGCCCGGTACAGCAGAGCCGGGGTCCCACCCTGGAGCCAGGCCTGGGATCGGGACTCGCCGGAGAGCACCTGGTGGCCGGGTTGCTCCTCGCGGGGCCCGGCCTGGCCAAGCCCAAATGAGAGACACAAGGCCATCCCCCAGTGGGCCCACCACCTGCAGGGGGAACCGTGAGGGACCGGTGCAAAGAGAATTGGGTGACGAAGGTGGAGACCTCAGCGGTCTGATCCCCGGATGCTTAGGCTGGCTCTAGGGACGTGGAATGTCACCTCACTGGGGGGGAAGGAGCCTGAGCTTGTGCAGGAGGTCGAGAGATATCGACTAGAAATAGTCGGGCTCACCTCCATGCACAGCATGGGCTCTTGAACCCATCTCCTTGAGAGGGGTTGGACTCTCTTCTACTCTGGAGTGGCCCATTGGGAGAGGCGGCGTCATTTCGGCCTACGGGCCGAGCAGTAGTGCGGAGTACCTGGCCTTCTTGGTGTCTCTGTCGGGGGTGCTGGATAGTGCCCGTCCCGGGGACTCCATTATTCTGCTGGGGGACTTCAACACCCATGTGGGAAACGACAGTGACACCTGGAGAGGCGTGATCGGGAAGAATGGTCTCCCCGATCTGAATCGGAGTGGTGTTTTGTTGTTGGACTTCTGTGCTAGTCACGGATTGTCCACAATGAACACCATGTTCAAACATAAGGGTGTCCATCAGTGCACTTGGCACCAGGACACCCTAGTCAGGAGGTCAATGATTGACTTTGTTGTCGTATCATCAGACCTTCAGCTGCATGTTTTGGACACTTGGGTGAAGAGAGGGGCGGAGCTGTCCACTGATCACCACCTGCTGGTGAGTTGGATCTGCTGGAGGAGGAGAAAGCCGGACAGACTTGGCAGGCCCAAGTGCATAGTGAGGGTCTGCTGGGAACACCTGGCGGAGCCCTCGGCCAGGGATGTTTTCAACTCCCACCTCCGGGAGAGCTTTGACCAGATTCCAGGGGATGTTGGAGACATAGAGTGGACCATGTTCGCCGCATCTATTGTCGATGCTGCTACCCGTAGCTGCGGCGGTAAGGTTTGCGGTGCCTGTCGTGGTGGCAATCCCAGAACCCGGTGGTGGACACCGGCAGTAAGGGATGCTGTCAAGCTGAAGAAGGAGTCCTATCGGCTGTGGTTGGCTTGAGGAACTCTTGAGGCAGCTGACAGGTACCGTGAGGCCAAGCGTGCTGCAGCCCGGGCTATGGCAGAGGCAAAAACTCGGGCCTGGGAGGAGTTCGGTGAGGCCATAGAGAAGGACTACCGGTTGGCCTCGAAGAGATTCTGGCAAACCGTCCGGCTCCTCAAGAGGGGGAAGCAGTGCTTCACCAACACTTTTTATAGCGGGGGTGGGAGGCTGCTGACCTCAACTGAGGACATTATCAGGCAGTGGAAGGAGTACTTCAAGGATCTCCTCAATCCTGCCATCACACATTCCCTGGTGGAAACAGAGGCTGGGGACTCGGTGTTTGACTCTTTCATCACCCAGGCTGAAGTCACCAAGGTGGTTAAAAAGCTCCGTGGTGGCAAGGCTTCGGGGGTGGATGAGATTCGCCCTGAGTACCTCAAGTCTCTGGATGTTGTGGGGCTGTCATGGTTGACACGCCTCTTCAACATGGCGTGGCGGTCGGGGACAGTGCCTCTGTGCTGGCAGACTGGGGTGTGTTCCAACTACAGGGGGATCACACTCTTCAGCCTCCCTGGTAAGGCCTACGACAGGGTATTGGAGAGGAGAGTCCGGCCGATAGTCAAACCTCAGCTTCAGGAGGAGCAGTGTGGTTTTCGTCCCAGCCGTGGAACACTGTACCAGCTCTATACCCTCTACAGGGTACTCAAGGGTTCATGGGAGTTTGCCCAACTGGTTCACATGTGTGTTGTGGACCTGGAGAAAGCATTCGACTGTGTCCCTCGTGATGCCCTGTGGGGGGTGCTCCAGGAGTATGGAATTGGGGGCCCTTTATTAGGGGCCATCCGGTCCCTGTATGAGCGGAGCAGGAGTTTGGTCCGCATTGCCGGCACTAAGTCGGACCTGTTCCTGGTGCATGTTGGACTCCAGCAGGGCTGCCCTTTGTCACCGGTCCTGTTCATAACTTTTATGGACAGGATTTCTAGACGCAGCCAATGGCTGGAAGGGGTCTGGTTTGGGGACCAGAGGATTTTGTCTCTTCTTTTTGCAGATGACGTGGTCCTGCTGGCCCCCTCTATTCAAGACCTACAGCATGCGCTGTGGTGGTTAGCAGCCGAGTGTGAAGCGGCTAGGATGAAGATCAGCTCCTCCAAGTCAGAGGCCATGGTACTCGACCAGAAAATGGGGGCTTGTCCTCTTCAGGTTGGAGGGGAGTTCCAGCCTCAAGTGGAGGAGTTCAAGTATCTCGGGGTCTTGTTCATGAGTGAGGGAAGAATGGACCGGGAGATCAACAGATGGATCGGTGCGGCTGCCGCAGTTATGGGAGCACTGTGATGGTCTGTTGTGGTGAAGAGAGAGCTGAACCAAAAAGCGAAGCTCTCGATTTACTGGTCGGTCTACCTTCCTACCTTCACCTATGGCCATGACCGAAAGAACGAGATCCCGGATACAAGCGGCTAAAATGAGCTTCCTCCGTAGGGTGGCCGGGCACTCCCTTAGAGATAGGGTGAGGAGCTCGGCCATCCGGGAGGGGCTCAGAGTAGAGCCGCTGCTCCTCCACATCGAGAGGAGCCAGTTGAGGTGGCTTGGGCATCTATACCGGATGCCTCCTGGACGCCTTCCTCGGGCGGTGTTCCAGGCACGTCCCACCGGGAGGAGGCCCAGGGGACGGCCCTGGACACGCTGGACGGACTATGTCTCTCGGCTGGCCTGGGAACGCCTTGGGCTCCCACCGGAGGAGCTGGAAGAGGTGTCTGGGGAGAGGGACGTCTGGGTGTCTCTGCTGAGTCTGCTGCCCCCGTGACCCAGTCCTGGATAAGCGGAAGACGACGAGTACGAGTGGTAATTAATTTAGGCACTTGAATAAACAGTTATATTGTGCCTTTTATAGTCATGGTGATCTAAGAATATTTTGGGAATTGTTTTTATGAAATATGCATTTGTAATGAATATTTAAATTCGGTTCATTATAGGTTGTTAATGTATAAACAAAACCTTTTCATTTTTTTTTTTCAAAGACCATTACATTTAGTGACGTTATAAATAACATATTTTTGTAGATATACATAGGTTTAATTGAGAATACTTTGGTAATTCTTTTGACAAACTATGTATTTTTAAGGATTTCCTGTACTGTCAAAAGGAATCATGATTTCACTACATGTAGATCAACATTTCCCCTTGTCATGAGTATTTTTGTTTAGTGCAGCGATTAAGCTCTCTGCCTCTCACCCTTCAGATTCAGGGTTAGAACCCAGGTTTTCCTGCTCTCTTTATTTGGTGTTTTTTTTCTCACACAAGTATCAGACGCAATGCTGCCTGTTAATCAAACACATTTTTTTATGAAACGCATTGCATTCGTAGTGTTCACCACTATCTCTGGTCAGTATTTTGCTCATTTGCTGCTCAACCCTCACATAACTGCCTGGAATTACTCAACCAATCTACCTAACATCTTGTAACCACTCAACTCGGGCAAATTTGAACAGAAGGTGGAGCAGATCACCGGCTGAGGGAGGAGGCAGATGTGACGTCAACACAGGAAGGCCCACCTTTGTTGTTGACGAAGGGTCATAGCTTTATAACAACAAAGCTAAAGTTTTGGGAGTTTAATTAGTGGATCAACAAGTTGGATCCATATGTACTGCCTGTTGTTTTGTTCAGCCAGATACAGACGATTGGCCGCACATATCACACAATGGAAGAAGGGTAAGTTATAAGACACTTAAAAATATGTGACGGTTCGTTAGGGCTCTTTCTTTCTTTCTTTCTTTCTTTCATGATGTGACCAACTGACACAAAATCTATCTAAAATTGTGCAAATAGACTCGGAAAAGGAGGCACACTTATTCTTTTCTGATATAGATGCATTTCTATTTTTCATAAATTTATTATATTAAAATTGACAATTTTTCTTCAATAGCTTTCAGGTCACTTGATCAATTGACACAAAATCCTTGTTAAATCATTCTACTAGACTGGAAAGCTGAGACAATGAGATTTTAATGCATTTTATTTATTTTTATAAATTTCTTTTATAACAAATTATGATCTTTTATTTTCAATATCTTTTAGGTCACATGACCCAGTGGTACAGAACTACTGTTAAATCATTCTACTAGACTGAATAAATGAGACACACTTCTTTTTATCTGATTCAATTACATTTTCTATTTTTTATGATTTGTTTTCATTGAAATCCATTATTTTATTTTCAATAGCTTTGAGAAAACATGCCTTTCACAAAACTAATGTTAAATCATCCTACAAAACATGACACATGAAACAGTCTTAAAGCAATCTAACAGATCTACAGTTTTATTTCCAACAATTTATCAAATTTTCTTTCTAACATTATTGGACAAACTTAACACTTTGCATTTTACTTGCATGATGGACATTTCCAGCTGCCTTTCTTTGGATTTTCACATTCTGTGCTGTTTGTATTGAGGTACTTGGCATGGAGCCATCTATCACACATCACACTGGATCTGTTAATACTGTTGTAGATGCTGATGACTGTGAGCAGAAAGAATTTCCTGTAGCGGTCTGTCTTACAGCAGATCTGAAGAAGCCTCTGACTGAAGACACTCTGTAGATGTAGGACAGTCTCATGAAGAGGATGCTCAGGGTTCTCCATAGTGCTCTTCATTTTGTGAAGAATCCTTCTTTGCACAATGATCTCCAGAGGTTCCAGAGGAGTCCCCAGAACATAGCCAGTCTTCTTTATCAGCTTGTTAAGTTTTTTAAGTCTCTGGCTCTGATGCTGCTTCCCCAGCAGATGATGGCAGAAGAGATCACACTCTCACAACAGATCTGCTGCATCTTGCTGCAAACACCGAAGGACCTAAGCTTTCTCAAGAAGTACAGTCTGCTCTGTCCCTTCTTGTAGATGGCTTCACAGTTACATCTCCACTCCAGTCTGTTGTCCAGGTGAACACAGGTATTTATACTCCTCCACCACTTCCACTTCTTCTCCAATGATAGAAATAGTTTTTTGACTTATTGTTGTTTCTCTTAAAATCTACAATCATCTTTTTTGTTTTATTCCCGTTCAAGATGAGGTGATTGTTTCCACACCATGCCACAAAGCGGTTCACCAGGTCCCTGTACTCATATTCTTGTCCATCTCCGATCCACCCCACAACTGCAGAATCATCTGAGTATTTCTGCAGATGACAGGAGTCTGTCTTGTACTGGAAGTCTGAGGTGTACAGAGTGAAGAGGAATGGTGAGAGTACAGTCCCCTGTGGTGCTCCTGTGCTGCTGACTAGCTGGTTAGACACACAACCCTTCAGTCTCACAAACTGTGGTCTGTTTGTCAGGTAGTCTTTGATCCAGGAGATTGTTGAGGCCTCCACCTGAGTCTTCTGGAGTTTCTGACAAAGCAAATCAGGTTGAATCGTGTTAAATGTACTGGAGAAATCAAAGAACATGATCCTCACAGTGCTACTGGCTTTGTCCAGATGACAGTGGGTTTGTTTGATGGCATCTTCAACTCCAACTCCACAGCGATAAGCAAACTGAAGGGGGTCCTGATGGTTTACTGTTTGCTTACTCAGGTGGGCCAACAGGAGTCTCTCTAGGACCTTCATGATGTGAGATGTCAGGGCAACAGGTCTATAGTCATTGAGGACTGATGGGTGAGTTTTCTTTGGTACTGGAACAAGACAGGAGGTCTTCCACAACACCGGAACCTTCTTCTGGGCCAGGCTAAGGTTGAAGAGGTGCTGCAGAATCCCACAGAGCTGCTCTGCACAGGCCTTCAGGACTCTAGGGCTGACATGGTGTGGACCTGCAGCCTTATTCCTATTCAGTCTCTCCAGTTGTCTCTTCACCTGACTTCTTGAGACACACAGGTGGAAGGGAGAAGCAAAGGAAGCATCCGTATTTTCTGATATGGTTGAAGGCAAACATGTAGAAGCAGAAGGGTCTAGGGCTGAGGTAGAAGATAAAAAAAAATTGAGGTGTTACTGGAAAGCTGTGGGTCAAAAGACAGTGGGATGTCTGTTTGGCTATGAGCAGGAGAGGAGGATGCTGAGCTTGTTTCTGAACTGAACTTATTGAAGAATGTGTTCAGTTCATTGGCTCTGTCCAGGCCTCCATTGATCTGATCATCCTTCTGCTTGAAGCTTGTGATCTTCTTCATCCCTGTCCACACATCTTTGATATTGTTTTGCTGGAGCTTGCTCTCCAGCTTCTTCTTGTACACCTCCTTGCTGTCTCTTATCTTGACTTTAAGTTACTTCTGTATACTCCTCAATAATTCTCCACCTCCCTCTCTGTAGGCTCTTTTTTTCTTGTTAAGCAGGTCCTTCAGGTCACCGGTGATCCAGGGTTTGTTATTGGGAAAACATCTGACCATTCTGGTAGGGATGATGTTATCCACACATAAGTTTATATAGTCGGTAACACACTCAGTCATGGCATTGATGTCCTCTCCATGTGGCTGGCACAGTGCGTCCCAGTTTGTAGCCTCGAAGCAACCTTGCAGAGCTTCTTCAGCTTCCTGTGACCATTTTCTCACAGTCCTCTTTATTACAGGTTGTATCTGAACAAAGGGCTTATATTTCGAGCAGAGAAAAACAAGATTGTGATCTAATTTGCCTAGAGGTCTTGCTGTAGAAATGTAAGAGTCCTTGACATTTGCATAAAACAAATCCAATGTTTTGTTTTCTCTGGTAGAGCAGCTGACAAACTGTTGAAATTGTTGGAAGTGTAGCAGAGAGTGAAGCATGGTTAAAATCACCAGAAATTGCCACAAACGCATTATGGTGTTGTGTCTGTAGCTTAGCATCAACTGAGCTGATGGCATCACATGCAATGTCAGCAACAGCGGAAGGTGGAACGTAAACTGTTGCCAAAATAACACTGGTGAACTCTCTGGGTAAATAATATGGACGAAAACTTACTGCCAACAGTTCAATATCTGGACTGCAGAGACGACACTTCACAGTAACATGTCCTGGATTACACCATCTGTTGTTCACAAGTACTGCCAGTCCACCTCCTTTACGTTTGCCGCTCCTCTTTAAATCTTTGTCTTCTTGTATAGTCAGAAAGCCCGGCAGAGAGAAGCTGGAGTCAGGGATAGGATCCTGCAGCCATGTCTCAGTAAAACACATGATACTGCATTCCTGGTACTCTCGCTGGGTCCTTTGTAGGGCTTGGAGTTCATCCAACTTGTTTTTCCCAACGTTCTCTTTGCTCCTTTGCATCCACAGCATCTTCTTTTCAACTCATCAGGCATTTGGGGTTGTAGTTGAAGTATTATTTGAGCTTTGCGATATTAATCAGCTCCTCCCGGTTGTAAGAAACAACCCCATTGCCATGGTGATGCATCAAATGTCCAAAAGTAGTAAAGTATTAGGAAAAATTCCTTCCAGCTGCACATCATTCGATACCGGAGAGGACAGTCGTCCCAAAAAATCAACTGTATCCACCACAAGAGGAATTTGAGTTCCTGAAAAAGAATCAATCAGAATAAAAAGTAACAGAGCTACTCCAACCTGCTTCCACCTTGAGCGGTGCAATTCTAGAATATTATATATATTATTGTATATATGTATGGTATATTATATACAGGTCCTTCTCAAAATATTAGCATATTGTGATAAAGTTCATTATTTTCCATAATGTCATGATGAAAATTTAACATTCATATATTTTAGATTCATTGCACACTAACTGAAATATTTCAGGTCTTTTATTGTCTTAATACGGATGATTTTGGCATACAGCTCATGAAAACCCAAAATTCCTATCTCACAAAATTAGCATATCATTAAAAGGGTCTCTAAACGAGCTATGAACCTAATCATCTGAATCAACGAGTTAACTCTAAACACCTGCAAATGATTCCTGAGGCCTTTAAAACTCCCAGCCTGGTTCATCACTCAAAACCCCAATCATGGGTAAGACTGCCGACCTGACTGCTGTCCAGAAGGCCACTATTGACACCCTCAAGCAAGAGGGTAAGACACAGAAAGACATTTCTGAACGAATAGGCTGTTCCCAGAGTGCTGTATCAAGGCACCTCAGTGGGAAGTCTGTGGGAAGGAAAAAGTGTGGCAGAAAACGCTGCACAACGAGAAGAGGTGACCGGACCCTGAGGAAGATTGTGGAGAAGGGCCGATTCCAGACCTTGGGGGACCTGCGGAAGCAGTGGACTGAGTCTGGAGTAGAAACATCCAGAGCCACCATGCACAGGCGTGTGATGGAAATGGGCTACAGGTGCCGCATTCCCCAGGTCAAGCCATTTTTGAACCAGAAACAGCGGCAGAAGTGCCTGACCTGGGCTACAGAGAAACAGCACTGGACTGTTGCCCAGTGGTCCAAAGTACTTTTTTCGGATGAAAGCAAATTCTGCATGTCATTCGGAAATCAAGGTGCCAGAGTCTGGAGGAAGACTGGGGAGAAGGAAATGCCAAAATGCCAGAAGTCCAGTGTCAAGTACCCACAGTCAGTGATGGTCTGGGGTGCCGTGTCAGCTGCTGGTGTTGGTCCACTGTGTTTTATCAAGGGCAGGGTCAATGCAGCTAGCTATCAGGAGATTTTGGAGCACTTCATGCTTCCATCTGCTGAAAAGCTTTATGGAGATGAAGATTTCATTTTTCAGCACAACCTGGCACCTGCTCACAGTGCCAAAACCACTGGTAAATGGTTTACTGACCATGGTATCACTGTGCTCAATTGGCCTGCCAACTCTCCTGACCTGAACCCCATAGAGAATCTGTGGGATATTGTGAAGAGAACGTTGAGAGACTCAAGACCCAACACTCTGGATGAGCTAAAGGCCGCTATCGAAGCATCCTGGGCCTCCATAAGACCTCAGCAGTGCCACAGGCTGATTGCCTCCATGCCATGCCGCATTGAAGCAGTCATTTCTGCAAAAGGATTCCCGACCAAGTATTGAGTGCATAACTGTACATGATTATTTAAAGGTTGACATTTTTTGTATTAAAAACACTTTTCTTTTGTTGGTCGGATGAAATATGCTAATTTTGTGAGATAGGAATTTTGGGTTTTTATGAGCTGTATGCCAAAATCATCCGTATTAAGACAATAAAAGACCTGATATATTTCAGTTAGTGTGCAATGAATCTAAAATATATGAATGTTAAATTTTCATCATGACATTATGGAAAATAATGAACTTTATCACAATATGCTAATATTTTGAGAAGGACCTGTATATGTAGGGCAATATGAATAGTGCAAGTATTTGTAGCAGCTGAATGAAAAGTAACAGAGTTCACAGTGACCATGTAAAGTGACTAGTGTATGTATGGGAGGAGAGATTATTGGGATTTTATCAGTCTTATGATGTGGAAGATGAAACTATTGCCGAATCTGGTTGTTCTACATTTGAAGCTGCTGTACCTTTTTGCCAGAGGGCAGCAAGGAGAACAGTCCACGGTGGAGGTTCAAAGAGTCTTAATTGTCTGAGCCCTGCACTCAAAAAAATTATTTGTTCAATTTACTTAATATAGTTATGTCAACAATTTCCACTAAACTGAGTTTTGTTCTATATAATTCCAAACAATTATTAAGATGCCAATAAGTGACTATTGTGTAACCAACATAACCTAATCAGGCAAATCCAACCTTATCTGGCCTGTTTTGACTTATTTAATAAGTCTGTGTTCACCTAATTAAACGGTTCAAAGAAATGCTTAACTGTTGATTAATGCAGACATAAAAATATATAATTTCACAGACTTAACTTGTTTACGTAAATACAACTTGACTGTATTTAGTAACACAAATCTAACAATACTTTGCAGCTCCAACTTAACTAACCTAAATTATTGTTGCACTCTCTGGTTCTCATTTTACCTAACTTCTTTCAATTGGTATAACCTTAGCAGTCTTAAGTTGACTTACTAAGCAAGGATATGTCAAAAATTTCCACACAGTGTAGTCAAGTAAATTCAAATTAAACCGTTTTTTGGAGCAAATGTTTATTACCTCTGAAATACAGAATTAAACCTTTGCCTGAGTATCAAACATTTTCATGTTTAAGAGCATTCACTAAGGAGCAAAGAAGGAAAAGTATTTTTACTCTCACATTAATAAGGTTACATCTCTGATTTTATACATCATGTTAATATTTTCTAAACCTGTTGAAAGACCAAACCAACAACAAATGGCAGAAAGAGTTAAGACATATCAGGTTTTGGAGAAAGAAATACTTACATATAGTAGATACATTTACTTTTTGATCCTGTGGCATATATTTTTAAAAACAAAAAAGAAAATCACCAGCTTTACCCTTTAACCCTAACAATGATCAACTCTCAAGAATGTTTACAGATAAATGAACTCCTATAACTGTCATCCAAGAAAACACTGTCAATTTAAGAACAGACAGATGAGATGGTTATTATTTATTTAAGAGAAACATCTAACATGTTTTCCCTACCTCTAAATATTATAAAAATGCGCATTTAACAAAAATCGTCTGGACTTGTGCATGACCTGCACAATTCTAACCCAGAAAAGCCTTCAGATGAAATTAAAATGGAAATCAATACTTAAATTGCATTTTCTAACACTGAATATGAATATGAAAAGGGTTAAACAGTGCTATACCATAGGAAATACTTAAAAAAAGCAAATTCCCTTTATCCTTTCAGGATAACAAATCTGTAAAAAATAAAATCTGAAAAGCTCAAAACTGCTTCACCATTTAGCTAAAGACGGACATTTTGAAAATTGCACCTCCTGTAAAATCAACATGTCCTGATAAATATATCAAACCAATTTAAAATCTTAACATTCCTGTTGTGCCTCTAGGTCTGGCTCAATATTTTGTCTACTGCCATGAGACTAATTTAACTTCTCTCATTCTCAACAATCTTGCTCTAACCTTCTGACATCTCTTATTGCCCCCTCTTTTATACCAATCTTTGCTACGCTCTCTATTTTGAAGTCTCACCCTCAATAAACCTCATATGAACAATTTAAACGTCTGGTAAAACATATTCAGACATCATTTTCAAAGACCATTAGGAGTTCAATGTGTGGGTCCAAAAGATTCCAGTCCTGTAGATGGTTAGGGATAAAAACCATTGTCCAAGTGTTCTGCAGTGCCATTTCAAGGTTATTCTAAATGCTCCTCTCTACCACCTCTCGGTCCTCTCTCCTCCTTGCAATGTCTTTTCTGAACTGTTCATTCAAACAGTTTTTTAGCACTTGAGCTTTAGTTGAGAGACAGTTTCCATCCAGTTCCATCACAATATTTTGGAAAACCTCAAATGTGTACTTAAGCTTTGTAGGGTAGCTCAAGTCCAGTGAGTAAATGAGGCCAAACAAAATGGTGACTGCATTAGCAATGTTACCGAGGTCATGAAGCACTTCGACACCTTCAATGATTATTTCAACATCTCCAAGGTCATCTGTGGGCTCTGCACCTTCCTTGTTAATGATGAAGATTCCCAGGATCATCTGCCACATTCCCTCCTTGTTGTCCTCAACATCCTCAGAATCAAAAGAAATAAATCAGCCAGAACACAAGCAAGTAAAAGCATTTTATTGCATTTTGCTGCACCATCTATTCAGCCCAAAATCATCCAGAGAATATTTGGTGTAGCCCTTCTAGCTTTGCCAATGTCTAATTTTGATTTCTTCTCCCTTAAATTCGAAAGTTATACACTGGTTTAAAAACATCAGAGCAGATTTTCTATGCAAGCATGCCCCCATCTATTCGCCCCGAGGGAAGTGTAGCTTTATTAAATAATATCTGGCAATATTCTATATTTATTAATGTCAACAGACCTTATGATTTAATAGAAAATCAACAATGATATGACAGGTTTATATACAGTGCCTATCATAAGTATTCAGCCCCTTGGATGTTTTACCTTTTATTGCTTTCATAAATCAATCAGGATCAATAAAATGTGGCTTTTTTAACACAAAAATGTATTGGAAAAAACTCTTTAATGTCAAAGTAAAAACGGATTTCTACAAGATAATGTCAATGAAACAAAACTATATAAAGACATAACTGTTTGCATAATCATACAGCCCCTTCAAGTCAGTATGTAGTAGATGTACCTTTGGCTGCAATCACAGCATTCAGTCTGTGTGGATAAGTCTCAGTCAGTCTCGTACATCTGCACACTGCAGTTATAAAACTGCTCAAGCTCTCTCAGGTGGCGCAGATATCAGGCATGAAAAGCCCTTTTCAAGTCCAGCCACAAATTCTCTATAGGATTGAGGTCTGGGCCACTCCAGAACATTTAACTGGTTCTTTTTAAACCATTCCTGTGTAGCTTTTGCATGATGCTTTGGAACATTGTCTTGCTGGAAAATAAATCTTCTCCCAAGCCGTAGTTCTCTTGCAGACTGAATAAGATTGTCCCCCAGGATTTTGGTGTATTTTTCAGAATTCATTCTGCCCTCTATCTTTACAAGTCTTCCAGGGTCGGCTGCTGAGAAACATCCCCACAGCATGATGCTGCCACCACAAGGCTTCACAGTGGGGATGGTATGTTTTTGGTGATGCGGAGCGTTTGATTTCCACCAAACAATGTCTTGTCTGATGGCCAAAAAGCTCAATTTTGGTGTCTTCAGACCAAAGAATCTTCTTCCACTTGACTATGGAGTCTTCCACTTACCTTTTGGTGAACTCTAGTTGAGCTCTGATATGACTTTTCTTCAACAGTGGCTTTCTCATTGCCACTCTCCCATAAAGGTAGCAGTTGCTATATGCACAGTCTTTCTCATCCGGGCAGCTGAAGCTTGTAACTCCTTCAGAGTAGTCGTAGGGGTCTTGGTGGCCTCTCTCACTAGTTTCCTACTTGTACAGTTACTCACTTTACAAGGGCATCCTGATCTAGGCAGATTCACACACATGCTATATTCCTTCCTTTTCTTGATGACTGATTTCACTGAACTCCAGGGGATGTTCAATGCCTTAGAAAATTTGGATGGACCTCTATTGAATTAGACCATTAAATTTAAAAGGGGCTGAATAATTATGCACACAATTATATTTCTTTATAAATTTTTGTTTCCTTGTAATTATTTTGTAGAAATCGGTTTTCACTTTGACATTAACGAGGTTTTCCAATAATTATTTGTGTTAAAAAAGCCAAATTTTATTGACATTGATTGATTTATGAAAGCAATAAAAGTGTAAAACCTCCAAGGGGGTGAATACTTATGATAAGCACTGTATATATCCAAAGCTTAACATAGCACATTATGTCAAACTTTGCCAGCGATTACTGTAATTACAGTAATTGCCGGCAAAGTTTTTGGTCCCATTCATTTGTTTATAAACTCTTCTGAAAATGTAAACATTACTAACATTTTCAAAGATCAAATGTGTGGAAAGCAGGTGCAAAAAAAAAAAAAAACTTACAATGTACTCCTTTATGAGGGTTTCTGGGTCTTCATTGAGATAAAGTAATGCTTTCAGTTCACAAGCTCGTTTAGTTTCAATGGCATCATCCTGCAACAAAGAAAAAGGTCAGTGAGATTATTATTGTTATATTGTGGAGTAAATTACATAGGAAAAAAAATCCACAATAAATGAAGATTTTATTAGTTTCCATCGTTGAATGTAGCTTTTCTAACAGTTCAAGAGTTTAACTTTAGGGGTATTTTTCAAATCTACTTACGTTGTAAAACACCTTGTGACAAAAAGTTATTAGAAAGTATAAGGGGAACAAATGTCAAAAGTATTAAGATAAATAAAGTAACAATTACATTCACACAATAACAGAATGAACTGAACAAAAAAGGTATTGATGTTAAGAAACAAACAGAACCAAAACACATGTAAAAAAACAAAAAAAATAAACCTTGTCCAAGTCTGCCATGATGTTCTTAATTTTTTTTCCAGCAGCTCCTCCTTTCCTTCGGAAGATTCTCATTAGCTGCAATGAGTGGTGATCTAGCTGCTGCATGAATCTGCATCTCAATGGGACAGTGGTGATGCGGGCAAACTCTGCTTCCACCTGCAATCATTTCATGACAGTGTAACATGTAAAAAATAAAACCGTATTATGTGAACCACAGCAAAATGATATAGGATAATGACAGCAATAATAAAATTCATGATATGCGTTTTTATTTCCTGCTTAATTTAGGTTAAAACAATCTTAAATAAACCGTTGTTCATTCTCAACTACAAATCAAGTTTGACAATTAGAATTTCTACTTCTGGGTATGAAAAAAACATTTAGTAATCAACACAGCATAATTAAACTGACCTCATGCTCAGAAAAGAGGGCTGGCCACCTTCTTTTGAAATCAGCAATGAAAGGCTTGTCTTCGATCACCTCACGCCGCCTATATGCAAAGGTCTTTTACATTTTTTCCTTAATCACCTGTTGGTTGTTGCTCTTTTGCACATCAGCCAACAATGCCAACCTCTCTTCCTCTAGGCTTTCTTTGGTTTGTCCTGTTGGGAAGTCTGGACAGTAGTTCACCTCTGCTCTTCTAGGTTTCTTTACTTGATTTGGAGCTGTACGTGGATCACTCGGGCCACGCTTGAAGGAATTGACATTCAACTCTGAACACCCAAGGTTTCTCAACTTAGTGCGGTAGTTCGCCATTTTATATTTCAAACTTATCTTCCACCCATAGAAGCCAGAAACAGAACCTTGCTCTCATAAACATGGGTGTTTCTTTACTAGTGCTTCAGCAACTGCATCACATTCAGCGCTTGAGGGATAAACTTTATATTTAATGATTTGCGAAGCCAAACATTCAAGAATGTCAGACTTCATTTTTGGGCTGGGACTGAAGAGGGTACCATTACTTTTAAAGTCACTGTTTGCACACTGAAGCTGGAGTTCTACATCATAGACAAACTCAGGGACAGGAAAGATGTCTGGCCATGGTTCACACCTGAGGGATGATGATGGCGATGATGACTCCCAAGATGAAAGAATGTCAGTGTCCACAGATGAAGCGGACTCATCTAGCCTGGACGTCTGCAGATAGAGGCAGGAGCTGCTTGTAGATGAAGCACATGGGGGGTACACTACTTTGATTGTAGCCTTGTTTTGAATGTCGGCAGTGGATGTCAGGTTTATAAAGTCATCAAAATCAGTATTCTTGTATTGTAGTCTAAATTCTCCCAACACTTCACACTGTCTTTTAATCTCCTTTTTAAGTCCCTCAACAGAGTCTGGTATCCCCAATGGCAGGGTAACTTTGGCAGAGTCATTTTCTCCAAGGATGATGCGAAGAACTGCTGAGGTTGCCATACCGGTCATCTGGTTACTCTAAAGTAAAATAAAATTCGGGGGGGGGTCAAGCTATTGCATTTTAGGGTGTTTGGTTTGAAAGGGTTGCCTTGCAATGTAGAGGGCCATTATTATTTTGTGAGTTATAGCATTTAATTCACCTGTTGCACACAACCTTAACATAGTTATATGTTCAAAGCCAACACACATTTACTTTCTGATAAAAAAAAAAGAAAAAAGAAAAGAATAATTACCAGATATGTCTATATATCTTTTAAGCGTAACCATTCGGAGTGTTCCACACTTGTAGTCCACCAGAGGATAGTTGTCAGTCAGTTTATTTAACTCAACCAATCTCTCCCACTTGTGAAGACTGGAGTTCAAAAGATCTGTAATGTTCTCTGTACCATGAAGACAATCTTCTGCATATGAAGATCAATGTATTCTTCAGTATACACATTTGAAGGACTTCTGCAAACTCAGGCAGTCCACCAACTGATCCATGCACAATAATCATTCCATTTCTATATTCTATGCCATTACCGGAGACACTCTGTGCCAATGTAACTGTTGTGAGATCAGGGTATTTCTGAGTTAGTTTAAGTTCTGTCATCTTTCATGACATCTACTGGAATTGTTGAGACATGTGCCACTTCAAAGGCTGATCTCTCATAGCTCTTTGTGTGCAAATGATACCCAATCATCAATTGGTGCTTATTTGCCAAGGAGTGTAATGTTCTTAAAACACTTTGTATGTCTGACAACCTGTTTGAAAAAACTGTGCTTGGCTTCAAAACAAATGGTCCAAAATATCACAAGGGGGCCAAACAGCTTAATCATTTCTGGATAATGTTCCAGAAAGTGATGCTTTGGCAACAGCCGCTGATCTGGGAATACTTCTTTGTAACACTGTCTATGTTCTGAGATTTTACACTCTAAACATGCCACTGATTCCTCAGAGTGGACAGGTGCCACAACAAGCTCCACAATGTCTTTTAGGTTTAGAATTACTTTCCATGCTGGCTCATCTTCAGAGATCAAGTGCCCAATTATTAAAGGTAACAACCTTAATAAACACCAATTTTCATGAGAATTGCCCCCAATTGTTTTACGTTGTGCAAAATTATGTGGCACCAAATGAGGGCTGTTTTTCTTGTCACTCCACTTGTATTGAACGTTTTTTATAGCTTTATTAAGGTCTTCAAGTTTAAACAACTTCTTGGAAATTAGCACACCAAAACACTGTGCCAGCTCAACTGGGACAATGCCCTCAAAAAGATCATGAACAACATCGGGGGGATATCCTGATGTGACACAGAAGTGGGAAAGTCTCTCTGTAAAAATGCATGCTTTTTTACACCAAAAGCACTGCTTCCTTTCACCTGTGCGGCATTTACATGGACCTCATGAAGTTGATTGTTTCTTGTGGTAAATCCACCTGATTTTACTTCTTTCACCCGAGTTTCTTCTCGCTGAGCTGTACAAATCCTACAGAAGTAGCTCAATTTGCAAGGCTGCTCTTCAACACAACTGCTAACTTCGTCTTTAACTTACAAGCTACAGTGACCAACACAAGTTTAAGCCTGATGTCATCTCTATCTCCGTCTAAAGTCCATCTCAGCATTTAAGTGAACTATTTTAATACCCTCTTAATGTTACACAACTCCCAACTGATTAAAGCACCTCTTTTGGAGTGAGAATTCAACAGTTAAATTGTAATTCTGAACTATTCCCGCCAGCTAGCATGAGGTTATATAGCATTAGTTGGCTAGCTACAACGTTAGCTAACATGTGCTTGGACATTGTTCATATTTCTGAGAGAAATGCACACCAACATCGCCTGTATAAATTCATATATTATGATTAAAAAAAGTGTTTGGAGATGAAGTGGTTCTTCCCCTGCCTCTCAAAGCACTTCATCATAATGGGAGTGAGTGCAACAGGGCAATAATCATTGAGTGAAATAAAAATAAAATGTTGAATTTAGGGCTGTTGTGAACAATTTTAGTAATTCAATATTCTATGTATTGTTCTGACGATTAATCGAATAACAATTTCTGTGTTGGTGTAGCAACTTAAGATATTTATGAAAGAGAAAATGCAAGAACAAAATTCTATTTGTTTTTTAAATAAAATGTTATTGCCTCAAATTTAATAGGATTAAAACATCATGTTTATTAAGTGATTAATGCATTTTCAGCTTCAGTTACTTGATTTTTGTTATGTATATATGTGAGGTTTGAGGTTGCATTAAATACAAGCATTTTAGCATTACAAAATAATCTTAATCTTGTATATTGTTTTTACAGATTGCAAAACTAAATGTGATCTTTGTAATGTTAGCAAAAGGGTTAGTAAATAGGTTTGAGTTTAGAAATTTGGCTACAAAGAACTAAGTTTTGTTGAGTTATTGTAACTAGCAAATGTTTATTCATGTTTTATTTAAGACTATTATTTTTATGTTTGTCCAGTGTTTGCAAACATTTTAATTTAAATTTTTGACTGCTTCATGTTCAGTATCTTTCTTGGCAGCTCGTCTTTCCCCTTGCATTCTTCCTTTATAGCTGCTAATATCCCTTAAGGGCCTTTCAAATAGGACGTGTTTGTGCCGTGCTTGCTGCTGGGTTTGCGCTGCGTGCCGCTAAGCCTGTGAGGTCTGAGTGCTTCTGCAACCAAGATCTGACCTGACCCTTTGGAAAATGTGGTCATATTAAACGATGATCGCGGGCTGGGTTAGCAGGGCATGTGACATGGTATACTGGGATGGGCGGGGCAGGGGGCGGAGTTGCTGGGAGGGCTTGGAACTCGATCATAACTGCTTGCAGTTGTAGTTACATTTGAAGCTGCCTGCAATTTTTCAGTTTTGTAATGGAAGTTTTGTGTACTTTTTGGTTATATTGTGCTGCTTTGAGTTAAATTAATAGAAATTTTCACACAGCTGCCTAGCCTGTGTTCTGCTTTTGTTGCCTGTTAGGGCCTCATTGCATTGCATGTTGTGATAAGCTGGTTTCATTCTGCACCTGGAGTCTTATTCGCCCGACAGTCAAGGTCCATCCAGTGGGAGTTGTTCTATGCAGGTGGAGTTAAATAGGAATTAACACTCACTGGTGACACAACCTCAAGCACAACTTAAGATCCTGTTCTCTCAAGAACAGTGTGGAGCACAATCCAGTGACAAATACAAGCCCTCATAGTGACTGATAATCCCAAAAAAGGTAGCGTCGTAGAAGTGGAAGCTTCTGTGATTCACTCTGAAGCAGCGAAACTAATCAGATAAGCCAATGGGGATTAGTCTGTTTTTTCACCAAACTGTTTTATTCAGGCTGAAAGTGGTTTGTTTACATTGATAATGGAAGCTAATTATCCAGTGATGAAGCCTAACTATGAATACTGATTTTAATGCATTGATTATGGGAATTTCTCAATGTCAAGATCTTTAATAACCTTTTGGCATCTGTCAAGGTTTAATACTTGTTCTCAGGAAAACATGCTTGGAGTTGAGCATGAGCATTATTTCTGTGCTTGTTAGAAAACATGTATTTTGACTGTTGAAACTTTGAATGAAAATTAGATGTCATGCAAATCTCTGAAGGTACAGTTTATTTCTGTATGCTATAGCTCAGTATACATGTTGGTTTAAAGTAATGAGCTGGAAATTGGTGGAAAAAGTAGCCAGTGGGGCAAAAACATATATATTCGAAAACTATGTACTGATGATCAAGACTATTTTAATAGATTACAAGAAAGCCTGGTTTCTTTGAAGGAAAGTGTGATATATTAAATATAAGTGATAAACATTAAACGTTTCTTCACTAATAATGTATTTCATCATTATAATTTATGGAATAAATAAAGAAAGACTCCATGCAGTCTCAATAATAAATTATTTCTTTTAATTTTTTATGCTTTTATGGACTCAAAATTGACACAAAAGAGCCCCAGTGTCTTTTAATGTAAGTTTATATGGCGATTGTGACAGAAGTGAAAAGGCTTCTTGTTTTTTAGTGTTTAGTGTTCTCAAGTCTATTTAGGGCACACAAGCACTTTGTTGCAAAAGTCATAAAAGTAAATCCAAGTGCAACCTTGTCAGCCTGTCTGCATACTTTAACAACCACTTAATCAGATTGTGTGATCATTGGAAATATTACTGCAGATGCAGTTAATTGATCTTGAACATATTCACAACATGTAATAAAACACTATTATTATTGGTTAAGAAAGTGCAGTCTGTCTGCAGTTGCAACAAAGCTTGACAATGACCTTTGGTAAAACTATTGTGTCACCCAGTTTTAGATCTTTTAGTTATTTTGTAAAGGAAAATGTGGAAACGTAGGGAGTCATCCTCAGTGTGTGACACCAATATTGTCAGACGTGTGGGTGCGTGTGTGTGGTTTAGGAACAAGATTTGAACAGTAGATCTTTTCCTTCTAAAGTATTAAACAGACTTTTCCTCTGAGGCGGGTGAGTTTCCACATAGTCTCCTGGCTGCAGAGTGATAAATGGTTTCTATTGAAGTTTGGAAGACAATTAAAGAGACTAGGAGAGCCAATCCTTTTAATCTGTAATCACTCTTTTTCCCAGGAGTTTTGCAGCTAAACTCTACTTCTAGCAAGAGAAAGATTTTTCGTTTGGTCATCTGTTTTTCTGAGCAATGTAATTTTTTGTTTTTATTGTTTGCTTTGGTACAAACTGAAATAAAATTCCTGTTTGTACATCAACAGTACAAACAAATGCCTGTTAAGCTTTATATAAAACTACTAGCATTATTGAAAATAACTTTTAGCCTTTCATCAAGAAAATTTTGGCTTTCATGAATGAAGTACTTGGACTTGTACAACACTGCATTGTTTTCTGTATGTCTATATCCTCTCCTAGTGTCACTGATCCAGTTCTGTCTGTGTTGCCAAATGCTGCAGACCGTTGGCACGCAAGAAGTGCAGAGGGAAGTGTTACCTTGGGAGCAACACAACCTAATAATCCTTTTTAAATCATGCCCAGCAGACATAGGTGAGAGATTTAATACTAGATGAAGAGCCCATACTATATATTTGTGCATCAGTGGGAGTGCTTTTTAGGTATTTACTATTTCGATTAATGGTTTTTCAATTTTGTCTTGTAATTAAGTATGGCAATATAAACTCAGATTATACGCTGATTTATTAACAACATTTAATAATGTCAGGGCCTGTCTGTTTCTCTATATATTAGTCCAGTCATATTCAATAAATTAGAAAATGTGCTCCAGTTAGGATTGTCAGATTAAGAATATTTTTGAAAAACATAACCTTTAAGTATTTATGAAAAAGTCCACATTTCTGTATTATAAAAGTTTTTTTTTTATTGGTCTGAAGTAATATTCTTATACTAAATGTTGTATTTTCATTTGCTGTAAGCAGAAAATCCTCACAATTAATTAATAAAGGCTTGAAAACATCAGTTTGTGTGCAGTTAATCTATGTAATGTATTTTATTAGTGAGCAAGGTCCTGAAATAAATGAACTTTTCAACAATATTCTAATTTATTGAATTGGTCTGTATATAGTGCCATTCAGCCTTATTGGTACCCGTGTTAAAGATGTAGCAAAGCCTTTTTTGTTGGGATAATTTTGCAATGACAAATCAGAATAGCCTTAACATGAATTTATAGACATTTTCTTAGTGGGGAAAAAACCCATATTGAGAAACGTGCTGCAAAATTTGTATTTATACAACCCGCTTTTCCAAACAGGAGAGCACTTAGGATTCTACTATAGTATATTTTCAAGGTTAGAACATACAGAAGGAACCTTTGATTCCTCTTCGCGCCACCTCTGTCGATTATCTAGAGTTGTGGGTCTTTTCTTGTGCTCTCTAGCTCACTACACAGTTTTTCTAAGTCTTAGGGCTGGGGGTGTCTGGTGACCCATGTCTGGGTCGATTTGGGAATACGTTTTAGATCATTATCCTGTTGAAAGTCCCAATGATGACACATATTAAGTTGTCTGGCAGAGGCCACCAGATGTCCTGCATCTTAAAGTGGTCTTGATGCCATGCACTCTAACAAGGTCCCAATTGAAGTTTGGAAGAGAAGGAGGCTTACAGCATCACAGGTACTTTACCATACTTGACAGTAAGCATAGGGTGCTTTTCCAGTTGTTCATCTTTTTTTTATCCCGATCCAGATCAATAAGTACTGGTGCCCCCCAGGGGTGTGTTCTATCCCCACTCCTCTTCTCTCTGTACACAAATGACTGCACCTCATCGGACTCGGCCGTGATGTTAATAATAGACGGAAGCTTCCAGCACGTGTCGCTCCTTCTTTATTGTGAATACTGACCAGAACAGCAGTAACACCTTTTTAAACAAAGCCACCAGGGGGCAGTATAGTTCTTTTAAACACTCATTGTACAAATTACTGCTTAATGTTTTTCCTTTAGTTTCTTTCTTTTCAACACTCCCACTTAATTTTGCAATAGTTTTAAGACACCTGGTAGTAACAGAGTAATAAACTTAACTTAGCCCCTTCTATTTCTTTACTGTTTTTCTGTGTTTAACATAAAATACTACCAATGTTATATCACAGCAACTTAGAACATTGTATAACTAAGTTATATTGGATGAAGTCCAATCTCTCTCCTAAGATACTCAAACTTCTTGGAAGTGACTTTGTCAGAATAACTGCCTTCATATCATCTGTTGGACAATATTGCAACCTGATCTCACCATTCTGCACACACTCACGAATATAGTGATAGCGAATGTCTATGTGCTTGGTTCTTGAATGGTCCACTGGATTCTTCGCTATTGCGATGGCTCCTTGATTGTCTTCGAGAATCATTGTAGGCATAATGTTCATACCGAGATCACTCAGTAACCTTCTCAGCCAAGTAGCCTCTTGAGCTGCCTGACTGAGAGCAACATACTCCGCTTCTGCTGTTGAGAGTGCAACAGTTGTTTGTTTCTTGCTTAACCAGCTCACTGCTCCTCCACTCAATAGAAATATGTTGCCTGTTGTTGAACGGCGGTCATCTTGATCTCCAGCCCAGTCAGCATCAGAGAAGCCAACCAAATTTTTATCTCCTGAACAGTCATACTTAAGGGCAAGGTTTGCCGTGCCCTTTAGATATCGAAGAATCCTCTTCACTGCTGTCAGATGTGCGGCATTTTGATTTGCATTAAACTTTGATACAGTGCTCACTGCATGTGCTATATCTGGCCTTGTTGTCATTGCAGCATACAGCAGACTTCCTACCATGGACTGGTAAATACCTGGACTCACAGGATTACTGACACCATCATCTTTGTTCCATGTAAATTTCTTCATCAAGATGTTCATTTAGGAAGGCAGTGATAACATCCATTTGATGTGCATGTAGGTTATTCTGGACAGCAAAGGACAGTAATGTACGAATTGAGCTAAAACGTACTACAGGTGAAAATGTTTCATCGTAGTCAGCACCATACAGCTGTGAAAACCCTTTAGCAACCAGTCTGCATTTGTATCTTTCTACTTCTCCATCACTTTGATGCTTGACTTTGAACACCCATCTTGACCCTACAACCTCTCTGTCCTTTGGTAACTCCACTAAGTCCCACGTCTCATTTTCTAGCAGTGACTCATATTCCAAATCTGCTGCTTCTTGCCATTCTTTTGCATTTGGACTCCTTAGTGCTTCTTTCAGTGTGATTGGTTCTGTTACACAGCACACATTAGCAGTATGATCAACAGTCACCTTGTCTGCAAACTCGTCATATCCATATCTCTTTGGAGCCCTTCTGACTCTGTTTCCTCTTCTAACAGCATTATCGACAGTGACATCATTAGCTGTTTTTTCCTTGTCTTCTGTGAAGGTGACCCCCTCTTTCTCTGAACAAGAAACATTCATCTCCTGTTTCCAGTCAACGCTTGACTCATTGAAGATGACATCCTTTCGAATCAGAATTCTCCTCTTCTCTTCATCAAACAGACGATAGCCTTTTGCATTGTTTGCATATCCCACAAATCTAAGCTTTACAGCTTTCTTGTCTAGTTTTTGTCTTTCTGCATCTGGAACATGTGCATAAGCTATACAACCAAACACTCTTACGTGACTCATGTCTGGTTTTCTTTCACACCATCTTTGATAGGGTGTCTCTTTCTTTAGGGCAGATGTGGGCAACCTGTTCTGTATGTAAGCAGCAGTGGCTACTGCTTCAGCCCAGTACATCTTTGGTAATTTAGCATGTAACAACATAGTTCTAGCTGCTTCAACGAGTGTCCTATTTTTCCTTTCTGCAACACCCTTTTGCTGAGGTGAATGAGGTACAGTCATTTCATGGTGGATCCCTTGAGCCTTCAAATATTCTTGAAACTCACTTGAAATGTACTCCCCACCATTATCTGATCTCAGTCTTGCAATTTTGTGTCCACACTCATTGGAGAATGTTTTTTCAAATTCCTTGAATTTGCTTAGGACTTCACTCTTTTGTCTCATGAAGTAGACCTTACAGCAGCGAGAGTAGTCATCAATGAAAGTTACAAAGTACTTTGCTCCACCTATTGATTCAGTCTGCATAAGTCCACAAACAAGATCTTCTATTTCCTTTAGTTTGGTAGTGTGACCCAAGCGCTGATACCATAGATCAGCTGTTACTGATGCACTTGATGCACCATGACAGACAGGCAAAACTCCTTTTACATCTAACTGGTACAGCCCATCAGATCTTTGTGATCCCATTCCTTGAAGAGTTCCATCCTTACCACGTATGTAACAACGGGATTTCATGAACTTCACTATATGTCCTTTTCTAGTAGCAGCTCCCACTGAGAAGAGATTTCCAGACAACTTCGGAACATACAACACGTCATACATGGTGGCAGGTTTAGCATCACTGACTTTAAAAGTCATTTTCATTTTAACATTCCCACATCCTTGGGCTTCAACAACCCGGCCATCACCCAGTTTTACAGACTGTGTTTTTGAGAACTGCTGGTAATCTTGAAGAATTTCTTTACTAAAAGTCATGTGTTTTGATGCTCCTGAATCAATTAACCACTCCATTGGTCTTTGTTCTTCAGTAGGATTTGAATTTTTAGCAACAAGGGCACTCTCACATAAGTCTTCTGCATTATCACAGGATACATTTTTGGCTTTGTGGTTTTTGATTCGTTTTTTTCCAGCTTGGACAGTTTCGCTTTATGTGTCCTTCTTTTCCACACTTGTAACATCTCCATGAACTTGTTTTTTCAGCTCCAACTGTTTTTGAACTGTCCTTCGTTTCTCTGTGTACTTGTGTTGCCATGGCAGATGCACCACCTGATATAACAGCACTGTTATCATCATTAGCATGAACTCTTTTTTCTCTTCATTTATTAATGCTTGCTGAACAAACTGCAATGTCAAATTCTCCATTTTTGTTTCCAGAGCAGTGACAATTGTAGCATAGTTTGGTGGCAAACTACCCAGGAGTGTTACAATCTGATCTTCTTCTTCAATCACAGCACCTATTGCTCCTAGCTGATCAGTTAATTCCTTCATTCTTTTTAAATGATCATTTAAGTTTTCTTTTTCCTTCATCTCACATCTGAAATATGTTTTCTTCAGGAACAGTTTGTTTGCCAAAGTGTCTCTTTCAAAATGTCCTTTTAACAGGTCCCATGCTTCTTTTGGAGTTTGGCAGCTTGTTATCAAATACAATTGAGGTGTACTCACATTCAGCACTAACATGGAAAATGCTTTTTATCTCCGCCTCTCGAATTCAGCTCGAGCTTGTGCGTTAGCATCAGGAGCTAGCATATCCGTCTCAGTTAGCATTCCCCATAGGCCTTTAGCTTTCAACAAGTGCTCCATCTGAAACTTCCACGTTGCCCAGTTCTCTGGTCCACTCAGCTTGTCAATGAAAAGCTTATCATCCATTGTGAATCCCACAATACGTTATCTTACTTAAGAACTTTCCTTAAAACGCTTTTTAGCAATGCTCTGGGCCCATAACCTGTTAATAATAGACGGAAGCTTCCAGCACGTGTCGCTCCTTCTTTATTGTGAATACTGACCAGAACAGCAGTAACACTTTTTTAAACAAAGCCACCAGGGGGCAGTATAGTTCTTTTAAACACTCATTGTACAAATTACTGCTTAATGTTTTTTCTTTAGTTTCTTTCTTTTCAACACGTGAAACTCCTTAAGTTTGCAGACGACACCACTGTCATTGGACTGATCTAGGACGGTGATGAGTCTGCATACAGACAGCAGGTGGATCGGCTGGTACACTGGTGCAGTCAGAACTACCTTGAACTGAACCCACTCAAGACTGTGGAAATGGTGGTGGACTTTCGGAGAACACCACCCCCATACACCCCCCTCACCTTCCTCAACAACACTGTATCAGCTGTGGACCACTTCAGGTTCTTAGGAACCACCATCTCTGTGGACCTGAGATGGTCTTCGCACATAGACACTGTTCGAAAGAAGGCCCAGCAGAGACTGTACTTCCTGAGGCAACTCAAGAAGTTCAACCTTCCACAGGAGCTGTTGGTCATCTTCTACACTGCCATCATTCAGTCTGTCCTGTCTTCATCCATCTCCGTGTGGTTTGGCTCATCCCCAAAACAGGACAGGTCCAGACTGCAACGAATAATCAGGACTGCAGAGAGAATAAGAGCTGACCTTCCCTCTATCCAGGACTTATACAGGTCTAGGGTCAAGAAAAGAGCTGCCAAAATCTCTGCCGACCCCACACACCCTGCACATAAACTGTTTAGAGTTTTAACTTCAGGCCGCCGCTACAGAGCACTGTTCACTAAAAGCAGCCGCCACAAAGACAGTTTCTTCCCCCAGGCTGTTTCTCTGTTGAACATTCAATAGAGTACAGAACAACGGCATACAGATGTTGCAAATTCACCTTTTTTATTAGATATGTGTATATTGTACATTGTAAATTGTAAATTTGTATATTCTGTAATGCAAAATATTGCATTGTACATTGTATATTGTACATTGTAAATTGTAAATTTGTATATTCTGTAATGCAAAAACAGAACAAAAGAGCAAAGTGTACCGGAGGCAAATACCTTGTTTGTATGTATGAACTTGGCAATAAAGCGGATTCTTATTCTGATTCTGAAAACCTCAGTCTTGTATTCTTCTGACTATAGCACACAGCTCAAATTAAATTCACAGTAGCATAAGGTAAACCTCACATATTTATGTTTTTGAAAAGGCTTATTTTGTTGCAATTTCCAGACTTTGGAAGTTTAACATTCATTTGCCAAACTTGAATGCCATGTTCTTTCCCATTTGGAGAGTATCTGAGAAAAATGGGCCTCCGTGTCACTTAATTTATACACAAGGGAAACAAGAAGCTATAGATTACCAGATAAACGTTGCTAGACACTCACATCACACCAGACACTGTTGCTCCACTCAGGACTGAACAGACCATATCTGCACCTCAGCCTTGGCTGAATGAACCCACCCACATACTTAGACACTAGTGTCGTCACGCCAAGAGGAAGTGGGATGAAGGCAAACTCCAGGTCTCTTGGGAGATTCTGTGTAACATTTTTAACATAATATCAGAAATTTGTAAAATCTTCCAAATTTGCTTTCCTGCCCAACAGGATAGCTAATAACTATTACAGATTCAAAGTGCTATTCAATACTTTTTCCCCTATTGGTAATCCTAGTGACAGTGTTTCTATGGAGGCTTCTGTTGTGCTTTGCAATGATTTTTTGAGACATTTTATAGATAAAATTTCTGCTTCAAGACCTTTCACAAATTCTGCCTACTGCAGATAAGCCTCGTACTCGTCGTCTTCTGCTTATCCGGGACCGGGTCACGGGGGCAGCAGACTCAGCAGAGACACCCAGACGTCCCTCTCCCCAGACACCTCCTTCAGCTCCTCCGGGGGGAGCCCAAGGCGTTCCCAGGCCAGCCGAGAGACATAGTCCCTCCAGCGTGTCCTGGGCCGTCCCCTGGGCCTCCTCCCGGTGGGACGTGCCTGGAACACCTCCCGAGGAAGGCGTCCAGGAGGCATCCGGTATAGATGCCCGAGCCACCTCAACTGGCTCCTCTCGATGTGGAGGAGCAGCGGCTCTACTCCGAGCCCCTCCCGGATGGCCGAGCTCCTCACCCTATCTCTAAGGGAATACCCGGCCACCCTACGGAGGAAGCTCATTTCAGCCGCTTGTATCCGGGATCTCGTTCTTTCGGTCATGACCCAAAGTTCATGGCCATAGGTGAGGGTAGGAATGTAGACCGACTGGTAAATTGAGAGCTTTGCTTTTCGGCTCAGCCCTCTCTTCACCACAACGGACCGTCACAGTGCCGCCATTACTGTGGCAGCCGCACCAATCCGTCTGTCGATCTCCTGCTCCATTTTTTTCCCACTTGTGAACAAGACCCCGAGATACTTAACTCCTCCCAGGCCCAAGTTTTTGCCTCTGCAACAGCCCGGGCCGCAGCACGCTTGGCCTCACGGTACCCGTCAGCCGCCTCAGGAGTCCCACAAGCCAACCACAGCCGATAGGACTCCTTCTTCAGCTTGACAGCATCCCTTACTGCCGGTGTCCACCACCGGGTTCTGGGATTGCCTCTGCGACAGGCACTGCAGACCTTACGGCCGCAGCTACGGGCAGCAGCATCGACAATAGATGCGGAGAACATGGTCCACTCGGACTCTATGTCTCCAACATCCCCCGGGATCTGGTCAAAGCTCTCCCGGAGGTGGGAGTTGAATACGTGCCTGGCCGAGGGCTCCGCCAGGCGTTCCCGGCAGACCCTCGCTATGCGCTGGGGCCTGCCAAGTCTGTCCGGCTTTCTCCTCCTCCAGCGGATCCAACTCACCACCAGGTGGTGATCAGTGAACAGCTCAGCCCCTCTCTTCACCCGAGTGTCCAAAACATGCGGCCGAAGGTCTGATGATACGACAACAAAGTCAATCATCGACCTCCTGCCTAGGGTGTCCTGGTGCCAAGTGCACTGATGGACACCCTTATGTTTGAACATGGTGTTCATTATGGACAATCCGTGACTAGCACAGAAGTCCACTAACAAAACACCACTCGGATTCAGATCGGGGAGGCCATTCCTCCCGATCACGCCTCTCCAGGTGTCACTATTATTTCCCACGTGAGCGTTGAACTCCCCCAGCAGAATAATGGAGTCCCCGGGAGGGGCACTATCCAGCACCCCCGACAGGGACACTAAGAAGGCCGGGTACTCCGCACTACTGCTTGGCCCGTAGGCCGAGACGACAGTCAGAGACCTATCCCCAACCCGAAGGCGCAGGGATACGACCCTCTCATCCACTGGGGTAAACCCCAACACGAGACGGCTGAGCTGGGTGGCAACAAGCAAACCCACACCAGCCCGCCGCCTCTCCCCTTGGGCCACTCCAGAGTACAAGAGAGTCCAACCCCTCTCAAGGAGATGGGTTTCAGAACCCACGCTGTGCGTGGAGGCGAGCCCGACTATTTCTAGTTGATATCTCTCAACCTCCCGCACAAGCTCAGGCTCCTTCCACTCCAGCGAGGTGACATTCCACATCCCTAGAGCCAGCCTAAGCATCCGGGGATCGGGCCGCTGAGGTCTCCACCTTCGTCCGCCACCCAATCTTCTTTGCACCGGTCCATTACGGTTCCCACTGCAGATGGTGGGCCCACTGGGGGATGGCCTCGCGTCTCTCGTTCGCGATTGGCCAGGCTGGTTCCCGCGAGAAGCGACCCAGCCACCAGGCGCTCTCCAGCAAGTCCCGACCCCAGGCCTGGCTCCAAGGTGGGACCCCGGCTCTGCCGTACCGGACGACGTCACGTGCCTCGATATTTTTGTCCTCATGAGGGATTCTTGAACCGCTCTTTGTCTGACCCATCACCTAGAGCCTGTTTGCCATGGGAGACCCTACCAGGGGCATTTAGGCCCCAGACAACATAGCCTCTAGGATCATTTGAGCACTCAAACCCCTCCACCACGTTAAGGTGGCAGTTCAAGGAGGGGTGGCAGTTCAAGGAGGGGCCTATACCTTTTAAATGGTCGGCTGTTTTCAACAGTTTAAGCCTATGTCATTCCCCCTTTTAAAAGTAGAAATCTATTAATAAAAAACGCAATATTCCAGTCTAGATATTCTCCCCTTTTCTCTCTTAAAGGAGACCCTTCACATTATTGGGCTCAGTATTCTACATTTGCTAAATGTTTCATTGCTCTCCTGCTGTGTGCCAGCTGATCTCTAACATGCTGTTGTGCAACCTTTTGTTGAAAGGCTAACTATAGGCCCATATACACACTGCCTTAATGTCTAAAACCTGGGAAAGTGCTGTTTTACAAACAACTCTTGAACTTTTTACGTACTTGTGTTATTTTTCAATAGTTTTAGTTCCTTAGATCTATTGCTTTCCTTCGACACAGTTGATCACAACGTTATTTTGTCCAGAGCTGAACATGTTGGATGACAAGGCACTGCCCTGTCATGGAGGCTTTTTTCTGAATGTATGGGGGACTACATATCTCTTTTTGCTCCTGTCTGTTGTGGTGTACCAAGAGTCGATCTTAGGTCCTATTTTATTCAGGCTTCTCTGCCCTGCTGTGACCTGCTTGATTGCCTGCAAAATATTAAAGACTGGTTGACAAAAAACTCCCTTACACTAAATGAAATCCAAATAGAACAGGGGTACTCAAATATTAATCTTGAAGGTCCATGACGACACTTTTCAAATAGACAAAGGGTCATTTCTTATAATGGTCAAGCCACAAGCCTGAATACTCTCATATTCAAAACAAATTGTTCTTTTCATTCAAAAAAACAAACATACATATTGTATTAAAATGTCATTTTCATTTAAATTAAAATATTTTCAAAAAGAAGTCATGCGATGGACTAGCGACCTGTCCAGGGTGAACCCCACCTCCCGCCCACAGACTGCTGGAGATAGTCACCAGCTTCCCCGCGACCAACTATGGAAGAAGTGGGGTAGAAAATGACTGACTAGCTGTATTTCCATGGACCATCAAATTGCGCAAATTGTTATTACAAAATAAAAATAATTTATTGAAACAAGGCAATTTTTTAAAAAGCCACGTTCTTTGATAAAAAGTTTTTGAGCTAGAATGAGGTGGGTTTTTGGCCGTATCGAAATTGGTGAATTTTGAAAAACTGCAATGGAAACACTTTTTTCGCATCACACAAGTCACTTGATCAACAACCAGATGGTACTACTGGCGAAAAAAACGAAGAAGAAGACACGAAGTAGTAGGAGGATGATGGCGCGGCAGGTTTGGTTTACCAGGAGACGGAGTATTTTTAAGATTAAGTTTGCTACAGGGACATTACCACAATTTTAGATTCCAAAAAGCAAAGATATGCAATCATTTACCAAGATCTAAAAGCATTCATTTGTCGCCGCCATGTTTTTTAATGAGTTATTGAATGAACAAACTTATTCAACTGTGATTTTAATTGTATTTCTTATTGAATGGAAACAACGGAATTGCGAAATTGTGTTTTTTCAACATTGGCAGAATATCAACAGTTTTGTGCACATTTGTAATGGAAACGCAGCTACTGACTGACTGAAAAAAAAAAACCTGCAAAAAATTTTAAAACAAATGTGAGGAGCAGGTTTAAAAAAGAACTCTTATTAAAAAATAGGAATACAAAGGGCCACAAAAGGAAAATGCTAAGGTGATTGAAGGCACTCAGGAAAAAAAACTGAAATACTTGCTAAAGTAAAACAAAATGTTTTTTTTTTTTCAATTCAACCAAAAATCAGCTCCACAATAGAATAATTTTGGCAAACAAATACTCTCTAATGAGAGAAATTGCATGTTGTGTCTGTTACCAGAACTTTGAACAAATGGGGTAATGACCAGGCCAAGACACTGATTCAAGTGCTCATTGGTCAGACGACTGCGTTTCTTGTTCTTGTCCAAGTTCATTGTTGAGAAGTCAGATTCGCAGCTGTAGGTTGAGCCAAACATTGTGGAGTTCCATCCTAAACAACAGAGGGAAATTGGTTGCAGTTACCTTATTTGTCCAGAAGGTGATAATGTTGCAGTTTCTTTGAGTGCAATTTTTCCTGGAGGTCAATTAACTCACTTTGTAGTGAAGCAGCTGTGGCCCACGGTAGGATTTGTTGTGTTTCTGCAGAGAACTCTCTCACCTTTCTAACTAGAAATGGATAGTCAATGCAGAAGAGGAATTCATTTCCTAACATGAAATCATCAAAGAGTGTTTTGAAATGTTCAATCAGCTTCTCTACAAATTCAATGTGATGCCAATGATTTCCCTTTCCTTTGGTCTGTTTCATAAGTTTTCGGAAGTGGAGTAGTTCCTTTTGTGGGTAAACAGTAAAAAGAGGATTAAGGCGTTTTGCTTTAAAAACAGCAATTAACAAAAATGGTTAATTAGAATGGAGATAATGTGTGGTAAGAAAAATTATTTAACAGCCTATCTGTGGGTCACTTTTGAAGACCTCCATTTTTCTCTGGAAAGCATGCACTGCTGATATCAGTTCTTCCCTTGTAGCTTTAGATTTAGCTCATTGATATGAGATGTTGTATCAGCCATAAATGCCACAGCTTCCATCTTTTCTGGATTTTGTAGAAATTCCATGAACTTTGTTGCTTTAGCACTCTCTTGCTCTGACAGAAACACTATTGCTAATGGCCCAAAAGCACTCCAGGACCTTGCCTTTTCACTGCCATCTGATGTTATGCAGGAGCAAGTCATCAAATGCTGCATTGACTTCCTTGAGGAATGGCCTCCGTATGCGATGCTGCAGTGCAGATGATGGTCTTAAGAAGTTAATGAGTTTCATGATTCCTGCCATAATTTCGGAGTACACTTCTCCAAGACAAAGGACAGACCGGTGAATTATGCAGTGCTAAGATATCAGGTGAGGGTGGTGAACGTTCAGGTGCTAAACTAATCCTTTCTTATTCCCCATCATAGCTAGAGCTCCATCAGTAGCAACCGACACAACTTCTTCACATCAATCCCTTTCTTATTCAGCCTTCACAGTATTGTGTTATACAGGTCCTTCTCAAAATATTAGCATATTGTGATATAGTTCATTATTTTCCATAATGTCATGATGACAATTTAACATTCATATATTTTAGATTCATTGCACACTAACTGAAATATTTCAGGTCTTTTATTGTCTTAATACGGATGATTTTGGCATACAGCTCATGAAAACCCAAAATTCCTATCTCACAAAATTAGCATATCATTAAAAAGGTCTCTAAACAAGCTATGAACCTAAACATCTGAATCAACGAGTTAACTCTAAACACCTGCAAAAGATTCCTGAGGCCTTTAAAACTCCCAGCCTGGTTCATCACTCAAAACCCCAATCATGGGTAAGACTGCCGACCTGACTGCTGTCCAGAAGGCCACTATTGACACCCTCAAGCAAGAGGGTAAGACACAGAAAGAAATTTCTGAACGAATAGGCTGTTCCCAGAGTGCTGTATCAAGGCACCTCAGTGGGAAGTCTGTGGGAAGGAAAAAGTGTGGCAGAAAACGCTGCACAACGAGAAAAGGTGACCGGACCCTGAGGAAGATTGTGGAGAAGGGCTGATTCCAGACCTTGGGGGACCTGCGGAAGCAGTGGACTGAGTCTGGAGTAGAAACATCCAGAGCCACTGTGCACAGGCGTGTACAGGAAATGGGCTACAGGTGCCGCATTCCCCAGGTCAAGCCACTTTTGAACCAGAAACAGCGGCAGAAGCGCCTGACCTGGGCTACAGAGAAGCAGCACTGGACTGTTGCTCAGTGGTCCACAGTACCTTTTTCGGATGAAAGCAAATTCTGCATGTCATTCGGAAATCAAGGTGCCAGAGTCTGGAGGAAGACTGGGGAGAAGGAAATGCCAAAATGCCAGAAGTCCAGTGTCAAGTACCCACAGTCAGTGATGGTCTGGGGTGCCATGTCAGCTGCTGGTGTTGGTCCACTGTGTTTTATCAAGGGCAGGGTCAATGCAGCTAGCTATCAGGAGATTTTGGAGCAGTTCATGCTTCCATCTGCTGAAAAGCTTTATGGAGATGAAGATTTCATTTTTCAGCACAACCTGGCACCTGCTCACAGTGCCAAAACCACTGGTAAATGGTTTACTGACCATGGTATCACTGTGCTCAATTGGCCTGCCAACTCTCCTGACCTGAACCCCATAGAGAATCTGTGGGATATTGTGAAGAGAACGTTGAGAGACTCAAGACCCAACACTCTGGATGAGCCAAAGGCCGCTATCGAAGCATCCTGGGCCTCCATAAGACCTCAGCAGTGCCACAGGCTGATTGCCTCCATGCCACGCCGCATTGAAGCAGTCATTTCTGCAAAAGGATTCCTGACCAAGTATTGAGTGCATAACTGTACATGATTATTTGAAGGTTGACGTTTTTTGTAATAAAAACACTTTTCTTTTATTGGTCGGATGAAATATGCAAATTTTGTGAGATAGGAATTTTGGGTTTTCATGAGCTGTATGCCAAAATCATCCGTATTAAGACAATAAAAGACCTGAAATATTTCAGTTAGTGTGCAAGGAATCTAAAATATATGAATGTTAAATTTTCATCATGACATTATGGAAAATAATGAACTTTATCACAATATGCTAATATTTTGAGAAGGACCTATACATGGCCTTCCCCCCTTGTTTGTCCACAGTGGTTTGCGATGTCTAACACATCTTCAGCAAACTCACTGCTTGTCTCATAATAATACCTCACAAACACCATCAACTGAGCATTATTGCATTGTACATTGTATATTGTACATTGTAAATTGTAAATTTGTATATTCTGTACTGCAAAAACAGAAAAAAAGAGCAAAGTGTACCGGAGTAAAATTCCTTGTTTGTATGTACGAACTTGGCAATAAAGCTGATTCTGATTCTGATTCTGATTATCAGTTGTGTCAGTGGACTCATCCACAGCAAGGGAAATGCAGTCTTCATTTTTATTCCATCACAAAGCTGTAAATTGCCAGCCAGTATTTCAGCATGCCTTGTTGCTGTGGAATCTGATAGTGAGTTTTGCTTATTTTTAGCTGCCATTATCTCCATTTCTTTGCCTCAAACATGGTGTCCATCACTCCAGTCAGACATATTTTATTAATTCAGCATCAGAAGACATTCTTGTGCTTACCTAAGACCCTCACTACTCTGAGAGAGCATGCTTTTGTTGTGGCATCATCGAGGCAACAAGAACAACTTAAGCACATTGGTCTTGTGCTGGTTGGAGGGAGAATAAACATAAAATGTTCAGTCCATTCCTCTTTAAACTAGCGATTTTCACCGTCCACCTTTCTTTTACTGGAGAACTTGGAGCATGCCATGTTTACTTAAACTTAGCGGAACACTGCTCAAAAATGTCAACAACATCTTTTTATCTTAATACCATTATCACTGTAAGAGTGAACTCTAAGCGACCCAGGAACAGCCTATCTATGCATTGTGGTCACTTCTGTAGCACGTGCCATGCCAAATCAAAGTCACAGTGACAGTTTTCAAACCAGGAAAATCCAAACTGCTCAAGCCATGAAATCTCAGGAGAGTTTTCTGCAGGCAAGGAAGCTAGGATGTTGAAGAACAGGGGGGATCTGGCATTTTCAGTGGCCGTGACTTTGAAACAACCTGCCATTTCATATTTCTACTGCAGAATACATGCAGTCTTTTCAATCCCCTCCGGAAAACTAACTTTTTCACATTGGCTTTTAGTTCGAGTT
Organism: Girardinichthys multiradiatus; assembly: GCF_021462225.1. Taxonomy (NCBI): domain Eukaryota; kingdom Metazoa; phylum Chordata; class Actinopteri; order Cyprinodontiformes; family Goodeidae; genus Girardinichthys; species Girardinichthys multiradiatus. Next base: position 34,121,356 of record NC_061818.1, on the reverse strand, counting down.
CAGGTTGCCTCCAAATAGGTGTTTTCTGTTGTGGCGTCTACTTGTTTTAGCTGTTTAAATGTCTAATTTTATTGTATCTATTTTATTGATTTTAGTTTTTTTCTCATTTTCTTCATTTATATTATTGTCACGGAGTGACATTTTGTTTTATGGTTTTTTGTGATTTATTTTGTTTGGATGTTTCTATTTTGGTTTTTGTATCATGTTTTCTTTTCTCCCTCTTCCACCTCCTAGTGTTTACTTCTTAAGTACTTTTATGGTTGTTTTCTTATCACTTTGTATGGTTTATTATTATTATTATTATTATTGTAATTATTATAGTTCTTGGTCTTCCCTGGATTCTCTAGTTTTATTTCTCTTTAGTATCTTTGCGTTTAATTGTGTTTTATTATTTGTTCCTTTGCACTCTTCTTGTTTACTAGTTTATTTTCTGTTTCCTTTCCAGTTAATTCAGTCAGTGTGGTTAGGTTTGTTTACTTTTGTATTCAGGTTTTCTTTATGGGTTCTTTGTTTGTTCTTAGCTTGTTATTGTTGTTCCTATCTTCCCTCTAGTTTCTCTGTTTACTTTAGTCATGATTATTCTAGTTTTCTTATTCCCCATTTAATTATTTATCTTTGTCTATAGGTTTGCTTGGTCTGTGTTTCTGTTGTTTATTAGTTACTTTGCCCATCTTCAGTCTTTGTATTTGTTTCACCTATTCCTTCTGCCTCCTTGTCACACCTGTTCCCTGTTTTCTCTGATTACCTGCCCTTTGTTATCCCTCAGTATATTAGTTGGCTTTGTGTCATTGTTTGTTGCTGGTTCCTTGTGTTCGTCACACCTTGTTCTCGTCCATTATGCGTTGTTTTTTGCCACGCCTTGCCTTGGGAAACCTGTAGTGATTTTGCTATGTTTTTTGACCTTATAAATAAATCTTTGAATTACAAAGATGATCCTGCCGAGCTCTTGTCTGCACTTTGGTCCGATCCAAAACCACAACGTGACAATTATTAACATTGAGAGTCATTAAATGGATAACAAACCATGATGGTAAAGCAATTGTTTTATAAAATAAATCTTTACATGCACCTATAGTAATTGTGTTTTTCCCTCTCTCTCATTTCTGTCTTTTCACCATACCGTTTACTGTCCCTCATGACATTGTTCCTGTTGGCGTGCCTTTTCTGTCGCCTTCTTCTGATTTTGGAATTCTCTGGGGCTTTTTTACCTTCCCTCTGGCTTTCAGGTAAGTGCTTTCTGTTAAAGTATTATTCACAGTCTGCCTCCTCTGGCTGTGGGGCTGTGTGGAAAGCTCTTTCAGCAGCACAGATTTCCACTCATATCAAGGGTCTGGCTCAGATTTAACTGACCAGATTTCTATGAACTGCCCTGATTTGTGTCTTTGGCTCTAAACAATTACGGACCTAAGTAAAGACACTCTGTTCAGGAGTTAGTGTGTCGAAGCTAGATTTAGGCTCAAATTGTAAAAAAATAATGTTCATGTGGAGAAGAAAATAGGTTGACACAAAAGCAAAAAAAAAAACATTGTAATCCCATGATACTCTTTCTAATTCTGACTTATACTTATGTGTGTGTGTGTGTGTGTGTGTGTGTGGTCTTACTGCAAGGGAGCTGTTTCAAATTGTTCCTGCAGCAGAACAAAGGATTTTGTGAAATAATGTGATCTGCCATTTGATTTAGAAATAAAATGGGACAATTGGTACAAAAGTGAAAAATGTGAGACAGAATGAGGAGAAACCAGGAGTAATGTCACAGAGAGACAGGCTAATCGAATCTGTAGAGAAGAGTGGCATTAATGTTTTCTCCTTCTTTTAACTGTTTTCAGTTCAAGGTTTCTTTTTCTTCTTTTAGAAACATGCAACTGCAGATACAGTGTGTAGTCAACACTTAATAATTTAATTTGGTAATTTGACAATATTGTTAGCATTTGTTTTATGGTTGTTTTCATTCCAAACATTTTAAATCGTTTAAGACATCGACAGATTTCCTGAAGACCTGATTGTTTTCTGTCCTGTCTACAAACATTGATTGCTGCGCTCACACTTCACACACCTTATGTCCTCCTGGATATATAACTGCTCCACCTGGTGGTGTTTAAATTGATAATCAACTTTATATAACACAGACCGTCCCACAGTCCCTGTGGCTTTGATGTTACTCCAGTGTTCAGTCACTTAAGTGCTTTGTGTTTATTACAGTCAGTACAATCCTCAATCAAAACACCCTTGAGATTTTTCTTCAGTAATTTGTTGGACTCACAGTGAGCAGGTTAACATTAATCAGTTTTCTCTATCCAAATTTACCTTTTTAATCAGGTTGGATAATTGTGAGGAAAATATTTTTAGAGTATGTCATTCCCCTTTTTTAAAAATGGCAATCTATTTTGTTTCTGGTTGATGACATCTCATCACATCTTTGCTCTTCTGGTTGCTCTTCCTCATTCCTCCACTAGATGGTATGGCATAGTTACAAGAGAGTCTTAATCTAGAGTAGCTTTGCGGCATGTTCCTCCTTGCAGGTTTTAGCGTATGTCTTAAAGTTTCATCAGATGAAGCAGCTCTTTATTCAGGAGACAGAGTGTAAACATTTGCTTTTGTCAGCCCTCCCCTGTGATCTTCCTCATTGTCACTGCTTAGGGGTGAGTTTGGGTCAAAGTCAGCTGTTGTGAACATGTTGCTGTGGGGAGTGGAAGCAGTTTTCTCCATGCCATTGAGCTTGTATGAACCTGTCAGTGTACATGTCCGCCCGTTTACGCCTGTAAGGTGACGGCATGGCCCCTGTGTTTGCAGACATCACCCCTCTGAGGTCATGTTGCCAAATCGGGAGACGTGGTCCAAAACACACCTTCACATAACGAGACCTGACACCGCAAACACAACCACAACAGGAAATGTTTTGTTTTAACTAGGCTGGTATCTGGGATTAGTCACAAACCCTTGCTGTTGCAGAGCGAGGGAAGTCTAATCAATGCTGCTTGTGTATTCGCTTTGTGAGGCAGTTTTGTCAATTTTTTACTGGTTGCCAGTGAGGACTGTTTCAAGATCAGGACATTAGTTTAGCCACTTGCTTATGATGATTTACTTTGAAATCAGGAGGTGGTGAGGCTCACATTTCTAAAGTAACTGCAGATATTTTTTTCAGTTTGTATGGAACACAACCAATGCTGTTTATAAGCTGAAACTCTCTGAGAATCCTTAATTTGCTCCAGAAGCTGACCTGCTGCTGACTTCTGCCTAACTAGGGAAATGCTTTTAGCTTAATTACATAATAACTTTTCTCCTTTGAACAAACTGAATGTAAAAGTAGGTTTAAGTGGCTTGAAGAAAACTCTTTTACACCAGAGCTGATGCAGGATGCCTCCTATCTCTGTGAAACTACCCTTGTTCCAGGCTCAGAGATTTTTAAGGATGCTAATTTGCACAAAACCCTAAATTCAAAGCAGTGTTGATCAGTCTAATCAGAGCCTGTGTTCAGTCAGTCAGAGCTTATTATGATAATAAGCAGCTGAACCGGCACCTCAGCCTGCTAATGTCTATTTTCTTTGAAGGATTCAACCACTGAAGTTATTTAGAACAGATTAATATTCAAATCTAAAGAGTAAAATCCAATGATGCTACGGATGAACTGACTTATGTAAGCATTAATATTATAGCACACTCATTTTACTCCCTTTTACACTACTCTGTATGTGACCCGGCTAGAAAACATTTGAATACTAATAAAACCTTGGATTAGCGCTACATTGCTGATAACATTGCAACCTGCTATATGCTGCTGACTGTATATACAAAATTGTACATTAAAGCTGTACAAATAAATGTCCAAATTTCTCTATTACACATAATGCAGGTCTTTAAAGAATGAGGTAACTAGCTTAGAGTAAAATTTTTAAAGATTTATGAATTGACACTGATGCTTTTAATAACTATTCAGAAATATTTATGCTTAGGTTCATCATCCTCTTTCCAGGAAAATTACGCTTCTCAGTTCCACTATCAAGCAATGTCTCATTCTTAGAGTGTAGCTTCATGTTAAGTAAACCAGAAAGTAGCAGAAGATTCTGCATTACTGGTTCTTTTTTGTAATGGAGGGTTCAAATGTGATAATTCTGGCCTCAAACAGACAAAGGCATACTTTAAAATAAAGGCAAACTCTTACCATCTCCAAAAAAGTACAGCCAGAACTGTAGCAATGGAAGAAATCCAACAAGAAGTAACAAACAGAATGCACAGAACAGAAAGGTTATAAAGTTGTAGGCCAGAGAGCCGGCCAGAAGAGATGTGAAAAATGGTGTACTGAAGGACAAACTGCCAGTGAACACAGAGCGAAAAAGCCTATATATTAGAAGGATAAACAACAGATGATGCACCACTGCAGGCAATAAGTGGAACAAAAACACAGGTGTAAACTAAAGGGAGAAGGTTGCATTACTTGTATTAAACTAAGCAGTGTTATTGCAGTATTTGTATAGTAAAGCAAATCTCTTTTATGTACATTTGGTTTGAGTGTTATGATGATATAATATTTTGAAGTTCTAAAACAGCTTGTTAGTTTAAGAAGATGGAAAGGTCGATAATTCCCTCCTCAACAACACCTGCTATCAGTGGCGTGCACAGACATTTTGGGGGGCAGGTGCTCAAGTGGAAAAAAAAGGCACCTTGTGCGGCACATGGATCTGTCGGTTGCCTTTGTAGCGTGAGATTTATTACAGGCACAGCATGAACATAATTTATATGTATTACTAAGCACCCCCAAAACAAACTGTCCTGTGGGTTGAAGGGAAATGACCACCCAGGAAAAAAAAAACCTAAAAAACAAGAATGCATTTGACAACATTTTTAAGATTAATAAGGCAACAAAATTATCAAAGACTGATTTAAAGTTAGATTACTGATTTACAACCTGAACTTCCTGAGTCAAATTTGAAACTTATGTTATCCTTCATTTTTTTTTTCTTTTTACACACATTTTATCACAAAATGTCTTCTGCACCAAATAACCTTATGTTGTAGCAAAGCAGGTTACACTGCCAAATTTACCAGATAGGTCACACTAAATGAGTTATCTTCAGAAATGTGAGTAACCAGTGACCATTCTACAGTGTAAATCAACTATACCCAGAAAATGAATTATAAAATCTTTATAGTCAAAATGAAACCAACATCAGAGAATATGATCATAAGAACCATCTATACTTCTGCATGTAGCCACTGTGATATATGACACAAATTATTCTTAGAGAATAAAAATTAATGAGATTACAAGTCCTGAGAACTGATAAGATGTCTGCTATTTAGAAATTAAAATATTCTGATCACATCATCATTTTCACACACACAGAAGTAGAAAATATAACTTAGCCTACATGCCCCACATTTACTGGACTTTATTAAAGGTATTTTAGTAGTGTATGAATTGTAATGTTAACCAGCTCATTTGGCTGTATTTGCAATAAGAAAACATGAGTGAAACAGAAGTCAGCAGGGTCCTTCTCAAAATATTAGCATATTGTGATAAAGTTCATTATTTTCCATAATGTCATGCTGAAAATTTAACATTCATATATTTTAGATTCAATGCACACTAACTGAAATATTTCAGGTCTTTTATTGTCTTAATACGGATGATTTTGGCATACAGCTCATGAAAACCCAAAATTCCTATCTCACAAAATTAGCATATCATTAAAAGGGTCTCTAAACGAGCTATGAACTTAATCATCTGAATCAACGAGTTAACTCTAAACACCTGCAAAAGATTCCTGAGGCCTTTAAAACTCCCAGCCTGGTTCATCACTCAAAACCCCAATCATGGGTAAGACTGCCGACCTGACTGCTGTCCAGAAGGCCACTATTGACACCCTCAAGCAAGAGGGTAAGACACAGAAAGACATTTCTGAACGAATAGGATGTTCCCAGAGTGCTGTATCAAGGTACCTCAGTGGGAAGTCTGTGGGGAAAAAAAAGTGTGGCAGAAAACGCTGCACAACGAGAAGAGGTGACCGGACCCTGAGGAAGATTGTGGAGAAGGGCCGATTCCAGACCTTGGGGGACCTGCGGAAGCAGTGGACTGAGTCTGGAGTAGAAACATCCAGAGCCACCGTGCACAGGCGTGTGCAGGAAATGGGCTACAGGTGCCGCATTCCAAAACGTGGGGCACTGGTATTATAGGGATTTAAATTAAGAAATTTCACATTGGGCACCACACTATACACTAAAAAAAATTTAAAAAAAAACAAAGATTTCAGGTGGGAACTTTTTTCTCCAAAGCATAAAAGGGCAGATGCTCTAGCACCACCTAGCGTCTATTTGTGCATGTCCCTGCCTGCTATCCTTTAATGTGTGGATCAATATGTTATTTTTTTTAATTTTCTGTTGTCTTTAGGTATGTTGTCATGCACTCACAGTCAGGATTGCAAAAAATGCTAGTGAAAGAATTAGAAAAACAAGTTATACCCATACATATGTAGTTTTATTGTTATGACCTCATTGTTGAAAGACATCAGTTTTATAGCAGAGCTTTAAATGTTTAATTAGTGGATTCAAATGACAGTTTTGTCATCAGAAAAATATAATAATTCTGATTGATTGGAGACCATATATTATTTCCTAATGCAGTAAAGTTCCTACCAATTTTCATAGGTGGATCTCTAAATAATCTACATTATAAAACTTCAGACAGTATCTTGCACAAGTATTAATGTCTTTTATTTGGATGTTATATGATGCTGCGACACTTTAATGTGATACCATAAATAAAATCCTGTTCAACCGAATTCACAAATGGAGTCCTGTTTGTAATTCAATCTCAGTGTAAACCCAGCTGTTCGGTGAAGGCCTCTAAGGTTTGTTAGAGAACATTAGTGAACAAACTGCATCATGAAGACCAAGGAGCACAAGAGACAGGTCAAGGAGAATGTTTTTGAGAGGTTTAGGGCATGGTTAGGTTATAAAGTTAGAGCATGGCACAACTTCAAGCCTTCCAAGATTGGTCATCCACTTAAACCGCTGGGCAGGAGTAACATTTATCAGAGAAGCAGACAAGAGGCATGTGGACAATCTATTAATCTATTTCTTCAAAGGAGAAATAAATAATTAGGTTTAATCAAAAAATGGAAGAAATGCTATGATCTGTTGGTGTTTGAGTTTTGATTTTCTTTTGTGGGTATTTAAACCATTTCTTTTCTGTTTACTTTGTTCTTTAGGTTTTGTCTTCTTTTCTTTATGATTGGTGTTGTTTGGTGTTTTCCTTATTAGTTTATTCTTTTATGTTTTAGTGTTCTACTCCATACAGAGTTTATTTCCTGTTAGATTACTGCTACTCCCCTGGGATCCTCTTTGCTCCTGCTCATCTCCGTTAATTAGCCTTCCTCCTTCAGTTGCTTTGCATTTTCCCACTGCTGCTCCACATCTTATCCGATTAGCTCTTCTGGTTCATTGATCATTTCTCCATTCCTTTGCCATACCATGTGGGTCTCATCACCTAGGCGTCATGTCCTGTTTACTCTTTGTAAGTTTACCAGTTCTATTATTATTAAGAACTTTAACTCTCCATGCAGTTCCCATGCTCCTGTTTGCATGTTGGTTAACCACCACTCTGATAGAAAATAGGCAAAAGCATTAAAATTTATTCCTCAAGTTTGTATAACTGACATAGTAAACCCGAGTTTGCAGGAATTAATGGGAGAACTGATTGGTTTTTTTGTTTTTTTTTCTCCGGATAGGAGCCTCAAATCCTTCAGTTACAATAGACGAACTCTGAGAACAAACTCAGTTTTCAGTCTTTTTCTGTGTTTTGTTTTCTGTTGAACCAGGGCTGAGAAGCAACACTCTCAGAGATGGGTAGTGCTGAATGGTAGGAGGAACTTAACTGCTCAAATGGCAAGTGAAGACTACTGGCACATCACAGTGGAGCACCAGATCTGAGAGAAGGTTACCTCCGTGGATTTCAGTGGGTGGTCATTTGATAGCCCCAGGAGCTAACCCTCCTTATCACTTAGCAACATGATTATTAATGTGTTGATTCGGAAAGGGGTCACTGATTCAGTTGTCATATGTTTGTTTCTCAGGAAAATAGTAGCTCATATGTTCTGCATCGCAGCCTTTTCATCTTGCTTACTAAGCATATGTAAAAAATAATAATTCTCACATCGCAAGACTTTACAGCCACCTCCTGTGAGGAGTGTGAATAGAGGAGACTATAGAGTTTTCTCTACTTTTTTGTCTTGACATTTTTTGCCAAGACAACGTTCCATGGCCCTGTACTAGAGTATATAATAGATCTCCAGCTCTAGTTCTGGAGGGCCGGTATCCTGCTGCAGCTTTTATTTGTTTCTCCTTCACCATACCTGTATTAAATAACTAGACCATTAGCAGGAGTCTGTATAATTGATTGCATTCTGAGGAAGTAATTCAGCTATTTGATTCAGCTACGTTGGAACAAGAATGCATCCAAAAGATGCAGGACACAAGCCCCAGAGGACTGGACTTTGTGGCAAGATATGAAAAAGATGTGCTAATGACATATCCTAAAGGCTTGTAGCTGTTAATTGGAGCAAAATTTGGGTCTACAAAGTTTTGACTAATGGGAACTAAATGCAAATGCTCACGAGACTTCATATTTGTAGTTTTATTAAATTAAACTATTATCCTTTTACTTCCAATTTATTATTAGGTATGACTGTGGTGGTCTATCACATAAATTACCAGTTTAACAAATTGAAGTTTGTGGCTCTAACTCGTCAAAAATGTTGAAAAGTTCAAGGGGTACAAATACTTTTGTAAGGCTCTGTAACTGTGTCTAGTAAAGCTTCTATTGCTCATTTAGCAGCTGTTTTAATAGTAAATAAGAAAGTGATTCTAATATGCAAAGAAGATGAATGAAATTTGTTTTGAACTCCACATTCTTTCGTCAAGCACATAGTTAGCTAATTTCTGCATTCTTTGGAAATTAGTAAATTTTCTTAATTGCTTCATTTGATGGCAGCTGATCAGATGTTTTACAGCTTTAGGGAAAAAAAATCACACTGCTGTATGTGTATGTAATCCTCAAAACATATTATTTATTCATTTGACTGTATTAACTTTTTCCTCCAATATGAAGAATTACATCCCCTTTGTGCCAGAGGCTAATGAACAATTTTGTCTTTGATAGTATTATTTTTTCTTTCTCTGATTGTATCCAGAACTGTGAAATGAAATAGTTTCAGATCTCATTTTCATAGGGAATGAATTTGCTTCGCAGCTGTGTCCAAACATGAATGATCTGTTGGCATGGTACGGTGCGCTGAACAATCAGATCACCTTAATTAGATTAGTCCTTTCTAAATTTACACCCCGTGTTCTTCCTGAAACTGATGAAATACCAAACTGCCTCCTAGATTCTCATTTATCAGCAACGTAACCAAAACAGCTTGCACCAAATAGAGCTCAGTGTTAACTGATAGCCTTTCATTTTTGGCTGCTGCTACAACTTCACTCTGCTTGTATCCCCTAAGAACAAGAAGAGAGAAGAGGCATTTTAAAGGATAACACTTTAGTCTCAATGTTAAAGCCGATCCTGTAGGTTTAGGGGGTGCAGGTTTTTCCTTGATGTCTGAAGTGAAACCAGAACATTGATTTGTTAATGGCTACGCTGAAATAACCAGCAGGAAATGCATCCATTAGCAAATTCAATAAGAATTCTATCAGCACATAACTGACTGAGATTACTTTCTTTTCCTATTAAGGAAGAGACCAAAACAATAGAATAGTCTCCCAGTTGTCTGAGTCTCTCTGTGCAAAGCAGTCAATAAATAGTTCCTTTTAAAATAGACTTCCAACCAACAACATGCTACTATTAAAGTAAAAGACCCTGTGCGTTTTCATATCATCCACTCAGTGCAATGTGCTATTTTAGGTGCAGGGGGCAAGAAAAATATAATTTTTGAATTTAATAATCTTCCAGTGTATTTGCAGTAAATGTATATTTCAACAACAAAAGAGAGTGCTTCTATTGGAAGGAAGTCAAAAACAGTTCACAGGATCACAGAGAGTTTATAAGCTCCACTCCTGATGGACCGACCAGTGGTTCAGTTCCAGTTGGGCTGCTACAAAAAGCAATCAGCTGTACCATATCCTGATGCAGTTTGAAATAGTACATTCAATACAAAGTCCTGCAGTGACCCAGTAGGTGTTTTTCTTATCTAATAGCATATATAATTTTTCTCCTCTTGTGCCGAGAGATATATATGCTCGGCCAATCGCTTTTGTTCACCTTGGAAGATTATGAGAACCACAGGGGATAGTCCTGAATGTTCGAAGGGGAGTTCAAATCGAGAACAAATTCATCTAGCATTGCAGCCTTTGCCGTCTCTGAAATGTAAGATAGCCAATAAACTAAAAGATATGATTAGATTGGTCTTTTGTTCCAACACACACATCACACACCCATGTCGCCACGATTTATGCTCTTTCCATTTCCAATAAAAGCACCATGGCTCCACCTTCATGTGCCAGGGTGCCATTTGAGTAAAGTTCTTGGGTAAGATGTGGTTTTGTTAGGAACCCCACAGAGAAGGAGATGATCGAGGCTCATGGGAAGCAGAGTAAAAGTATCAGGCCACTCACTGTTGCAGGGCTGCATGTTTACTAAGCCTTCATCAATGGTATCATTACAATAGGATATATGAAGAGCTCCAAAAAAAGAAGTGTGCTCTGTAAGGATTGCAAAACTACACAAGGATGCTTCTCAGGGTTATGTAGACACTGACAAAACTGCTACCCATCCAAATTAACAAAAATCAACTGTCTCTAAAATAATGGTGGGAAAGGGGTTTCCTGTACAAGATGCAGCAAAGCAACCCCAGTCTTGGACTTGGAGGAGCTGATCCTCATCCCCACCGCCGTACACTCAATTGCCCCACTGCATGCTGTAGGTCTTGGCTAGAGGGGGCCAGCAGGACCACATCATCTGCAAAAAGGAGAGGTTAAATCCACTGGTCCCCAAACAAGACACCCTCTGGCCCTTGGCTGCGCTTAAAAATCCTGTCAATGAAAGTAATGAACAAGACTGGTGACATTGGGCAGCCCTGCCGGAGTCCAACGTGCACCTGGAAAAGGTCTGACTTATTGCCGGCATTGCGAACCAAACTTTGTACAATGCTCCACTTGTACAGAGACAGGATGGCCCCTAATAAAGACCCCTAAACTGTGTATTCCTGGAGTGTCCCCACAGGGCACCACAAGGGACACAGTCACAGGCCTTCTACAAGTCCACAAAACACATTTTGACCAGTTGTGCAATCTCCCATGAACCCTTGAGCACCCCGTAGAGGGTGTAGAGCTGGTCCAGTGTTCCACAGCCGGAACAATTTCTAATATTTAAAAATTTTGAATGAACTTTTTTTTTTTGAGTAAATCAACCTTAATTAAAGGAAATTCCAATGTGACTGATGTGGAGGTTTTTCTCCTCAGATTAAAGATTGAAACTATTTCTATGAACCACGTTTGGATTTTGAAGCTTTAACATACGCACGAAAATAGTTTAAGGATTTTCTGCCTTAGGGGATGATATTTCTTCTGCTACCATGAAGTTGAGGGAATATGTGCAATAAGTGACCACAGTACCTTGAGTAAGAATAGAGAGTATATCAGTTTAAAAAAATCAGCTTACTCTTTTATTGCTTTACTTTGTCTTGTTGAATAAAATTTGCTAGTTTTGTGTTGGCTTTAATGCATTGCTTAAAATTCCCTCCTTTCATTTCTTGTGTCGTGCAGAGCTGAAGTATTTTGGGAATAATTTCTGAGAGAAAAACATAATTATCAAATACACAACAATTGTTTTTGGTGGGTTTTTAACTCCGACAGGCGCAGTGTTTGGACTGAACCTAATGTGACTAGTTATCCTCTGGAATGTATTTTCACACACAATACACCATTCGGACGATGTGAAATAAGTTTATCTGAGATTGTTGGAAATGTATTATCTCATAAATCTCAAGCTCCATCAGGTTGGTTGGGAGATGTCTGTGGACAGCTATGTTTAGACTCTCTAATGATCATTTGAATTCAAGCCTGGCTTGGCCTCTCCAGGACACTTACAGAGTGATTCTGAAGCCACTCCTTTGAGATCTTGGCTGTGTGCTTTGGGTTGTTGTCCAGCTGAAGAATTAAGGTTTAAATACCCTACACTCCTGTATGTAAAGTATGAGGTTTACAATGGAGCATAACTGAAATGAAATGGGAGGACAGAGGGAGAGACAAACAGAATTCAGATGGAAAAAAGATTTAATCAGATTTTGTCTCTTCAAACTAACAGGTAAAGCTACATTTGCCCCTGGTGTCCCTACAGCTATTTCTCATGAGTTGATCTGTTTTATTTTCCTGTTTCATTTAGTGCCATAGTTCTCTTTTTAGGTGTGGAATCAAAGTGGTGACGCAGGCTAAATGTAAATCCAGCATGAAGCAGTCGCAATTTTATAAATATGACTGTTTTATCTTTACATCTCCATCTACCTTTCAGTTAATGTTTACTGCTCAACCAACCAATTGGTTATTCTGTTGATCTTTACAGTGTATTACCCTTCACACAATGGTTGAGGGTCATTGGAAGATGTTTAATTTAGGAGAAAATGCTACTACTTGCCCTACGGACAACTTCCCAATCACAGCAGTGAAAAACAAATGGAACTCAGCTCTAAGCTTGAAAAGTTTTGCTGTTTCTTGATGTGACTTGCAATAAGCATATTCGCTGTCAGAAGTCGGTTCTTATCGAAAACATTCTCTGCACCAAGCTCTTTGTCTACTCCTACTAGCCTGCACACAAAGGCTTGCTGTCTGGAAATGTTTTTTTTTCTCCCTCTACAACATGAGTGCTGTGTACCCTGTTGTTATCAATTGTTAGACTCAATAATAAACCTTTTTGGTTAGGCAGGGCATCAGTCCTGTACTCGACAGCTGTTTTGGACTTCTCCAGAATAACCAGATTGCCAGCCCGCCCCTGACTGTACCCACTACAAGTCTTCTGTGGCTTGTAAATGTGTTTACTGCCAATTACAGAGTGGGAATTCTGGTTATTTGCAAACAAAACATTCAAGCTTGTTTTCATGCAACTTCAAAGTGCCCAGGAAACAGTACATCCCTGCCTGAATCAGCTTTTAGCAACAGATTGCTCACAAAAACAGTGAAATTAGGCTTTTATAGCATCAGTGTTGAATTTTTCTTCAATGCAGGCAAACTTAAAGTATGAATAAAATTTATAATTTTGTGAAATGACATAATTGCAAAATATTTTGACCTCGTTCAGCTGCCATTGCTTGTGTGGGAGGAGGGAGAAAAAAACTCTTGTTAAAACAAAGCAGTGTTTTCCAACAATGGAACCCTAACTGGTTGTTTTATACTGGTTGTACTCTATAACACATGTTAAACCACTCAAAACTTTTTGGAAGTTTGTTACTGTCACAGATTTTAAATAATTTGCCCAACATCTGTTCAAACTTTGCCTAACTAACATGACAGTGACTCAAAACATACCAGTAAATTTATCAAGGACTGGCTGAGATTTAGGTGATGGAATTTACTGGTCCAAGTCAAAGCCCAGTTGTTGATCTTATTGAGATGCTGTGGGTGGCTTGAAACAGATTTTACATGTAATGAACATCTCAAAGCTGAAAGTGAGGAGTTGGACACACCTTCCTCAGACAGAAACATGTAGATGGCTACAAGAAGCATCTCACTGAAGTTAATTTAGCTGAAGGGGTTATTAAGACTTGCTATTAGGAGATAGTATGGACTAACTTTTTACTAAACTGGAAATTGCATTTTTGTTGTCTTCAATTTTATGAGTAAAACAAACCGAAGGACTGGAAATTTTTATAGGGTCTCCTCAATTTTTCCCATGACTACAGCAGACGTTGCCAGCCTATTACAGCTTTTAGCATTTGAATCTGAAAAAATGTTAGACATTGCTTCATACAGCTGATCTTTGCCAGTCATGTCACTTTAACCTAAAACAAAGAAGTGCCACAAGTAAGATTACATTGTACTTTCCTCACCTTTTTTTGAAGCTGCAGTTAATGAAAAGTTATGAGCATCCTTGTAAAGATGTCCTTTTAACAAAGACCGCTGACCATGTATTTTATGTTCCTCTACTTGGTCCTCATAAACAGTCTCCCTCTGTCATCATGCTTGAAAATGCAGTGAACATTTCAAAACTTTCATGGCTGAGGGAAAATTGGCTCTCACAACAAGTTGTTCTTAACAACCTGTTTCAGCGTTACCTTGGACATTTGATAGAGGCTAGCTACTTCAGAGTCCGATTGATGACTAATAATATAGAGAGGAAAATTACTCCCTGATTGGCTCATGCTATTATTGGCTACCCATCGAATCACTTGTCTGAGTTTGTCCATTTTGACATTTCTCAACTGATTCATTTTTTATGTAGTAAAATAAAATATTAAATTGTCTTGAGTTGAATTATGTCTCATTGGAACATTATGCATTCTAGAAGGCAAATTGATATTAAGTAGATTTCGTTTGTCTTATATTAAAGGTTTAGTTGCTGTGATCTTTCTTAAATGCTTTACATTAACATTTTAATGTAATTTTCTGGCCACATTCAGGAAAATAAATGGTTTCTATTGTGCATTTACCCAGTGATGTTTTACTTCTTTAAAAATGTAGATGTTATGAGAGAAAACATTACTAAGGCCAGGTAATGAGGGAGACAGTAGAGACTGTGATAATGGTGTTGCTGCTACTGTGTTCTTCCTTGCTTAAAGCTGTGTGGGATGACAAATTGACTCATTTGCAAAGTTAGTGCTTATAGGGCTCTTAGAATAAGAAACATTTGCAGTCTTCAATGCTTCGCTTTAATTACAGGACATGAGTAATTGTACATAGATCAGTTGCCTCAGGTTTTGTCACAAAGTCATAATCAGCAAAGTGGTGCTGTGTTGAGTATAATGCTGACCAATGGTGTAATTTGTTAACATCAGAAAACCATTTTTTACTTATTGATGAACAAAACAGCAATTCACAACTTTATTTACATTGTTTTACTATCATGATATTACTCTATATTCTTGTATATGTATTTCTAATAAGTAATACTTTTTGTAATGAATACCTAACCTCATCTAATTGATTGAGTTTGCTTTATCATCATACAGCACAATCTGTCAGCTATGTAACTTGCTCATCATCACCCATGATGTCTGAACTGAAAAGAAGAAAACATTTCACTTTATTCTTTGGGTAGACAAGAAAAAAAAGTTGCACCACCAGTCTTATGAGAATACATATTTCATAGAGCTTTACTTTCATGGGATGACTTCAGCCTTTTAAAACTGAACTTTTCAACAACAAAAAAAGTTTTGTTTCTTTCTAAAAAGAAGAGAGCAGGTTTAGAGCTGGCAAAAAATATAACATTAGGCATTAAATATACAAGCTTTATCATGCTGTAATAAATGAATAAATAGATTGTGAAACAATAATTCTAAAGGTGCTTGTTAACAGCTGCTGTTTTAGGCTATATTTTTTTTAATAACACCACCATAACAATTGTTAAACCAATTAAACATGTTGGAACTCTTTCATCTGAGTCTAAATAAAAACATTCACTTTTAGATGGTACATGTGCAAGGATCACATCATTTGTTTGTCTATAAATTCTCCCATTATTGCTGTTTTACTTTTGAATTACTGTTTTTCGTGGTAAAAAAGACTTTGCTGTTCCTCCACATTAAAAGAAGTTGGCCAAAATGGTTTGGCCACCTGATCAAGATGAGACCTGAGTGCCACCCTTTTGAAACCTTCTCAAGCACATTGGTCTGGGAAGACACCCTGTTGAAGACACAGAACTCTCTGGAGCGACAATATACCCTGTGTGGCCCAGGAGGACATTTAGATCCCACAGAATGAACTGGAGGTTGATGAGAGGGATGTCTGTGTTTCTCTACTTTTTGTAATCTGATTTTGAGGATGGATGGATGGATGGATGGATGGATGGAGGGAGGGAGGGAGTCTCAAATTAAGAAATACTTCATCTTTCCCAAATATTCATATAGCTTATGATCACTCCTACAAATAGTAGAATCTATGGCAATGAAAAATCCGTAATGCAGAGGAACCGGACCACTGGTCATAAAAACACAAACCATACTGATGTCAGTCATTTCACCACTTGAAGGTTTTTTAAGTAAAACTGATATTTAAATGACAACTTTTTAATATAAAAAAGTTAAAGATTTTTTTTTTACTTCTCTTTTTTTTTTTACAACAAAATTGCTATATTCTCTCATTTGGATTTAGATAATGTATATTATATATTCATTTTTTTTATTTTCCTATTATTAATTAAAAGGAAAAAGACTTGGTTGTCCTCGTTCAACTCAATGATTTGCATGTCATAGAGGTTTTTCTTTCTTGTTGTAAAGCCAAAAAGATGCCCAGAAAGATTTTGTTTTATACATTAGTGTATTGTTAGCTTATAAATGCTTGAATGGTCTTGCTCCTGTGTATCTCTAGGATCTATTCCAGCCTTATCTTCCTTCGCGGGTTCTTAGATCAGACCACCAGCTGCTTTTAGTTGTACCAAAAACTAGGCAGAAATTTAGAGGAAAATATGCCTTTTCCTTTCTTCCTTTCTGGCTCCCAAACTGTGGAGCCCACTGCCTTTAAATGTCAGACAGGCATCTCAGTTTCCAGTTTTTATGTCTATTTTAAAAACACATCTTTTCTCAATAGCATTTGACTAGTTGTAAGTTAACATGCTCTTCTATTGTATCTATTGGATTTTATGTGTTTTAAATGTCTGATGGATGTCTTGCTTTATCTTTCATTTATTTATCTTAGTGTGTACAGCACTTTGGCAAACTTGCTGTTTTTAAATGTGCTTTGTAAAAAAATTTAATTTGGATTTAGATTTGTATAGTTATGCTTCAAAGTTGATATGTTGTTTCTTCTATGGGTCACGTAAATTTTGTGCCTTACTAGTGAAATTAAAACCTGCTTCCACCAAGCCTTGCTGCAGGTCTTTTTGCAGTCTTTCAAGATTGACCAACCATTTCCTCAGGGATCTAGTGACACCTGTTTATGGATTCCACTGAACCGACACATCCTTACGGCATACACTGTTTCTTTAACTTGAAACTTGAGTTATGCTTCCCACTGGAGCTCTGGGATTTTTCAGAGCGTTTGCTATCGTTTTGTAACATTGTTTTGTGATCTTTTCTGGACTTTTTGGACAATTCCTTTGACTTAACCATATTTCTAACATGCAATGAAACCTTACAGACAACAGTGCAGACGTTTGGGGTGTTCTATCTGAAGCACATCTGCTGATAAAGCCTCTGATTGTTTGCATCGGAACCTGATTAGCAAATGTGTGCTCCTATTTACAATTCTATTTAGCAGGGCTTAATAATCTTAAATCTTCAGTTGTCATTAAAAGTGTTATTTAGAACTGAATATGGATAAAACACTTGCAATAGTTTAATTTAACTATTTAAGCTGTGCTTGTTAAATTTATTTTTTGAAAAATTGCCAATGAACCTGATATAAATATTTGCTGCTAGAACTCTGTTCCAGTCATTTTACCTAATGCCAGTTTTTAAAAATACTCACTGAGCTGCTGGTCTGTGAGTTTTCTGAGGGACAGAATGATTTACTGGGTGATCTCCATGAATCTCACAGCACCTCCACAGTTGCTCTCTTTGTCTCACTTTGTCTCTCATCATAGTGCGATTTTTATGGTGCTGCAGGAACACAGTGATTTTGTTAATATGATGCATTACTCCAATAGCTGCACCTGCTCAGCCCCATGGCTCTTACATGCTGCTTAGTATGACTGCCACATTCCAGATCTCTTACAGACACTGTCAAAAGTGACTTCAGGGTGGGAAGAATATTTAGACTACTATCTAAGGGTTTGCTAATCCACTGCTGGCTAAAAAGGTCCTGATTTGACAGCACTTTAAGCAGGCTTTAAAAAACAGTTCATACTATTTTTTATTTTATTGCTTTTTTGAAACCTTGGTTGAATGATTAGGTTTGTACTACAATTTCATACCACCTGGGTCAGTTAGTAAATAGCAGGAAGCAAGTATGGCAGCATACTTAAAAGCTCAAAAGTGACTTGGAGACACAAAAGAAACAATAGGTTTAAGGTCCTGTTCAAAGATATATGAGGATATATAAGTTTACATTTTGGGATTTGGGTGTGAGCCTTGAAGGATTCCAGACATAAATTGCTGAGCAGGTGAAAATTTGCTATATTTGAAAAGTGAACACTTTGCTGAAAAAAAAAATTACTTGGCTGTACTTTTTCTTATTCCATAAGGGGAAAAAGGTGACTGACTGACTGTATTTTCTTCTTTGGCACTATTGGTAAAGAGGAAATGAAACAGTAGCTGTAATTAGCTGACTTTAGGAGAATAGCATTCCACCCAACATTTTCTTTTACAGCCGAAGCTGTCAGTGAGACTCAATTAAAATATTTAAAATAAATTTTTTTGGCCATTTTTTAAAGATTTGTCTCTGAATATAAATGAAAAAAATGTAAGTTCACCCAAGGCAGCTGTTTTTGTAGGGTTTTTTCTCAAAAAGGAACTCTAAAACCAATTTATTCTAACATAATTTATGCAACTATATTTAATCAATAACATATATATAGTGTTTGATGGATGGGCAAAAAACACAACAAAACAATTAGCTCAACTAAAATTTAAAATTCGCTGCACTGCACCTTTGTACTACAAAGTAGTTCAACAGTTTCTAGTTGTTCCAGTAAAGGTGGCTAAGAGGAAGCTTTCAGCAACAACACTGTCATGTGTAGTAAGCAGAAGCAAGGCTTCATCCCTCTGAGTGACACTGTAGAAGCTGTCTGGGGTCAACACAAGACTGTTCAAAAAGCTGACAAAGCTCAGTCAACAGTGAAGACATCTTAGCTGACTTGTCTTCATCTCACGTGTCTCAAGATGCTCACTGAATGGAGGAACAAACAGAACAAAAATAACTAGATGTGATGGAATCTAGAATTGGGGCTTCTGTTTTACATATCAGTACACACTGATCAACCAGTTTAATCTGCTGCATAATGTATTTGTTCCTGTTCATTTCTGTGTATTCAAAAATTATTCAACACACTATTCTTAATTTCATTCTCTGAAAATGTTGAGTCATAATCCCAAAAAATACATGTCACCCTTCATACAGCTTTTGTTCACATTAATTTATCTTACTGGAATGCTTTAGACTTGCTGATCTTAGTCTGATCTCTTTTGTTGTTTTAAGTTGGAATTAAATTCCTTTTAGGTGCATCACATCTTTCAAGTAACAATGTTAACCTGCTGACCATTAAACTGGTCTAATTGGCTACTTCAGCCACTAGAATGTAGACAATGTTCTTGTTATAATGCAAAGCTTTTTCTAAACAGCTTGACAGAGCGCAGGCATCTCTGACATTTGGTCATGTTCATTATCTTCTAATTTTACTGACAAAAGATGGAATAAACTTGTACAATTAACAGAAAAATACCTAAAGCCATAATATTGTGGAGTTGGTGAAGGCTCTCGTTGAAGAAATAAGCTGCCTGCAAGTTCAGAACATACTGACCACACTACCTTACAGTGGTCAGAAAGTAAACAGCAACAACAAGAAGGCTTCTCCAACATCTGCTTTTAAGAATAAGTTTGTTTAGGCTCTACTTTAACTAAAGCTCCAAAGTTTAACAGCCTCGGAAAAAGACTATAATCTAAATGAGAATTAGTGCTACTGCTCTTTTACCTGTACATGGCCACACCTCTGACTGTACGTTACTGCGAGGAAAAAAACAAAATACAAATTAGTCGACTGCAGTGAGAAGTTAAGCACAAAAACTTCAACTGATACACTTTTAAATGGTCCAAACTGTGACCGTGTTAGTTTACACTACAGCTGTCTCATTTTAACAATCTAAGCTGATGTTAGACAGTAGATTGGTCCCATTTTACATGTATAATACTTAACAATAGTCCAGGTTACTGTATTGTTTATAGGGCCATCCAACAACATCAAGGGATGGCACAGACATCCCTCTCAGTGCAGATGATCATAGAAATGGGCTAGGCTAATGAGAACTGGATCATCTGTACCTACTTCAGTTTGTTCTGTTAACAGCGGATCGATTTCCTCTCCTTTCTATGGTGCAACTCTGCAGGCTGTTTCTGGTCGCTGTACCTCCACGAACCGAGCGGCTTCTCTGCACAAAGTTAAGGTTGTGCTCCGTATCAGTTTCACCTCTTTACAAGCTTAAGGGCCCAAGTCATGGTGTCTGGGGATGTCCTATAAAACATCTGAACTTCATCAAAATCTTCGTCACTTCTTAATATTCAATATCTGGAGGATATTTAATTTATGAAATCTAAAAACACAACTTGAAAGTCACACCACAAGTAAACATTGTTTAAAGGTATGCAGATGAAATTGTTAAGGTAGCTTGCTGCAATCTTTTTGTGTCCCATTTGAAAACGTGCTGAAAACCTGTTTGCTGTGGTGTTCAACAGTTTTGCACATTGTTGTCAAAGGCTTTTTGTGTGGGGCTTATCTGTTTGCCATGTTGCAGAACCTTAAACATTAAAGAAAATTGTATATTTCTTAATCGCTGCTTCTAAAATGAGTTTGTAATAAATGCAATGTCTTCTAACCCATAACAAAATAGAACCATGTTTTTATTTCTTATTCTGAACAAATTCAGAGTATTTATTTACACTAACAACTTGCATTAAATGAGGAAACATGATGTAAAACATCTTGAAGCTTACTCTATAATGTGATCCAGCATAAGACAAATAAGCTACACATTTTGTTGTCTAGGCTTTTAAATATGATGAAGGAAGCTAGTGTTCAAAAAAAGTTAATTATTTCAACACAAATCAGTTGTGACCCCAGTGCTCTATACATTGCTGTATAGTTGTATTTTCCTTCAGAAAATACTTTGTGGTTTATAATAATTTAATATTGGCAAGGAGCAGTAGTACCATTTCATGATATTCAGCCAGCTGCTGGTGTTAATCCTGTGTTCTTTCCATCCATCAAAGCCAGTAAAGGGAAGCATCTGCTACCATAGTAAAAAAAAGAAGCTAGAAATATGTAAATCAAACTCCAGTGTAGCTTGACAGAAGCAGCAAGCTTTCTGCATCATGAAAAACCATTACTCATATACATCTAATGCCATCAAAAGATCTCTGTATGCTCAGGGGTCATCATTAAAACATACATACTAAATCAACATTGTAAAGCAAACTTACAGGCCAAGGACAACAGTCTACTGAAGTGTGCTTGATCCAAGTAGGATATCCAATACAATAGTATTTAGCAACTACTATGGTAACAGATGACAGGAAGGTTGAGAAAGGTCAGAAACAAATGAGATGCTGTGGTGATACAATACATGCACCTTACATGGTGTCTTGATCACATCTTTTTCTCATCTTATTGCACCTGTGGCGTTTCCTGTATGCCTGTAGTTTTCCATTTCTTATTCTAAAGTGTTTCTGAGCAAGAACTGGTCATATTCAGGCAAGTAAAAATTTTATTATTGTACAGTTGTTCGACATGTTGCTTTGCAGCAACTAGGTCCTGGGTTCAAAACCCAGGTGGGGCCCTTCTGTGTGGAGATGTTTTTTTCTCCCTATAAATGTGCCATTACCCACCATCCAAACCAGTAAAACAGAACTTAAAGTATAAATTGTTGTTTGTCTCATCTGTCTTTGTGGTGCCCTTTGATGAACTGGCAATTAGTCCAGTGTGTACCCCTCTTCGTGATACTATTGACAGCTGGTTAAGAGTACCAGCATCTAACATGGCGCTGCAAAGGTATAACAGGTATAGAGGATTGATGGATGAATGGATGGATGATTAAAAACTACTGTTTCCGCTTCTTTAGATGGTGTAATTGTGAATGGATGTTGATGACTAAGAATAGGCCATCAGCATTATTTATAAATTATCTTCAGAAGACTCACATTTGGGAAAAGTTGACACTTATGTCAGAGAGGAAGCATTGCTGTGTGGATTTTTTATTCAGACATGTTTTGCATTTAAAACTTAACTACATTCACTATTTATTTGGTGTGATGGTTCTAAATGCTAATCTCAACAGGACATTTATTCCCTCCCTGGACTCAAAACAATGTTTTCAGTCCTTAATTAATTCCAGCTCACGTTGTTGAATAATTAAAATGAGAATGTCCCTGTTTTAACATTGAGCATTCAATCAAACTGAAGCTGCTAAAAGCTCAGTAATCCGTTTGGGTTGTTTAAAAAGCAATCATTGAAAAATCCAGATGCAATTTTGGTCCTGATCCCCCTTTACACACTATAATGGCCTCTGAATCTCAAACACCGACCTAATTTCAATTTATGGTACCTTGTTTTTTTGCTCTTAGATGCATATACCGTTGGCAGTTTTTTATGTTTTTATTGCAAATGATATGTGTGAAGTCACCATCTTGTATACATAAAGAACATATCAGGAACCAGCCTCTAAAATGTTAATATAATCAGAGGTGGGAGGTAACTAGTTATAGGCAGCTATGGCTCAATGGGGAGTGTAGTTGTCTTGCAATCCAAAAGTTGTCGGTTCAGTTCCAGCTTTCTCTTGCTACATGCCAATGTGCTGTTGAGCAAGGCACTTAACTCCAAGTTGCCTACCGATCAGTGTTTCGGTGTATGAATGTGTTTATTTGGGTGAATGTGGCTCTAGTGTAATGTTCTTTGAATGGTCGGTGTGACTGGAAAAGCTAAGTTCAGTCCGTTTTACATTTACTCAGTTTCATTTACTGGTGTAGGTTTTTGAAATAAATGTATTTCTCGGAGAACTTTTACTCCTCTATACTTTTTACTTCTACTTGAGCAATATTATTTTAAAGTAAATGTAATTTGTTGCTACTTTACCCACCTGTAGTTACTTCACCAAAAAAAGAACAAGAATGTTTTAACCCTAAACATGAACCAGTACACAGTCACAAAGCTACAGTTTATTAAATCAGAATCAGAATTAGCTTTATTGCCAAGTTCGTACATACAACAAACAAGGAATTTGATCCGGTACACTTTGCTCTCTGGGTTTTTTTTTTTTTAAGTGAGACTTCTTGTTTGTACATAAGCTCAATTATTCCAGTGTTATTTTGCAACTGCTGAATCAACCATTTGGAAGGTAAAAGAATATGCATTGAAAGTACTGTCACAAATTTATTGTCATTGTCACTAAAAGTAAGTTTGTTCTGTTCTAATATGTATTCATTACCTACCATACCAAGTACTCGTACTCGTACTCGTCGTCTTCCGCTTTATCCGGGACCGGGTTGCGGGGGCAGCAGACTCAACAGAGACACCCAGACGTCCCTCTCTCCAGACACCTCCTCCAGTTCCTCCAGGGGGAGCCCAAGGCGTTCCCAGGCCAGCCAAGAGACATAGTCCCTCCAGCGTGTCCTGGGCCGTCCCCTGGGCCTCCTCCCGGTGGGACGTGCCTGGAACACCTCCCAAGGAAGGCGTCCAGGAGGTATCCGGTATAGATGCCCGAGCCACCTCAACTGGCTCCTCTCGATGTGGAGGAGCAGTGGCTCTACTCCGAGCCCCTCCCGGATGGCCGAGCTCCTCACCCTATCTCTAAGGGAGTGCCCGGCCACCCTACGGAGGAAGCTCATTTCAGCCGCTTGTATCCGGGATCTCGTTCTTTCGGTCATGACCCAAAGTTCATGGCCATAAGTGAGGGTAGGAACGTACACCGACCAGTAAATTGAGAGCTTTGCTTTTCGGCTCAGCTCTCTCTTCACCACAACGGACCGGCACAGCGCCGCCATTACTGCAGCAGCCGCACCGATCCGTCTGTCGATCTCCCGCTCCATTCTTCCCTCACTCGTGAACAAGACCCCGAGATACTTAAACTCCTCCACTTGAGGCAGGAACTCCCCTCCAACCTGAAGAGGACAAGCCACCCTTTTCCAGTCGAGTATCATGGCCTCGGACTTGGAGGAGCTGATCCTCATCCCAGCCGCTTCACACTCGGCTGCGAACCGCCACAGCGCATGCTGTAGGTCTTGGCTAGAGGGGGCCAGCAGGACCACGTCATCTGCAAAAAGAAGAGACGAAATCCACTGGTCCCCAAACCCGACCCCCTCCGGCCCTTGGCTGCGTCTGGAAATCCTGTTCATAAAAGTTATGAACAGGACCGGTGACAAAGAGCAGCCCTGCCGGAGTCCAACATGCACCGGGAACAGGTCCGACTTAGTGCCGGCAATGCGGACCAAACTCCTGCTCCGTTCGTACAGGGACCGGATGGCCCCTAGTAAAGGGCCCCCGATTCCATACTCCTGGAGCACCCCCCACAGGGCATCACGAGGTACACAGTCGAATGCCTTCTCCAGGTCCACAAAACACATGTGAACCGGTTGGGCAAACTCCTATGAACTTTCGAGCACCCTGTAGAGGGTATAGAGCTGGTCCAGTGTTCCACGGCCGGGACGAAAACCACACTGCTCCTCCTGAAGCCGAGGTTCGACTATCGGTCGGACTCTCCTCTCCAATACCCTGGCGTAGGCCTTACCAGGGAGGCTGAGGAGTGTGATCCCCCTGTAGTTGGAACACACCCTCCGGCCCCCCTTCTTATGAAGGGGGACCACCACCCCAGTCTGCCAGTCCAGAGGCACTGTCCCCGACCGCCACGCAATGTTGAAGAGACGTGTCAACCATGACAGCCCTAGAACATCCAGAGACTTGAGGTACTCAGGGCGGATCTCATCCACCCCCGAAGCCCTGCCACCGCGGAGCTTTTTAACCACCTCGGTGACTTCAGCCTGGGTGATGAAAGAGTCCGACCCCGAGTCCCCAGCCTCTGTTTCCACCACGGAATGCGTGATGGCAGGATTGAGGAGATCCTCGAAGTACTCCTTCCACCGCCTGATAATGTCCTCAGTCGAGGTCAGCAGTCCCCCGCCCCCACTATAAACAGTGTTGGCGAAGCACTGCTTTCCCCTCCTGAGGCAACGGACGGTTTGCCAGAATCGCTTCGAGGCCAACCGGTAGTCCTTCTCCATGGCCTCACCGAACTCCTCCAAGGCCCGTGTTTTTGCCTCTGCCACAGCCCGGGCTGCAGCACGCTTGGCCTCACGGTACCCGTCAGACGCCTCAGGAGTCCCACAAGCCAACCACAGCCGATAGGACTCCTTCTTCAGCTTAATAGCATCCCTTACTGCCGGTGTCCACCACCGGGTTCTGGGATTGCCGCCGCGACAGGCACCGCAGACCTTATGGCCACAGCTACGGGCAGCAGCATCGACAATAGATGCGGAGAACATGGTCCACTCGGACTCTATGTCTCCAACATCCCCCGGGATCTGGTCGAAGCTCTCCCGGAGGTGGGAGTTGAATACATCCCTGGCCGAGGGCTCCGCCAGACGTTCCCAGCAGACCCTCACTATGCGCTTGGGCCTGCCAAGTCTGACTGGCTTTCTCCTCCTCCAGCGGATCCAACTCACCACCAGGTGATGATCAGTGGACAGCTCAGCCCCTCTCTTCCCCCGAGTGTCCAAAACATGCGGCCGAAGATCTGATGATACGACAACAAAGTCGTTCATCGACCTCCTGCCTAGGGTGTCCTGGTGCCAAGTCCACTGATGGACACCCTTATGTTTGAACATGGTGTTCGTTATGGACAAACCGTGACTAGCACAGAAGTCCAATAACAAAACACCACTCGGATTCAGATCGGGGAGGCCATTCCTCCCGATCACACCTCTCCAGGTGTCACTGTCGTTCCCCACGTGGGCGTTGAAGTCCCCCAGCAGAATAATGGAGTCCCCGGGAGGGGCACTATCCAGCACCCCCGACAGAGACGCCAAGAAGGCCGGGTACTCCCCACTGCCACTCGGCCCGTAGGCTGAAATGATAGTCAGAGACCTCTCCCCAACCCGAAGGCGCAGGGATACGACCCTCTCATCCACTGGGGTAAACCCCAACACGAGACGGCTGAGCTGGCGGGCAACAAGCAAACCCACACCAGCCCGCCGCCTCTCCCCGTGGGCCACTCCAGAGTAGAACAGAGTCCAACCCCTCTCAAGGAGATGGGTTCCAGAGCCCACGCTGTGTGTGGAGGCAAGCCTGACTATTTCTAGTCTATCTCTCGACTTCCCGCACAAGCTCAGGCTCCTTCCCCCCCAGCGAGGTGACATTCCACGTCCCTAGAGCCAGCCTAAGCATCCGGGGATCGGGCCGCTGCGGTCTCCACCTTCGTCCGCCACCCAATCCTCTTTGCACTGGTCCCTCACGGTTCCCACTGCAGATGGTGGGCCCACTGGGGGATGGCCTCGCGTCTCTTGTTCGCGCTTGGCCCGGCCGGGTCCCGCGAGAAGCGACCCAGCCACCAGGCGCTCTCCAGCAAGTCCCGACCCCAGGCCTGGCTCCGGCTCCAAGGTGGGACCCCGGCTCCGCCGTACCGGGCGACGTCACGTGCCTCGATATTTTTTTTTTTGTTTTCTTTTTTTTTTACCAAGTATTTGTTTCAAAAGCTTTATGTTGTTAAAAAACTTAATTTGGACATGTGATTTTTCTGCCTGAATGTATTACTGTGTAATGATTCTTATTTTACCATTTTTTTATATTATAATTCTGTAGGTAAAAGTTTTTGTCTGATTCCATATATTTTACAAATTTAATCAGATGTCATGATCAAACAATTACTCAGTACTTGAGTAAAGGTTTTACCAAATACTTTTCACTTATACTTGATATATTTTTGGGTTAACTACCTTTTACTTGTACTAAAGTAAACATTTGTTTAAGTAATGCTTCTCATACTTGAGTATACATTTTGGCTACTCTACCCACCTCAGAATATAATACAACCACCAGGCTCCTGCTGACCTTTTGTTTTTAATCTAGCACTGAGTAATGAGTGATCCACTCAACTTTGATTACACTCTGCTGAGTAGCTAAAGTGTTAATTGCTACCATTCCCATTTTAAAGGAAAACTATAAAGTGGCTTGTCAGAGAGAGGTACTGTGGTGACTTGGATTTGCCTCCTATGATTAAAAGGCTAAGTAGGATTTCTTTACACTTAATTTGGATCTATTTTTTAAAGAAACCAAAAGATTCAGACTCGCATGCATTTTTGCATTTTAAAAGCACTACATTTTTGGTCTTTCCTAAGCTCGTACTTGTTCAGTCAAGTTGTATGTGAAGCCATTATCTGTGTTGCAGTATTACCTGGGTCTTTCCCTAAAATTACACATCGACAAAATGTCTCCTGGTTTGCTCGCTGTGGCCTGGACTTCAAAGATCTGCAGAGATGCTGCTCTATCCCTCTGCCCATTAGGGAGTCTGTCTTGTTGAATCTGAGTGTCATGCTGTATTTTCAGGCAATTGTTGCGAGCTGACCTGGTTTGCTCTCACCGAGGGAGGAAATGTCAGTTCCAAAAGGTTGCAGGGCACATAAGCTCCCTTTGTTCCCTCCTGATGAATTTGTGATGACTCTATTCATTCTGTGAATAGAGTCATCACAATTATATATATTCAAATATATATTAATTAAACTCATTCTCTTTCACATTTTCAAAACATCAGTCTGTAGAATCCATCCTACAAAGGGCTATTTGTCTGCAAACTTCACTAAATCCTTCAGTGTTCTTTTGTGAATCATGGGTAAATGTTGAAATATTTTTATGACTTGCTCACTTAATGCATCTATAATCTATTGGAACATTTTCATTAGAGCTTGAGTTAATAAAGAAACGGTTACACATTGTTAAAAGATCAAGCACAGTTCAGCTGTTTTTTTAAAAATTATTTTTATTTAGTTGAAAAAAGCCTCACAGTATTCATATAGTAAAAGTCCCTTCAGTTTAGTTGTTTTTGAAACTTTGATTTCACTGTTTTGATTGTTTCCACAGAATGTTTTTTTAATTCTGTGGAGTCTTTTATTTCATTCCATTACTTACAACGGTTGATTTTTTTTTTTTTGTTTGTTTGTTTTTCAGCTAATTTATTACTGAGAGGCCAAGTCAAGCACATCAAAAACTGATCTTATTTTACGTAACCTGAGCTGCACTTACTATTTAGTCCAAACTAGCAAATGTCCGCTTTAAAACACAATAACGGGTGCAAACTGCTCATGTTTCGCCTGGGCTTCAGTTTTTCACCCAGGCATAAACATGACTGTTGAGCTGTTTGAGTTATGAACAATAACCACTTCCAGCTATATCTAAACACTGACTTGGATGTTAGACCCAATCATAGTGAAGCTATGTTTAACCCCAACTGTATATGTGATAAATCGACCTTTTTATATACTGAATTGGATGTAAAATAACTAGATATGAATTTTGTCTACTTGTCTTATGAAGTGCCTTTTTAGATGGCCTGTTGTGAGTCGGTATAAACAAAATTAACTGTATTAAATAGTAGAAAGTCGTACCTTCAAAAAGAGTACCTGTTATTTTCTGTATTTTGACTGTAGTTATGCAAGTAAAGTGAAATCTTTCTGCTGCCTATGGATTTATGGTATTGTATCTGTTATGACCTGCAGAGTCATTTTAACTGATACTAGCTTTGCATGATGATGTAACAATTTTACCTAAGGTAGAGGTTTTCTTTGACTTTGATCATTCCATGTTTAATGATGATGGCGTACTGGTAAACAAATTTTGGGGCTGTTTGTGAATAGCAAGACTTATCTAACAGAAACCACTGCTTCTTCAGATAAGGGGTCTAAACATAAGAAAAACTTTCTCCTTTTCAGTGCCACTTTTAAAGCCTGAAAGAGCTGGAAGCTTCTCCTCTTCAACAAAAACACAAAGATGTTGTAACTCCGGTCCTGTTAGAGAGATTTAATGTCAGTCAGCTTTCTGCCACATCCTTTCTGTCAAATAAACCTAGTGATAATGTCCAACACATCCTGAAGCAGTTCATTTGAACCGCTAATAATAATTATTTCTGTCACAAAGCAGTTATGATGTGGGGCTGCCTATTTTGTCAGAGATTTTTCATTAGCAATTACATTTCTCTTCTTGCCTTTGTAATAAGAGAAATGCTAACACCATTAGCACCCTCTTATCAGGTAGCATGCCAAGCAGATTGCATTGAAAAAAGGAGCTGAGGGAAATTTAGACACAACTGATTAACTTTGTTTAAATTACCTCAGACCTTTCAGTTTTTTTCTGCTGCAGTTTTATGTTTTTATATATTTGTCACAAAGATTTAACACTGCATAATTCTTTTCGAAAAACACAACGTGGTCTTTCCTAATTAGCTTATATACATTTTCCAAATTCATCTGAAAGGCCAAAGGTTTAAACTTCAAACAACATTAAACAAGGTTTTGTCTTATGTGCTTTGTTTAGAGCCTGAGAAATAATTTTCTAGAACCACGTTTAAAGCTGCAGTAGGTAACCTTTGTCACTATGTCCTGACAGTAGAATATGGACAGATATAATCAGTTTGAGATACTTTCTTTTGGCATACATTTTAAATTAGATCTTGTAAATCTCCATTTGCAATTTTGCGGTTTTAAAAGAAACTCCTTTTGCAGTAACAAAAAGTGTCATTCAGTCTTGGATAGACCCAGAAAAGTTGACAGAAGCTGAAACAGCCTCCAGTAAGATTGTAGTTTGGCAGACAGTGTGTCTCATTTTCAAAGCCAGGATGTTTTTACTGAAGATTGTTTTTAACAGCTGGCTGCTTGTTGGTGTAAATTGTCAAAGTTTAATTTGCATCCAGGGGAAAAATCTAATTTAGTACACTTGTGAACTAAAACATAATGCACAGTTCCTTAAAATGTTATTTGGCACTTGAATATGAATGCACATTAGCAGGACTTTATGTATTCAAAAACATTAGGCATGGATGAAACCTGGTCTTAAGTCAATGCGAGAAGTCTTTCATGAGCAAACCTTTTACCAGCATTTTTATTACCTGTGGCTATTTCTTGTTTTCACACCATGCTAAATAAGCCAACAGCATATGTTAATTTCCCAATGATTTAATTCATCCTTTTGCAAATTTGCCTTTTTTTACTCTTGTTTATTCTTACTGTATATATTTAGTGTTAGCCACTGAATATTTTTATTTAATCTGTATGCAAATGAAAGATAAATAATTATTGTCAGGGAAACTCTTCTTATCCTGTATTTTGCTAGGTTGAATGAAACAAAGCCTGACTGTGTCAGTTGCTAAACTAGATTAACATATTTGTAGATGAATGACGGGGGAGATACAGAGTAGCAGTTTTTTAAGGATCCTGTATTTCTGAGCTTCAATGTAAAGCTAAGTTTGTGAAAAGGATGTTTAGAATGCATCATGATTAGATACTTTGCAAACAGGGTCGTTCCTAAATAGAATTAAGCCTACTTTTTTCTTGCAGAGGTGTAAAAACTGTTAAAATGTTGCTACTGCAAAAAAAGTTTTTTTGCAGTAGCATTATCTCAAAGTAGAAAATGGATAAATGAATTCAGCATTTGTTTTGAGTATGAAAAACTCACATTATTATTTTTACAAAACATTGCATGCCAAGCCTTTTAGCACCTATACATTATCCCATAAAATGCTCACCACTGGCTGTTACTGTCAAACAATTTGAATTTATCTAACAAACAGCATCCTTGCATTTAACCAACAGCATTCTTACTTGACATGCATTTCTAAATACTAGACAGAAAATGGATCTCTTCCTTTTTATTGTGTATTTTATTAAAATCTTGCAGATGGAGGCCAAAAATTGAAACAATATAAAATTTCACTGCCTCTCTTTTTAAAACAATTATTTTTAAGTGTAAACAAAAATACTATAAATGACAAAGAAAACCTCTTTATCTTGATGCCTGCTGTGAATTTACTCTTCAACTCAACACCCACCAGCTCCAACATGAGACTTCTAAACCGAGTCACTTATCAAATATACATGAGACACAGTCTTGTGGTCTGAATAGGAAATCTTTTTTTGGCAATTTAATTCATTAAAACCAATGTGCAGTGCTGCTCGTCTTAGTCATTTCAGTTTGTTTATCCAAACAACATTAAATGATTAATGTTGTTTAGTGTTTTATTGGCTAATGTTATAATGACCTAATTTTATAGCATGAACCATTGCAAAACATAAGCAGAATAACAACAACGTACACACTGCATGCTTTCTTTATTCTTTGGGTAAATATGCAGCCTGCTGGCTTGCTGGGAGGCTGTTGCTTGTAAAGTTTAAGTTACATCTAGCACACCTTACTCAACAATGAAATTATCATGGGGTGCTGTCTGTCACTGTAAGCCTTTTACACTAAAGCCTTGACAGCACCAGTAAGGCAGAGGGAAGTCAGGCATGGCCTTGACAGTAATTTGATTTGATGGCTCTTTGGAAATGTTACTCATTGTGTTTGTGGGATATTTGTTTAGTTTCTTGCATGTTAGTATTTGCCTCGGTACATTCAGAACACTGTTTTCGGTAGCCTGTGAAGCACTGAGCAGGAGATGCAATTGTATGATAAAATGACTATCCGTTAGTCTTTGATTTGAGGTAAAGCTTCATCAAATCAGTGAGCTCCACACATAACACACTGTATTGCTCTGTATAATTTCTGTATGTGCCTTCATGGGTTTAACCTCACTCACTGGTTTATTATTTATGTTTAGAGGTATTGAGTTCATAGTCTAAGAACAGGCTTATTGGGTTGTATGGAAATAGGAAACATTTTTTAAAGTACCTGGAGTTAAGCACAATATACCTCTGTCAGATTTAGGTTTAAAGTTGGAGTGGCCAAGTCAGAATTCTGACTTGAATCTGATAGAGAATCTGTGCTGAGAGCAAAAGATTGGGGATTGGGGTTTATGAGGGTTAGGGTTAGAATCCTGGAGTTCATCACTAAAGTGAAATCATTAAAATACCAGTGGTAATATGCAAATAAAAAGCTGGTCAGCAATAACGGTGCCATAAATATTTGTTTGCCATTGATTATTAGAATAGGTATAAATAATTTTCCATATGCAATTTTTTAATATATTGTGAATTAAAACATTTATTTTTCAAAACTGATACTCCTTTTACATTGTTTTATCTTTTGTCTAATTTCTTACAAAAACAAACTTTTGGTTAATTAAAAATAAATAAATTCTAAATCTGCAAAGGGGTATACATGTACATATATGTACATATATATATGACATGATTTAATCCAACAAAACATGTAGTAAAAGATGATCGCCTAGCCAATAGTGGTTTGGTCCACCTATTGCTGCCAAAACAGCCTAGACCCGTCAAGGCACGGTCTCCATCCCTGAAGGTATTCTGTATGACTTCAAGACATTAACAGTTCTGTACAAGATCAAGCCTTCATAATTGTATTAGTCCAGCACATGCCACAGAAGCTTGATTGAACTGACGTCTGGGGAATTTGGAGTCCAACTCAACACTTTAAATACCTTCAAAGCATTCCTGACCTGTTTAAAGTTTGTTTAAAGAGGATACAGCCAGCTGGCAATGTGTACAAAGAGTGTACATGGTCTGCAACAACGTTTAGGTAGGTGGTACATTTTAAAGTAACTTCCACATGAAAGGCAGGACCCAGGTTTCTCAGCACAACATTGCCCAAACCATCACATTGCCTCTGATCGCCTGCCTTACTCCCATATGCATCCTGGTGCCCTGTGTCACTCTGGTGGGTTACACACAGAAATCCAGCCATTAATATGATATAAAAGAAAACATGATTTATGTGACCAGGCTACGCTCTTTGATCAATACTTGGTCCATGGGCAGAAAGGACACTGTGACTCATTCTTAAAAAATTGTGATGCACTCTAAATTTGGACTGTTTTCTATCAGAATTAACAAAGAGGTTTTCAGCCACCTGAGCTACTAAAGTAGCTGGTCTGTTGGATCAGACCACATGGGCAAGCTTCCACACCCCACCTACATCAGTGAGCCTTGGCTCACACTGTCACTAGTTCACCAAGAACTGATTCAAATCTGGAACAATCCACATGAGCTGCAGTTTTGAAGATAACCTTGTCTAATCGTCTACCATCACAATTTGGCTCCTGTCAAACTCACTCAAATCCTTATGCTTACTCAGATTTCCCTCGCTACATGTAGGAGGCACTACAGAGGACTCAACATACTGCAAAGCAAATGACAACAAATTGCTGCTGTATTTTTTTCAAATCACTTTTATATCCTAAATTATTTGGAGAGATGTTTGCCCCATATTTATATGGTCATAAATTGTCAAATTGCTAAAGGCTTGTAAAAGTTTTGAAATGCAATAAAAATAACGTTAGCTTGATTTCTGATATATTTAATTAACCACTGCATACATATGGCTCTTTACTGATTTATTCTATTTTTGCTCTTTTGCCACACTTAAATGTTTCACATCATCAAACAAAAGTTAATGTCAGAGATAATTGGAAAACTGCATTTTGTCTTTACTCATGTATTTCTTTTGTTAAAGAAACAAATTATTTAAACAAATAAAATGTAAAAGCATAAATTAACTTTGTGTAACATATTTTGACTTTCTTTCTTTAGCCACACTAAGTTCTGAATACAGCCTGACCCATCAAATCAAGAAATTATTCAAACAGAACCTGTCTGACATAAAGTAAGCAAAAAGATCTCAAAGGGAAATTTTAAGAACAGAAACAAGAGAAACAAAGCAGTTGACATGCATCAGTCTGGGAAAATGTTACACCATTTTTTTAAGCTTTTGGACTTCAGTGAACAACGATTTGCTGGCCTATCAAAAGTACTCTAACACCATTTGGACAACTCATCGAGGAGGTCACAAAAGAACCAGGAACATCTGAACTACTGTAGCTGCGCTTGCCTCAGTTAATGTTAGTGTTTATGATTGAACAAAAAGAGAAATACTGGGCAATATGGCATCCATGGGACAGTTTTAAAAATCCTCCACAATGGCTAAATGAAAATTCTCTGGGAAATGTTGGACTAAAACTCTTCCACAGTGATATAAAAGACTCATTACCAGTTTTTGCCCAACAGAGTAGTACCACCAGTTACTAGGTTAAGGGGGTAATTAAGGGGAGAAATACTTTTTCACTGCACAGTAGAGGGTGACACGGGAGTGGATTTTCTCTCCTGTCCCATCCCGCTCCCACAGAAAAATGTCTTGTCCCATCCCAATCCCAGGCCAGCATAACGAAAAAAATCCTGTCCCGTCCCACTCCTGGTAAATTGACTCCCACTCCCATCCCGCTCCCATTTAGAACGACTCCCACTCCTGTGCCACTCCCATTTAGAACGACTCCCACTCCTGTGCCACTCCCATTTAGAACGACTCCCACTCCTGTGCCACTCCCATTTTTGTTTTCTTCATTTAGTCTTTTGGAAATTTCTTTCTTTGAAGGACCAGTTAGGTCCCTGTTTTTAGTTGTAGTAAAGGCCAGTTAAAGTAAAAAGAATAATAATGAAGAAATAATAAAATATTAAACAAGGAAACAGACCATGCCTATCTTAGTTGAATAAACAAAATGTACATAGTTGTATTTTACTTATTTATTAAGTGACTGTTTCCTTTGAACAATGACATTACTTTTGTTTCAAGTTGCTGAAACAAAAGAAAAATGCACCTAGTAAGAGAACTGTACTTGGTGAACAAAAGGCCAAAAAGGCATTATCTTCACAATTTAGAAACTGTACCTCAATGGTTCACAGCCCTGGTCCTCAGGGACCCCTTCCCTGCAAGTTTTAGATGTGTGTCTGCTCCAGCACACCTGATTCAAATTCTGACATGACCTCCTATACAGGCATCAAGAATGGAGGGTCAAACTGGACAAAATTAATACAATAAAATCATCATTAAATAAAAAAATGTTGTGAATGTCCCATAAGTGAAGTAAATGTAACATGAAAGAAATGTAACATTAAATGTGCCATTAAATTAAAGGTACCATTTATTTATTTAATACATCATTAGAAACAATAAATGTACCATTATATCATGAAATGGACTATAATGCAATTAAATGTGCCACAGAATAATTAAGTATAATTTTAAAGACGACATGACGTAATTAGTGGTACACTTAATATTTAATGATGTATTAAATAAATTGTACATTTAATGGTACATTCAATTTTTTTCTATTTCACAACATATTTATTTAATATCTTCCCTTGATGAAGCCTTTCTATACAGAGTCCGCGAGGGGACATGGGGGAATTGTTTTCTCTTTTGTGTCCCCACGCAATAGTCTTTGCATTATTTCGCAATACTTTGTGGGATAGTTTCCAAACCAGATAACTGCAAAAATGGAACAAGCACTACACCCGTTTTGAGATTTATTGAGTTTTATTTCGAAATCGGCCTTAAATAAAATGATCTTCAATCAGACTAAAAGACAGTTTTAATCCACAAGCTGTCAAACTACTGAACTCTGGACCATAATACTGCACGAAACCACATCTGTGACACTTTATTTCCTTATTACTGCTGCATGATGTGTACTTTTTTTTGTACGCCATTAGTGTTTTTGTTTTTATCGTGATTTGAACAGTTCTTCTTATCCTAAGCATTTAATCGCATTGTTTACTGCGTGTTAACCTGCATATGACAAATAAACCATATCAATGACATATCAGTGCTGTTTGTTTTATGAGCAGTTTGTCATCTGTGCTGTTGCTCCAAAATGCTGAACGCAAAAGTATTGCGTGGGGACGCAAAAGAAATACATTTCCCCATGTCCCCTCACGGGCTTCCGTACCTGACCTCTTAAATCTTTAGTGCACATGCAGCAATTTTGTTGGTCAGATGAGACTTGACACATGATGGTACTTTTGGTTTGATGAATGAAGAGATGCAGGGTTGATTTAATCCAGAATTTGCCTTACAAGTGTCCCTTTATCACTGGTGAACTTGATTACAACTAAACACGTTTCACAAGCAGCAGGCTGCGTGTTAAAACCGCTACATTCAACTCTCCTGAAGTTCGGTAATATTTGCGACTTTCCTGTCAGCTCTATGAGTTTAATAAATAAGTCCTTATTTCTGACTTTACGTTACAAATCCAATTTTACCACGTCCAGTTCTCCACCTGCGTTTGCTCCCTCCATTCTGAACGCAGGTGGAACACATCGAGCAGAAGCACTGTTGGCTTGTGGGTCGTGTAGTTCGTTTGACTCACATTATACAGGTCCTTCTCAAAATATTAGCATATTGTGATAAAGTTCATTATTTTCCATAATGTCATGATGAAAATTTAACATTCATATATTTTAGATTCATTGCACACTAACTGAAATATTTCAGGTCTTTTGTTGTCTTAATACGGATGATTTTGGCATACAGCTCAT
Organism: Girardinichthys multiradiatus; assembly: GCF_021462225.1. Taxonomy (NCBI): domain Eukaryota; kingdom Metazoa; phylum Chordata; class Actinopteri; order Cyprinodontiformes; family Goodeidae; genus Girardinichthys; species Girardinichthys multiradiatus. The sequence goes on along the minus strand of NC_061818.1, from coordinate 34,085,041 downwards.
GAAAACCCAAAATTCCTATCTCACAAAATTAGCATATCATTAAAAGGGTCTCTAAACGAGCTATGAACCTAATCATCTGAATCAACGAGTTAACTCTAAACACCTGCAAAAGATTCCTGAGGCCTTTAAAACTCCCAGCCTGGTTCATCACTCAAAACCCCAATCATGGGTAAGACTGCCGACCTGACTGCTGTCCAGAAGGCCACTATTGACAACCTCAAGCAAGAGGGTAAGACACAGAAAGAAATTTCTGAACGAATAGGCTGTTCCCAGAGTGCTGTATCAAGGCACCTCAGTGGGAAGTCTGTGGGAAGGAAAAAGTGTGGCAGAAAACGCTGCACAACGAGAAGAGGTGACCGGACCCTGAGGAAGATTGTGGAGAAGGGTCGATTCCAGACCTTGGGGGACCTGCGGAAGCAGTGGACTGAGTCTGGAGTAGAAACATCCAGAGCCACCGTGCACAGGCGTGTGCAGGAAATGGGCTACAGGTGCCGCATTCCCCAGGTCAAGCCACTTTTGAACCAGAAACAGCGGCAGAAGCGCCTGACCTGGGCTACAGAGAAGCAGCACTGGACTGTTGCTCAGTGGTCCAAAGTACTTTTTTCGGATGAAAGCAAATTCTGCATGTCATTCGGAAATCAAGGTGCCAGAGTCTGGAGGAAGACTGGGGAGAAGGAAATGCCAAAATGCCAGAAGTCCAGTGTCAAGTACCCACAGTCAGTGATGGTCTGGGGTGCCGTGTCAGCTGCTGGTGTTGGTCCACTGTGTTTTATCAAGGGCAGGGTCAATGCAGCTAGCTATCAGGAGATTTTGGAGCACTTCATGCTTCCATCAGCTGAAAAGCTTTATGGAGAGGAAGATTTCATTTTTCAGCACGACCTGGCACCTGCTCACAGGTGCCAAAACCACTGGTAAATGGTTCACTGACCATGGTATCACTGTGCTCAATTAGCCAGCCAACTCTCCTGACCTGAACCCCATAGAGAATCTGTGGGATATTGTGAAGAGAACGTTGAGAGACTTAAGACCCAACACTCTGGATGAGCTAAAGGCCGCTATCGAAGCATCCTGGGCCCCCATAAGACCTCAACAGTGCCACAGGCTGATTGCGTCCATGCCACGCCGCATTGAAGCAGTCATTTCTGCCAAAGGATTCCTGACCAAGTATTGAGTGCATAACTGTACATGATTATTTGAAGGTTGACGTTTTTTGTATTAAAAACACTTTTCTTTTATTGGTCGGATGAAATATGCTAATTTTGTGAGATAGGAATTTTGGGTTTTCATGAGCTGTATGCCAAAATCATCCGTATTAAGACAACAAAAGACCTGAAATATTTCAGTTAGTGTGCAATGAATCTAAAATATATGAATGTTAAATTTTCATCATTACATTATGGAAAATAATGAACTTTATCACAATATGCTAATATTTTGAGAAGGACCTGTAGTATAGTAGTAGTTCTTGGAAAAAAACTACACAATGGCGGCGTCGATCCAAGTTTTTTTTTCTTAAAGTTTATAACATAGTCTCAGTTTACATTTCCAAGGACAATTGATCCTAGTTTATTTTCCCTCCTATTGGTTAGCTCCCGCTCCCGTCTGTTCCCGTTCATTTTTTATCCTGTACCGTCCCAATCACGTGATCTTTACTGATGCTGTCTCCCGTCCCGCGGGTTTCCCGTGGGAATCCCGTGACCCGTGGGACTCCCGAAAAAATGTCAGCCTCTACTGCACAGTGCTTTGTCCCAACCTTCTTATAAATGGTCCTCAGCACAATAACCTATAAATACTTTCAGTTTCGTCTGTAAAGGCTTTATTAGGTCTGTTCTACTGATCAAAATAAATATCAGTGGGTTAAAATCTTTCATATATTTCATTTAAACTTTAAGTAATAAAGATCATAATCTTTTTTGTTTTTTAAATAAGCTTTGAAAGTCAAGGTGAACCAATAGACAAAACATTTTTTTACAGAACAGATAAATTAAATGTGTTGCCAGGCTTACAATGGCTAAAAAGAGCATAGCACAGAGTTGTGGTTGAAGGACAAGACCCTACAGCAGAATATTTTAACAATTTTAGTGTTCTGACAGTGGTTGAGTCAGTCCACGCTGCACTTTAGCTTAGTCTCCTACATTTCATCCATTTGTTTAATGTATAATGCTCTACTCTCAGCTCATAAACAGTAAATACATCTGTTATACACCCAAAACATTTTCTACATTTATCAAATATATTGACAAAAGGCAAAATTTGTTGTTGCATTATAACACCATTAAACTGAGCTACTGAAGTGCTACTAAAAACTGCTGCATGGGCAGATAATGTGCTCTAAGGTATTACAACTTATAAAAGAATACATCTTGCTCCTAAAAATCAGCTTTACAATATTAGAAAATATCTTGTAATTTGCTGGACAGTAATGGAATGGAGGAAATGCTAAGGATATAAAGGCAGTTTCCTTGTTGAGACAACTTTTGTTGTTAATTGGTGTTGACACTGAATAAAACTAAACTGAACTTGGATTACTATATCATTTTTAATCTTAAGTCATTCTATTTAAATAAACTCATCTACATAAATGCAGTTGCAAGCTATCTACATTGAAATTTTCATCATGTGAAATATGAGCAACATTTAAGAACATCCACCTTAACTTGTGAAGTGAATCTACATACCAGGTAAAATGTATAGCTAATATAAAGCCCCCAAAAAGGTTAATTTTCTCATTACAATTCAAAAGGTTGTGCATTTCCTGGTTCTCACAAGGAACGATTGAGCTGTGATACGGTGCCATTTATTATGTCATTGAGCTGTGACTGTATGAGCACAATGCTGAGACATTGCATTCAGAAATAACAGTGGATGAGCAGATTCACCAGCTGTCACAGTGGTGGCGCCAAGGCAGAACTGTGGTTATGACTGCAGCTCTGAGATAATATACCTGTCAGTGTTGCTGTGTTTTGTTTGCTGGGATGATGGCTACAGCACATTATTTCTTTGCAGTTCTTATGCAGATGACATGTAGCAGTTCAAGTGTAAAACGCTGGCTCAGCTGGCTGAGTGCTGCAGAATTCAAAGTGGTGCATCAGCTTTCCTTTCTGTAGTACCTGCAGTTGGTCCCCAACTTAAACAAAGGACAACTTAACAGACTTATATTATGTGTCACTGCTAAGGTGCATTTTGACAAAGTACATCCCAGTGATAGTCTTACATTACAAAAACTATCTTACATTTTAAATTTGTTTTTACCAGAAAAACATTGTCAGACTCAAAAAAAACTAGACATAACCCATTTGTAAAATTGTTTGATCGTTTTGTTTTTAACGAGAGATGAGATAAGAATACAGAATATCCCAAAATTGTTGAAGTACCTGTGTCCAGCTAATATGTGATAATGCTAAAAATAGAAATATCTCAGAGGACATTAACTTTCTTAGCAAGGCTTCTGACCCTAAAAAAGTTTACCTGTTGGTTATGTAACCACTAATATACCAAGTATACAAATGTTTTCAGTTTTCTTGTTTATTAGAAGTACTGTACACTGTGTGTTTATGAGGACCTGCATTTTCTGACAGATATGTTAAGAAGTTTACTGGCTTATGTCAGCTTTTTTTAAAACTATTTTCTTTATTTTAGTGATGAAACGTGTTTAATAATTTGCTAACATTTGCATATTTTTATAGTTAACACAACTAACATTTAGACTAGCAACATTTTCCCCATTGGGATGTGGTTAGCAACACCAAGCTGAAACTTCCACAAGAATCAGAATCAGTTTTATTGCCAAGTTCATACATGATGAAGAGAATACAAGATTGCACCCTGCTTGATTATACACCTGCAGCTGTTTTTTTGTTTTGTTTGTTTTTTAACAAAATAGTACACGGTAATTATGAATGTAAAATATGCTTAGTGAGAGGTGCAGCCCAATATAGAACATCTGTGTATCTGTCAACACCTGAAGCTTAACACCTGTGAATATGAGTGTGGACGCGCTTTTGTACACAAGGTTTCTCCACAAAAATATGCAATAGGGAGTTTGAGGACCCACACACCTGCCCCATGGTCCCTGGACGGACACAAAAGAGATCCAAGCCACAGACATCCAAAGACCCCCCAAAGCAAAGGAACCCCAGGAGAACCACCGCCGGGACTACCGCAACCCCCCCAGAGAAGAGCAGTGGAGAGTCCCAGGGGAACCACCCAGCAGCGACAGTGCAGAAGCCCCAGGGAGCTGCAGCGACGAGCCCACAGGTCCCGCTGGCAGCCGTCCATGCCCGAGCAGATCCAGCCATGGACCCAGAGGCCCAACACCCCGGGACACACCACCCCCCAAGCAGAGGCCCGACAGAGCCCAGGGGGCCAGGCCCCGGCAAGCAGCCACCAGGAGTGAGCCAGCACACACCAAAGGACCTGGCCCCGGACAGCGAGAACCACAAGTACACCAGCGGGCAGAGACTCCAACCACTGGCAGGTAGTGTGGCGGGGAGGAAATAGGCTCCCCATAATATGGGGGGGCTTAAGCTGATCCAGGAGAGGGAGCAGTCCAAGACCCAACAACAAAACAGGCACACAGTCACAATCACCCACTCCCACCCTCATGCATACACATAAAATCACTCGCACCTAATATAAAGACAAACAACAATGGACATCATACACTCACTCACACTCCCCATGCATACTCTATACTCCCAGGTCCAGGCACCGGTACCCCCTAGTGGCAACCAGCCAGCCCAGGAGGTGGTCCCCTTCCCTCCTGGAGCAAAGACAGGCAGACAGCACCGTCACCGCCCAGACCCGGGTGACCCCGGCCCGGCTCCCGCCCCCCCGCCCCAACCCAGTTCCCAACAACACCCATCCACCTCTGGAGAGGGGGCTATGTACAAAAGAGGGTTCCACATGGCTCAAACCAGCCCGCCAACCGGAGCCGCCCCAGGACAGAGCAGTGCCAACCCCCAATGAGCTCCGATCCCAACCCCATGAGTCTCCCAACCCCAGTGAACCCCAACAAAAACCTCCCCACAGGGCCACCCGGGACTTCTAAATTGACTATATTCACGAGTTTTCATCACAGTCATATGGACAACCCCATCACAAATACAACTCCCTACAAAAATTTTAAATAGGCAATAGTTTTTATTCATAGAGCGGCTGCTAATGTTAGCCTCTAATATTCATATCACTATTCACTTCTCTCAAATATGTTTAGTACATAATAGTACTTTTAGTAATTGTTTATTTAACTATTTTAATGCTAATTGAAATGATAATCAATTACCAGGAAATGTAAGTTGTGTTTTTGGCTGAAATTCCCATTTTAGCTTCATTTTCACCTTATTACTTGTTTTACTTTTACAAATTTTATTAAAACTGTTACGGTACACCAAAGATCATATATCTTTTAAAAATGTGAGTTGCCCTTAGAACTAAGTTGTGCATATTGCTGAAAGCTTTTATTAGAACATTTTGAAGTTTGAAAATGTTCCCAGAGCAGGAAGGGCGCAACCAAGTCTAATTAACTCCTAACTCTAGATTAATTAAACTGTTAAAGGACAACTATAGAAAGAAGAGGACTCCTGAAAATTGAAAGCAGTTTCTCGTTTGTGGTCTGCTCTGAAGGTAAAGTACTCCCTGTTTATTCTGCAGCAGTGTATTAGTGAACTGAAGCTTACAGTGACAGCTCTACATAATGAAGGCATACGGGGTGTTGACTTGGCTTCAACCCCGAGGCTTTCATCCGCTGCCAGGTCACTGACCATCATGTTAGCCAGAGCAAATATTCACAGCACCACACTCAGCTGTGTTGTTATGTTAGATGAATTTTTTTTCTCTTTGCCAGTTGTCAAAGCTCCTGCATTGCACCGCTGAGACAAGGGTTTAACTTTACATACACTGCTGCAGGGTCAGGTATCAATCTCAGGATGCTATTGGAGCATAACCACATCTGAATTACACAAAGGATAGAAAGTTGAAAATGCTCAATTGTGGCAATGTACCAGAAAGAAAATACTCTTTTATATGATTTATTCCTAATCCAAAGTTTTTTGTAGTCTTTTTGGAAAATTAAACTCTTTTTTATTTTTGGTTTTTCTTTCAAGTTCACTCACACACGTTTCTGAGTTTTGAAAATCTGCAGAGTTAACAATGTATACTAATTAGTGGGTTAAACACTAGCCATTTTCCTGCTATTTTATTTAATAATGTGGTCTCTGCTACTCATTTCAGTCCATTGACTCTAGAGGTCACCTGAATAACAAACAAAACTGGCACAGCATGTACATCTGTTCTTAATGTACACTATTGTTTTCATTACTTTTTTCAAGTACATATATGTACATGCCAGAGATTACTTTTTGAGCTGAACAGTTCTAGATGCAAATGGCAGATGTGATGTGTAATGTAGCATAATGAATGCTTGTTGGACTAATGCCGTCAGCAAGAACCTATTCGGAACATGTCCATTAAAAAAACAATTATGCAAAACCTGCTCAACCGTCACACATGGACATTTGAAATAAAATTACTTGAATTTTCTCCCCCTCTTACACACATAACAGAGAAAAGCACATTATGTGATGTGACAAAGCAGTGCTTTTTAGAGAAAAATATTTACATACAATTACATAGAATATTTACATACCTGTATTTTATGTTTATGTAACACTTTTTTGCTTGCTTGTTTAGCTGCATATTGTTTTAATACAATATTTGCATGGAGATGAGGAATTGTTAACTTCAGCTGTTTGATGAGATTTTTCTTGTTGCAGCCAGCTCAGTAGCATCACATCATATGTATAGCAGACATTATGCCAAAAAGGTGACAAGAAATTAAGCTAGTTGAAGTGTTAGATGTTTCAAAGATGTTGATAGATGTTTGTGTTTGCTTGAAACTGTTGGGCACCTCTCATACTTCATCATTCAAATTTATGAGCCCACTATGAGACCTTTCCAAGACCCCACCGAAACCATGCAGGTTCTGACTGATTTTTCTTTGTCTTTGTGGAGTCTTAGTAAGGGGTGAAGGTTGGCCTTAAGCCTGGTTCCCACTGTACAGTTATTGACTGTCTTAGTTAAAATCTTCTTGGTGAAAGAAAATTTAGGGTCATGAGCATATATTAGTAGTTTGTAGTAATTTAGTGTGACAGCCAAACCGACCGCCCATTCAGCTTTCTCCGGACCAAACAAAAACCTACAAAAAATATAATTGTCAAAGATTTTCTAGAAAAATTGTGCACAGTGACAGGTGACTGATTTTTCTCCGGCAATAATAAACGCATTAATATACGTAACTCTTGGTCAATGGAATAAGCTGATATGTTTTTCAGATGTTTCTGATGCTGCAGCAACAAATCGTGCAATCTGGCATCTTTCATCGTGCAGTGTGACAGGAGCTACAATTATATCAAGCTTGCACAGTGTGATATGTTCAGGTCCAGTACGATTTTTGATTTTTTGCAGGGCTTAAGTCAATACTCCCTCTCAGTGATTCAATTTCTATCCCTCTGTTGTATTAGACATTAGAAATATTTTCAATGTTTTAATCAGAACTGAAATGAATGAAAATATTATACCCATAAGCTCAAACTTGGGAGCAATTATTTATTGCAGTCACTGTTATTCCTTTTTCAAACATCAAAGAAAAAAGTCTAATTTTTTTAGGTCAAATCATTTAAAATATGTCTAATCATTTTTGCCTGTTGTCCTCAGGCAGCCTAAATTAAATCTGTCGAAAGTGTTATTATAAAACCCATACGGCAATGTAATGTTTTCTAGACCCCAAAGCTTTCAAGTGCTTTGAGGATCTTCCAAGATTTCTGCACAATAGGCCACTGTCAGATTAGTTTAAATTAAGGAAGAGGAAATGCTTGTACTAAAAGCCTTAAAAAGTATGCTGACCACTCTGATTTAGGTGAATAGACAGCCTTTACCATGTTAATATTGTGGTGAACTAGGTAAAGTTATGGTTTGGCCCTGATAGACGTTAATGGATGGTAATAGAGAACTGGTGTATGACATATATCATAAAGGTTTAATTATCTAGATAAGGTATTCTAGGCAAAATATGTACTGTAGACAACATTAGTAAAATTGAATGGTTGCAGTGTATATCCCCTTCATAAAATATCAAATATAATCATATATACAGCATTCTATTGTGCTACCTTTACCATAATAATACAAGGTAACTTTTAAGAATAAATAAAACTGCATAATATTCTTATTTGAGCTCCCTTTAAAATGGTCGAACATGTGGCAAACTTGCTCCAAATAAAAGCTTGAATCTGTGAGGAAGCTACAATTCACAAAGTTTTGTTGCTTTCCCTACAATGGCATGAAAGAAATGCTGTAGTTGCAGAAATCATCCTGCTTCAAGTACTCTCTGCTGCTGCTTGTCTGACTAGTGGCTATTTTCATACATATAATACATCCATATTGTTAAACACTACATTAAGTCTATTGCGGCGTTCTACTGGACATAAAGTAAACTTTGTACATTGTAATTCACTATGACCTACATTTACTGCAACTGGTTACAACGTTAAACTGTAAACCACAACAGAACAGTGAAATCAGAGACCACAAACAAAGTTGGCTAAATTTTTGTTTTTCAGTGACTTGTGAAGATGTAAATGAAGGCACCTTTGCAACCACTTCTAAATGCCTCTGCAAGTATTTTCTCAGTATATCTGTCCAGGACAGATATAAAGTAGCTGAACCTTACTGTACAGTACAGTACTGCAGCAGACCAACTATAGAATGTGTTCAACATAAATTATGTGGAAGTAATTTTTTTACACTGCACCTTTTACAGAAAAAAAATCACAAAGTGCTTCACTGATAGACAATGAAAATGAAAACATTATTGAAAAGAGAAAAAACGAATTAATTGTTACAGATAATTGAAAACAAATCTAAAATACTTAAAATGATCATTAACAAAAGCACATTTGAATAAGAGTGTGTTACTGTGCTTTCACACCAACCCTTTGAAAGCTTTGTAGCGTTCCAGAGTCCAATTTCTGGATCACGCCAGTGTGATCCCATCCCTGACCCTGAAACGGATCAGAGAACCCAGGCAGGTTACAACTGCTGGTCTTGGCATGGTTTATGTGGATCCTAGAGTGGTTTGCTTGAAGTGTGAATGCGTGCAGGGCCAGTGTACCAAAAGCAGGAAGAGAGGATAAGAGCAGCGCATTTGAGGAGAAGAAGAAGAAGAAGTAGTTGAAAAACAAACTGAGATTCGAAGATGCAAGATTTGAAAATGTCTCATGGGTCAACATGGGGTAGTGAAGAGGTCCAGACGCACAACTACATTTGAACACCAAAGCAGTAACAGAAGCTGAGACTGACTTTCTTCTTTGTGCCTTTTTAATTCTCAACCAATCAAGAGATGATGGTGGACTTCGTAGAACACCACGCCCACATCCCCCCTCAACAACCTCGACAACACTGTGTCTGCTGTGGATCACTTCCGGTTCCTAGGAACCACCATTTCTGAAAACCTGAGATGGTCCTCACACATAGACAATGTTTGGAGGAACTCCCAGCAGAGACTGTACTTCCTGATGCCACTCAAAAAGTACAACATTCTACAGGAGCTGCTGGTCATCTTCTTCACTGCCATTATCCAGTCTGTCCTGTCTTCGTCCATGTCAGTGTGGTTTGGCTCATCCACAAAGCAGGACAGGTCCAGACTGCAACGAATAATCAGGACAGCAGAGAGAATAATCAGGACAGCAGAGAGAATAATCAGGACTGACCTTCCTTCCATCCAGGACTTATACAGGGTTAGGGTCAGGAAAAGGGCTGCTAAAATCTCTGCAGACCCCACACACTCTGTCCACAAACTTTTACCTTCATGTCGGTGCTACAGGACGCTGTCTGCTAAAACCCGCCGCCACAGAGACAGTTTCTTTCCCCAGGCTGTCTCTCTGATGAACACTTGACAGTCAGAGTTCCAGAACAACATCATGCATACTTGGACTGATCTCACGTTATATTCCATTGTAAAGTCAATTGTGTATATATGTACATTTAAAAAAATATTCTTAACTATTAAGAGCAAAGTGTTCCAGAGTCAAATTTGTTGTTTGTTAAACTTGGCAATAAAACTGATTCTGATTGTGATTTCGATTCTGATAAGTGCAATACTGCTTCCAAAACAATTCATTGCAAATCCATGACTTTGTTTGGTCCAGTCTAAAAGAATCTGTGTGTGAAAGCATCACAGCCAACTGAAGGTGTGAAGGTGTGATGATGGCCTTTTACTGGTCCCTCGATCAGACCAGCATGAGAATGCACCCTTAGGCTGCTTTTTTGGAATAATCAAGCCTCTCAAGACAAGGTAATATATGTAATATAACATAATCTTAAAATTATCAGCATCAACAATGGGTCTTTGAAGAAATCTGTATAATAGATAATAAAAGAGCAATTCCCTCGAGTTTATACAGGTCCTTCTCAAAAAATTAGCATATTGTGATAAAGTTCATTATTTTCCATAATGTAATGATGAAAATTTAACATTCATATTTTTTAGATTCATTGCACACTAACTGAAATATTTCAGGTCTTTTATTGTCTTAATACGGATGATTGTGGCATACAACTCATGAAAACCCAAAAATCCTATCTCACAAAATTAGCATATTTCATCCGACCAATAAAAGAAAAGTGTTTTTAATACAAAAAACGTCAACCTTCAAATAATCATGTACAGTTATGCACTCAATACTTGGTCGGGAATCCTTTTGCAGAAATGACTGCTTCAATGCGGCGTGGCATGGAGGCAATCAGCCTGTGGCACTGCTGAGGTCTTATGGAGGCCCAGGATGCTTCGATAGCGGCCTTTAGCTCATCCAGAGTGTTGGGTCTTGAGTCTCTCAACGTTCTCTTCACAATATCCCACAGATTCTCTATGGGATTCAGGTCAGGAGAGTTGGCAGGCCAATTGAGCACAGTGATACCATGGTCAGTAAACCATTTACCAGTGGTTTTGGCACTGTGAGCAGGTGCCAGGTCGTGCTGAAAAATGAAATCTTCATCTCCATAAAGCTTTTCAGCAGATGGAAGCATGAAGTGCTCCAAAATCTCCTGATAGCTAGCTGCATTGACCCTGCCCTTGATAAAACACAGTGGACCAACACCAGCAGCTGACACGGCACCCAGACCATCACTGACTGTGGGTACTTGACACTGGACTTCTGGCATTTTGGCATTTCCTTCTCCCCAGTCTTCCTCCAGACTCTGGCACCTTGATTTCCGGATGACATGCAGAATTTGCTTTCATCCGAAAAAAGTACTTTGGACCACTGAGCAACAGTCCAGTGCTGCTTCTCTGTAGCCCAGGTCAGGCGCTTCTGCCGCTGTTTCTGGTTCAAAAGTGGCTTGACCTGGGGAATGCGGCACCTGTAGCCCATTTCCTGCACACGCCTGTGCACGGTGGCTCTGGATGTTTCTACTCCAGACTCAGTCCACTGCTTCCGCAGGTCCCCCAAGGTCTGGAATTGGCCCTTCTCTACAATCTTCCTCAGGGTCCGGTCACCTCTTCTCGTTGTGCAGCGTTTTCTGCCACACTTTTTCCTTCCCACAGACTTCCCACTGAGGTGCCTTGATACAGCACTCTGGGAACAGCCTATTCATTCAGAAATTTCTTTCTGTGTCTTACCCTCTTGCTTGAGGGTGTCAATAGTGGCCTTCTGGACAGCAGTCAGGTCGGCAGTCTTACCCATGATTGGGGTTTTGAGTGATGAACCAGGCTGGGAGTTTTAAAGGCCTCAGGAATCTTTTGCAGGTGTTTAGAGTTAACTCGTTGATTCAGATGATTAGGTTCATAGCTCGTTTAGAGACCCTTTTAATGATATGCTAATTTTGTGAGATAGGAATTTTGGGTTTTCATGAGCTGTATGCCAAAATCATCCATATTAAGACAATAAAAGACCTGAAATATTTCAGTTAGTGTGCAATGAATCTAAAATATATGAATGTTAAATTTTCATCATGACATTATGGAAAATAATGAACTTTATCACAATATGCTAATATTTTGAGAAGGACCTGTATCTGGTCTTTGGGACCACTAACTGATTTTGGTTTAAGGGCTTTAGCGTTGTGTTTAAAGTATGTAACTTTAACAAATTAAATAATATAGGAAAGAGCTTGACCACACATGACCTTAAAGTTAGTGAGGATTTTGAAATTCCAAAATGAACAGATAACCAGTGCAAATAAATTAGAACAGGAGTGATGTGAACTCTTTCTTTGGTCCAGTTCATTATGTAGTTGGGGTTATGCACTACAAATATAAGAGGTTGTACTGCAATTCTATAATCACACAGTACCTACACTATCTACAGTAGTAGCGTTAAACAACCATGCTATATTCATCTAGACTAGCATTTAGCTAGTACAAAGGTAAACAAGGATCATGTATTTTTTATTTTTAAGACAGAGCATGTGGAGAGGCCACCAACCAGTATCTCAAATCATTACTGTTATTTTAGTTATTGTTAAAAGTAGTTTTTTTTGTGGTTTTTTTTATGGAGGGCTTGTAGCATTGTCGCCCTCAGCAGGTGTGTCCCAAGAAGACCGCCTGTATGAGGCGTGCCAAAAGCAGGCTCTCTTTTGGGTTCATAACTTTGGGTTCATAACTTTGTATTGTTCTTCAGCCACATTTTACATGCACAGTTTGCACTTTGTGTATTTCTTTATTCCTCATATGTATTTAAAACCTCAGATGTATTAAAAAAAAACTGATAATGCTGATAAATCTCAGAGAAACTGTCAGACGAACCTACTTGAGTTACAAGCCTCTGCATTTAACATTCACCGTTTGTCTCCAGTCCCTGAAGCAGCTGTCAGATGTGATTGGACGAGCATAAGTGGGTCTGATTATTTCTTATCTTGCCTGCAGTTAAGGTGAGATTTTACAATAATTTTACAGGGATCTTATATATAAGGTTTTTTTGTTACTTTTGAAAAGATTCTCTAAAATCTCAAGTGTATTCTTTGAGTGTTGTTTTTAGTTTTCTTTTTTTCCGTTTAGAAATAGCATTTGACAGAAGAATCAAATCATAAAATAGCTGCACTAACATTTATCTTTTCATTGTTGGCTCCAAAGCTTTTATGTCTTTGTCATGAACCATTCTGCATATTTTTTCCTCTTTTTGACATATACAGCTCTGTTCTTTTTCCGACTTTCACAGCTCAGTGCACGCGTCAGGGAAGTGCCGGGTCAGGATCTTGCCCAGGGATATGTGGATCACTGCACTAGTTTTAAATCAGCATCCACTATTTAAAACAATATCAAGCCTAGTATGTTTTTATGCACTTTATGAACATTTGTTTTATATTTTAACTTTCTAATCTAGAAATTACTTTTGAGTTGGCTAAGCAGTTTTCCAAACTAGTTTCAGAATTATGTTTTTTATGACTGATAAAGAAAAGCAGGCAATTTTCTATCATAAGCTAAAATTTAAAGCAAATATTTCTCAGCAGAAATGTTTTAATAAAATGAGTCACTGTTCATTTTATGTGGACTATTCCACCTGTGCAAGTTGTATGTTGGATTGAAAACTTTGGTGTTGTTAGGCTGCAAGAAAAATAGTTTTTTTTATTACTGGACAGTTTCCATTTTTGTTGCTTTTTCATTAAATTACTTCTATTGTGCTACTTCCCGTTTAAAGCGCTAGCAAAATACAACTGTTGCCATGTGGTTCTCAAGTAATTCATTACAAATAAAACAATGAATATTAAACAGAAAATAAAGAGTTCAAAAATTATAAAAAACTTCTGCCCTGTAATAAACTAGAAAATCTAAGATTAGAAACCACTTGAATGTTTTTGAATAAGTAAAAGCTTATAGTGCTTTAATTGACACCTCACACTTCTGTATATCGAATGGGGAGTATTGTATTTGATACACTTTTTTGCATGTTTTCCCACTTGCAAAGCATGCAAAGTCTTTCATTTTTATCATAGGTAATCTTCAACTGTGAGTGACGGAATCTTAAATAAAAATCCAGAAAAAAGTGATTTTTAAGTAATTAATTTGCAGTTTATTGCATGACATAAGTTTTCGATCCCTAAAGAATGATGTTTCCACCTCCATGCTTCACAGTAGGGATGGTGTTTTGGGGGTTGTATTTATCCTTCTTCTTCCTCCAAACACAGGGAGTGGAGTTTAGACCAACATTTCTATTTTTGTCCAATCAGATCACATTACCTTCTCCCACTTATCCTCTGGATCTTCTGGATGGTCATTGGCAAACTGGCTTGAGCAGAGGGACCTTTGCGTGCTCTGCAATATTCAAATCCATGGCGTCGTAGTCTGTTACTAATGGTCTTCTTGGAGACTGTGGTCCCGGCTCTCTTCAGGTCATTGACTAGGTCCTGCTGTGTAGTTCTGGGCTGATCCCTCACCTTCCTCAAGATCATTGATGCCCCACGAGGTGAGATCTACCATGGAGCCCCAGATCCAGGGAGATTGACCGTCATATTGAACTTCTTCTATTTTCTTATAATTGCGTCCACAGTCGTTACCTTCTCACCAAGCTGCTTGGCTATTTACCTGTAGCCCATCCAATCCTTGTGCAGGTCTACTATTTTATTCCTGATGTCCTCACACAACTCTTTGGTCTTGGCCATTGTTGGGGTCATCCATTTTGGTCGCACCTTTTGACATGCGCAGCTCAACAGACGTCGCAACTCTGATGTCACTGGGAGCATAAACCGGTTGAGATGGAGAGTTTCGTTGCCATTTCCCGCGTATCTCACAGGACAGCGCAATGGAGGCGCATATCTGGAGAGACAAAAGCTCGCAGGCGAACCTTTGCTCCACAAGGCCATTCCCGGAAGAGCTTGAAAGCTGGAAATCTGTCTGATACATGAAGGTCAGAGGATTCTTGATCTGATCACGGACGCGTGGTCCACCCCCTCATTTATCATCAGACCTGATCCCTCGTCAACCAGTGGAAAGAAGAAATCAACGTTCCTTTCATATTAAACCAGATAGGTGCATTTAGAGGTCTGGGCAGGATAAGGCATAGTGAAGGTGATTTAGAATCACCAGTAGTTAATCCAAGGTATCAACTTGTTGCATGCAATACCGATTGAAGTGTTTTATGCTGAGCTGTGTTTTGATTTGCTGCGCAAACGGTGCTGAATTGTGCGTGGTTCATGTTTTGTCCGGCTGATTTCAAATCAACCAGGAGTTAGAGGTTGGACTTTTAAAAGTTTTTCATTCAAAGCAACTTCGCCCGACCACTATTTGTTCCAGTTTTATTACTGGAGTTTTCCCACTGAGTTTCCGCCTCAGAGTTTTATGACTCTTTGTTCAAGATTTGGGGCAATCAGGTGCTAGAGGCTAAAGGGGCGTGGCCCCACCGTTTTATCAGCTGATCGCTGCAATTGAGACATCAGCACGACAGGAGGATTTCTTTCCATTTAACCCAAATTGGACATTTTGTCTATAAAACTGCTGGTTTGATCTTCAGACACTAAATGCATATATATTTTTCTTTTATTATTATTGTTAGGTAGTCATCTTTATTTCCTTTGTGTAGAATGGTGCTTGTTAGTTAGGTGAAGGTTTTTGGACCAGAATAATGATATATCAGGATTATTTGGCTTCAATAAATCTTCATATATATAATTAAGACAAGCGTTTGTGTTTATCTGTCCAAACAAGGTCAAAGATCCAACGCCATCGGTGAAGTGGTTGAATAAACAGTGAGAGTTGGTGGTTTGGTTAATAATTTGTAATTATTAAAGAGCTTTGAGCCCATAATCACAACACCAGAGGATATCTCTGATTTCTATTTGTAAGTAATGATTTTTGGTTAAGAAAGTTTTTTTTAATTTTTTTATTACGATTTTAAATTATAATTCTTGATAAATATTAAATAATCAATAATCATAATCCTTACACTATTGTGGAGAGGTTGGAATTTGTTGGATTGAGTGCGTGGACAGGTGTCTTTTATACAGATAATGAGTTCAAACAGCTGCAGTTAATACAGGTAATGGGTGGAGAACAGGAGGGCTTCTTAAAGAAGAACTAACAGCAATTTGCAATAAGATGCAAAATAATTACTTATTGAAAATAGCTGCTCTGATCTAACAGGCCCATGACAGCTGTGATTCTTACTGGTTGTTAGGTGATCAAATGCTTATGTCGTGCAATAAATTGCAAATTAATTACTTAACAAATCACACAATGTGATTTTCTGGATTTTTGTTTTAGATTCTCTCACTCACAGTTGAAGAGTACCTATGACAAAAAATAAATACTTCTACATGCTTTGCAAGTGGGAAAACCTGCAAAATTATCAGTTTATTGTTGGACCATGTTTTGCTGAATATTGGACCATTTGCACATTGCTGGACGCCACCAGGCCTTCCGGTGTTTTTTCCTTTTGTATTCCAGTATAGTCCCCTACTACAAATCATAGCGGGTACTGCGGCTGATATGACGGGGCGTCCCAAGTCTGACGTCACAGGACACTATATAGGAAGGTGCCCCTTTAAAGGAGGTGGTTTCCAGCTGAAACCGAGACGCGGTTATCACGCAACTGGAGCATCAATTCTGGAGAAGAAATCCCGCGTGGACTTTCATTCATTCTCCCCGTTGGCCAACAAGAAAACTAAGCGAATTAAGCTTACAAGAATAAGAAGGGTTGTAAGTTTTCAACTTTACCAATCGAAGACGTGGGTTTAACACGTAACCAAAAAACCACGGAGTTTCAAGGAGATGCAATTTTTCCTCGTTTTTTTTTTGTTCCAGTCGACTAATGACGCTCCGTCATATTTTTCACCTTTCTGCCAAGGAGGAAAAACGGACTGCTTTGCTGAGTATCAACGGACGCGTGGAACTCTCCCCCCCCTCCTTCTCTCTCCCTCTGCTCAGAGGAGACAACATCAAGTAAAATCCATCCTTTTATTTTTATTTCTTTATTAGAAATAGCGTGGGCAGGATAGAGTTGGTTTTAGTGCGATTTAGAGTCGCCACTCATGTCTTCTGAATTGTATGTGCATGCAACCTTTTTTTTGAAACTTGACTGCTGTTGAATTTCGGAGGCCGCCGAATCTCGCAAGTTGTGTTTTTACAGGTCCTTCTCAAAATATTAGCATATTGTGATAAAGTTCATTATTTTCCATAATGTCATGATGAAAATTTAACATTCCTATATTTTAGATTCATTGCACACTAACTGAAATATTTCAGGTCTTTTATTGTCTTAATATGGATGATTTTGGCATACAGCTCATGAAAACCCAAAATTCCTATCTCACAAAATTAGCATATCATTAAAAGGGTCTCTAAACGAGCTATGAACCTAATCATCTGAATCAACGAGTTAACTCTAAACACCTGCAAAAGATTCCTGAGGCCTTTAAAACTCCCAGCCTGGTTCATCACTCAAAACCCCAATCATGGGTAAGACTGCCGACCTGACTGCTGTCCAGAAGGCCACTATTGACACCCTCAAGCAAGAGGGTAAGACACAGAAAGACATTTCTGTACGAATAGGCTGTTCCCAGAGTGCTGTATCAAGGCACCTCAGTGGGAAGTCTGTGGGAAGGAAAAAGTGTGGCAGAAAACGCTGCACAACGAGAAGAGGTGACCGGACCCTGAGGAAGATTGTGGAGAAGGGCCGATTCCAGACCTTGGGGGACTTGCGGAAGCAGTGGACTGAGTCTGGAGTAGAAACATCCAGAGCCACCGTGCACAGGCGTGTGCAGGAAATGGGCTACAGGTGCCGCATTCCCCAGGTCAAGCCACTTTTGAACCAGAAACAGCGGCAGAAGCGCCTGACCTGGGCTACAGAGAAGCAGCACTGGACTGTTGCTCAGTGGTCCAAAGTACTTTTTTCGGATGAAAGCAAATTCTGCATGTCATTCAGAAATCAAGGTGCCAGAGTCTGGAGGAAGACTGGGGAGAAGGAAATGCCAAATGCCAGAAGTCCAGTGTCAAGTAGCCACAGTCAGTGATGGTCTGGGGTGCCGTGTCAGCTGCTGGTGTTGGTCCACTGTGTTTTATCAAGGGCAGGGTCAATGCAGCTAGCTATCAGGAGATTTTGGAGCACTTCATGCTTCCATCTGCTGAAAAGCTTTATGGAGATGAAGATTTCATTTTTCAGCACGACCTGGCACCTGCTCACAGTGCCAAAACCACTGGTAAATGGTTTACTGACCATGGTATCACTGTGCTCAATTGGCCTGCCAACTCTCCTGACCTGAACCCCATAGAGAATGTGTGGGATATTGTGAAGAGAACGTTGAGAGACTCAAGACCCAACACTCTGGATGAGCTAAAGGCCGCTATCGAAGCATCCTGGGCCTCCATAAGACCTCAGCAGTGCCACAGGCTGATTGCCTCCATGCCACGCCGCATTGAAGCAGTCATTTCTGCCAAAGGATTCCCGACCAAGTATTGAGTGCATAACTGTACATGATTATTTGAAGGTTGACGTTTTTTGTATTAAAAACACTTTTCTTTTATTGGTCGGATGAAATATGCTAATTTTGTGAGATAGGAATTTTGGGTTTTCATGAGCTGTATGCCAAAATCATCCGTATTAAGACAATAAAGGACCTGAAATATTTCAGTTAGTGTGCAATGAATCTAAAATATAGGAATGTTAAATTTTCACCATGACATTATGGAAAATAATGAACTTTATCACAATATGCTAATATTTTGAGAAGGACCAGTATTGTGCGAACACCTTAGCGCAGGTGCGCTGTGAAACGGGACTGCTATAATAACCATATGGTGAAAATCAACCATTTTCTTTGTCTTCAACTTCGTGCTTTACTAGCTTGCCGCCAAAAGTTAATGATCCTTTGTCCTCTGGGTTTACAACTTTGCTTGGAGGAAGTTTATTTTATTTTTTGTTACAAACCTTTCTATTTTTGCTTAACCTCTGTTTTATGAATGACAGTATGAAAACTGCAGTGTATGGTTCTATGCTGTTGAGAAATAATTTTGGACCAAATCCTTATAAAATAAAATCATAGTTTACAAATGTTATACTTTCCTTTGACCATTAATGCATTTGTTTACCTCAGATTGGCTACAGCAAGGTTGGCGAGCGTTTTAGTCAGAACTACCACATTAAATTCACAGAGTGAAGTGGAAAACATGGTAGGTAAGAGTGTGATAAATCATGCAAGTGCAAAAAAGATTAAGACATTTTTGTATTTGTGTATTTATTCAGCACATTTGTCTGTGAATAGAACAGGATAAACAAAAAAGGGGTTTAGGAAGTTCTACCATGTTATTTATTCAGTGCTTAGAGCACAAGCTTTTGCAAAATGACTTTTTTATGCAAAATCTAAAGTAAAAGGAGAAAAGACTCAAAATGATGGCATAGCCAAGGCTAGCACGTTATATGATTTAAGTCAAATAGAATCCCTACAAGGTGTTTTAGAAAACAGAGACCCAATCCCTCAGGTGCTGTAAGTTATTTGAGCTAAATTTAAGCTTTATTTAAATAGTACAGCCATGACTGTGCATCATTTTCACTATGTAACATTCATTTTATAACAACCTTTGGCAGAAAGATGTCTTTTGTTTGAAAGATCGAAAGCCAAAATCTATTATTTATTTGTTCCTTTCTCTGCAAATAAAGATTATTCTTTCACTTATAGTTAAATACTTTGAGAGAATTCGATTTCTCCTGAGCTATTTTCATACATGACATGGATATCTTTAGTTTGTTTTTGAAATAAATGGGTTGGGATTGTGTGAGCTGAAGGTTGGCCTGGTGTTGCTGCTCCTTATCTCACCCTTGTCTTTGGTAAGCAGATTGTAAGTCAATGGGAGGGTGCTGGTTTACAGCTGACAGATTTTTGCTGATGCTGATCTGCTGCCTGGTGCTGCATAATGAGAATCTGTGAAAACTGAAAAAAGTCATAAGGAGATATGCCTCACAAGTCAGAGTGCATCATGTTTTTGCATAGAGATGAAACTTTGTTTGCTTTCACACAAACACTCTAACTTAGAAAGCATCATAATCTGGTGACTTCAGCTGAAGGTTTGGGTTAAAACTGAATCAGTCTCATTCTCCTTTGAAGGGGGAAATTATTATTTATACTTATTAAAACTGATGTCATTATAAGTTGGCTTAAAAAAAAATAACCCTGGCACTCAGTCGCGTTTGGCCAATAGAGGGCAATAGGGCACCGCCTCAGCACTCGCCACATAACATTGAAAACCCAAAAATGAAATAAAATTAAAATATTTCAAACTAATTTGTATATAATTTTTAGATGTGCAAGATAAATATTTTATAGGTAATAATGTGTAAACTTTCATTTTGTTTATGGACGTATTTCCACTCTGGGGGCGCAGAAATCTTTGACGATAGACTCATTATAAGTTGGTACATGCACAGTAGCTCCTCTTCAATACACCGCCATGTACATAAAGCGCGGCTGACTGACAGATGGAGAAACAGGAGGAGGAGAAAACTGGAGGAGGAGTTGAACAATTTAGTGAAATATCTTAAAGCAAAAGCTTTCAGATGAGATCGTATCAGGAGAAGCTGGACATGCAAGAGCTCAGACCTGATCAGCTGAACATCAATATTAATCATCAGTCCAAAGACAGAGGAAGTCTCTATATTTGATTGTTTTCCAATACCTGGCATGGATACAGACTGGTATAACTGATTTAAAACAGTTTTCAGAAAAGGCAACAAAGTATGAACTGGGATCCACATGGAAAATGCACCAAGACTAGCCATGTTTGGGAATGAAGCTTTTTTGTCTGTATTGACAAAGCACCAAAATGCAAACTTCACATCTTAATCAGAGGCCAACCAATGTTATTGGCCTGTTAACAAATTGGCACATATTTTCCTGTTTAGCCATCGTAACTTCATTAAATGTTAGAAATATATATTTTTTAAAAGCAATAAACATTAGATATTTAGCTGTTTAGCAGGCATTACTTTTCAAGCAATTTTGGGTCTCATGGCGAAATCACTGAAAACCTTCGTCCTGACAAGCTTCGTCCATATTACCCATGTTTTTAAACCAAAGAAACAGCTGCTGTTGTGTATAGGCAGTTTGTACACCCTCGTTGTGCATGCCCCACAAGCTGTACACTAACAGACTCCTTGTTGGTATCTTGTAAAGATAGGAACTGAAAAAAATGATAAAAAATTAACCTTTAATTGTATCAACCGCTAAGTTAATGGAATGACAGAAGAAATAAGAAAACACTGCTTCAGCCAGAGAACTTCAGCCACTACTGCCGCACAGGCTTTTGCAAAATTGCTAAATTCTGATGGCAGGTTAAAAATGCAGAATTAGATTAAATCATCTACCCAGAATTTTAATAATCAGTATCGGCAATAAAAAACCCATATCGGTTGACCAAATATCCTAATTTTCCACACCAGGTGGAAATATTTTTCAAAGCACGAGTATTTTGTTTTTTTAATCTATTTATCATTGTAATAAACTAAGCTACCCACCTCTGTTCTCCAAGCTTAGTTCACCCAGGTCAGTGAAAAGATTTATTATTTAAACACAGAGTTACCTTATCTTTATCTGTGAGAAAAGTTAAATGTGCTCCATAGTAATTATTCCAGCTCTCTGAGCACTCTGAAGTAATTACAGCTAATTTTCCCAGCAGAAATTCTGCACTTCAGTTGGAAGCCTGAGCACATCTGTCTGCAGGATTCAGGTCCTTCTATCACTCAAATGTGTAGGCTGTTAATTCCAAACTGTGCAAGGCAGAAAATTAAGATTTTTTTTTGGCATGAAAACAGTATGGCTAATATTGAATAATTGTACATTTGTTTTTTGTATTTATTTAACTTGCATATGGTTAGTTTAAAGCTTTTGGTAGAAACATACTCTGTCTTATTCTGCCTTTTTTCCTTTCATTGTTATTTACAAATTGACTCTTTAAACCAAGGAAGGAAAATACATGTTTTTGTTTAGTTTATTATCACAATGAAATAGATAGACTATGCATGCTGCTAGAGCAAGAGTTAACTGTAGGCTAAACTACAAGGAAAACATGTTTACACCCTCTCAACACTCAAGTGAAAGGGAACAAGGTTTGCAATTATCTATTGACTGATAGCTTCAAACTAGGGGTTTGCTCCACTGGAATCGACTTTCTCCAGCCCTAGACAGTAACAAATAGCTCTCACTTAATCAGTTCCCAAAGCTGTCTAAACTATGTTTTTTTCAGGTAGAAGTGATTCTATTTGCTTTTAAAATATCTGAATTTAAACCACAAATATAGCTGTTTTTTTAAAGTATGAAACTTTGGTTGCCTCAGCGACCAACCTCATTTGTTTGCTTGTGATGTTCGGGTTGGTACAAATACACTGTTTAACAACAGCCTCATCACACCCTAAAACTTAATTTACACTTACAATCACCAAGTCTATCATTCAGAAGGAATGATCCAATTTGGATGGTATTTGGTACACATGAAGATCATCAGCAGTTTTGTAAATGATTCTATTTGCAAAAGGCTGGCTAAACTAGAACAAGGAGCAGACAGCATACGGTTTGGCCATATTTTTTAGGTATATTGCCATAAATGGCACAGTCACTTCATTTTGGAGCCCTTAAATGTATTGTGGCACCCATACATGTATTCCCCTCGCTTACTGTGTTGTATCACCATGTTGTGAGCAACTGCATTGTATGACAACCTGGCAGCATGCTTGCCTAAAATGCAATGCCTTTAAAATTCCATTAACTACTGGTGGTGATGTTGAATGTGCCACAGATACATCTTCCTGTCTGCTGACCTTTACTCAATGCTTTGACTGATTGTTGTCCCAGCAGCTGCCCATAACTCATCACTCTATGTATGATGTCACCAATTAAGCTCCATGCACATGACATTGTTTACATTTCCATCACTGGTCTCTATGTGCATCAGACTTTTTCCAAACTGGACCAGGGTTTGCTTGCTTTGTTTTGTTTAGTTAGATATTTTACCCCTTTTGTGTAGAACTTTGCATGTTTGAGTAGGTGAAGATTATTAAATCGGAAGAGCAAATTGTATCAGGCTGTGATTTAATAAATATTCACATAGATAAGAGAAGGCGTTTTGTGTTTATTTTGTGCAAGAGTGATTTGTCAGTCAAAATAAGGTTAAAAGTTCCCCATGTTTCGGTAGAAACGGTTGATTAAACAGGGACATCTCTGGTAATAGTTATCATTTATTACCGAGTATTTAACAATTGTAATTATCAGAGGCGTTGAGCCACAATTACAACACCAGAAGACATCCCTGGTCTTTGATTCATAAATGAGGATTTTGGTTAAGAAATTTATTTTGTCAAATTATGATTGTTAATTATAATTCTTGATAAATATTAATTAATCGATAATGATAATTCCAACACTGGACCACTTCAGGTTCTTAGGAACCACCATCTCTGAGGACCTGAGATGGTCTTCACACATAGACACTGTTCGAAAGAAGGCCCAGCAGAGACTACTTCCTGAGGCAACTCAAGAAGTTCAACTTTCCACAGGAGCTGTTGGTCATCTTCTACACTGCCGTCATTCAGTCTGTCCTGTCTTCATCCATCTCAGTGTGGTTTGGCTCATCCACAAAACAGGACAGGTCCAGACTGCAACGAATAATCAGGAATGCAGAGAGAATAATTAGGGCTGACCTTCCTTCCATCCAGGACTTATACAGGTCTAGGGTCAAGAAAAGAGCTGCCAAAATCTCTGCAGACCCCACACACCCTGCACATAAACTGTTCAGAGTTTTACCTTCAGACCGCCGCTACAGAGCACTGTTTACTAAAACCAGCCGCCACAGAGACAGTTTCTTCCCCCAGGTTGTTTCTCTGATGAACATTCAATAGAGTACAGAACAACAGCATACAGATGTTGCAAATGCACCTTTTCTATTAGATATGTGTATATTGTAAATTGTAAATTTGTATATTCTGTAATGCAAAAACAGAACAAAAGAGCAAAGTGTACCGGAGTCAAATTCCTTGTTTGTATGCACAAACTTGGCAATAAAGCTGATTCTGATTCTGAACATATGGCGTTCCTTGACGGGCCTTAAAAAGACAGACATCACATCACTGTTGCACAGAAAAAACAATTGTGATCTCCGTTGAATCTAGATGTTTTATTGTGAGATTTTTGAGTTTCGCACAGAACGTTTGTGAATTAGGGGATATTTTGACTAGAGTTTGCTCAGTTCTGCTGCAGAGGATAAAATAATCTTTCAGAGGTGTTTGTTGTGGATGCAAGGTGAAAGTTGGTTTAACTTGTGGAAAATTTAAAGTTAATTTCCAGCCGACCGCCCTGCTGCAGCAGTTGCAGAAAACCAGTGCTGATAAGCAGCAGACCTGCCTCCAGTGTCCGCTGGGCGTAATTACAGTTGTGACCAACATTCTCCCAGTCAGGTAGAGAACAACACCTACATCTGGTGGCCATTTAATAACATTGCAGTTGTAGCTGGATTTCCCAAGACCTGCGCTCGGTACCATCTGGTGGTCAGTAGTGAGAATTGCATTTCCTACGTTGATATTTTTTTAAATCACTCAATTTATTAACACAGGCAGATAATTCCATCACCTATGATCAAAAGGACATAACTTAAAGTTGAAAGTTGAAGTTACAGATAATTCATTACCACTTTTGGATAAAATTTAGGCGTTTGTGCTGGGTGTTATTGTGTGAAGCATGTTTTGATTTGACTCATAAAACTAACTTAGTTGTCTAACAAGAAGGTAGGAGATCCATATTAGAGAGCACTAACATTTATTTGAAGCTAAGAACAGCATTGAATGTTTAGTTTCGTTTTCCCATTTTAAAAATTTAATTTTGAATTTGGTTTTGGGTTATTTAAAAATTTATTTCTTCTTCCCTCGTTCCCATTTTTGTGTGTTTGCTCGACTACTCCCACAAAGCATAGATTTGGGTAAGCCGCAGTTTGAACGGTCAAACCTGTGTGCCCATTTTAAGCAAACCCATACACCTGGAAGATACATACAGGTCCTTCTCAAAATATTAGCATATTGTGATAAAGTTCATTATTTTCCATAATGTCATGATGAAAATTTAACATTCATATATTTTAGATTCATTGCACACTAACTGAAATATTTCAGGTCTTTTATTGTCTTAATACGGATGATTTTGGCATACAGCTCATGAAAACCCAAAATTCCTATCTCACAAAATTAGCATATTTCATCCGTCCAATAAAAGAAAAGCGTTTTTAATACAAAAAACGTCAACCTTCAAATAATCATGTACAGTTATGCACTCAATACTTGGTCGGGAATCCTTTTGCAGAAATGACTGCTTCAATGCGGCGTGGCATGGAGGCAATCAGCCTGTGGCTCTGCGAGGTCTTATGGAGGCCCAGGATGCTTCGATAGCGGCCTTTAGCTCATCCAGAGTGTTGGGTCTTGAGTCTCTCAACGTTCTCTTCACAATATCCCACAGATTCTCTATGGGGTTCAGGTCAGGAGAGTTGGCAGGCCAATTGAGCACAGTGATACCATGGTCAGTAAACCATTTACCAGTGGTTTTGGCACTGTGAGCAGGTGCCAGGTCGTGCTGAAAAATGAAATCTTCATCTCCATAAAGCTTTTCAGCAGATGGAAGCATGAAGTGCTCCAAAATCTCCTGATAGCTAGCTGCATTGACCCTGCCCTTGATAAAACATAGTGGACCAACACCAGCAGCTGACACGGCGCCCCAGACCATCACTGACTGTGGGTACTTGACACTGGACTTCTGGCATTTTGGCATTTCCTTCTCCCCAGTCTTCCTCCAGACTCTGGCACCTTGATTTCCGAATGACATGCAGAATTTGCTTTCATCCGAAAAAAGTACTTTGGACCACTGAGCAACAGTCCAGTGCTGCTTCTCTGTAGCCCAGGTCAGGCGCTTCTGCCGCTGTTTCTGGTTCAAAAGTGGCTTGACCTGGGGAATGCGGCACCTGTAGCCCATTTCCTGCACACGCCTGTGCACGGTGGCTCTGGATGTTTCTACTCCAGACTCAGTCCACTGCTTCCGCAGGTCCCCCAAGGTCTGGAATCGGCCCTTCTCCACAATCTTCCTCAGGGTCCGGTCACCTCTTCTCGTTGTGCAGCGTTTTCTGCCACACTTTTTCCTTCCCACAGACTTCCCACTGAGGTGCCTTGATACAGCACTCTGGGAACAGCCTATTTGTTCAGAAATTTCTTTCTGTGTCTTACCCTCTTGCTTGAGGGTGTCAATAGTGGCCTTCTGGACAGCAGTCAGGTCGGCAGTCTTACCCATGATTGGGGTTTTGAGTGATGAACCAGGCTGGGAGTTTTAAAGGCCTCAGGAAACTTTTGCAGGTGTTTAGAGTTAACTCGTTGATTCAGATGATTAGGTTCATAGCTCGTTTAGAGACCCTTTTAATGATATGCTAATTTTGTGAGATAGGAATTTTAGGTTTTCATGAGCTGTATGCCAAAATCATCCGTATTAAGACAATAAAAGACCTGAAATATTTCAGTTAGTGTGCAATGAATCTAAAATATATGAATGTTAAATTTTCATCATGACATTATGGAAAATAATGAACTTTATCACAATATGCTAATATTTTGAGAAGGACCTGTATATGAATCAGACTGCTTGCTGAACAGCTTAGCCTGTTGTGTTCTGCTAATTTCTTTAGTGGTGGTTCATAGCTAAACAGTTTTGTGTGTTTGTATTGGGCATTTGGGCCAAAGATGGAGGGAACATCCCAGACTGCAGCTGGACATGCGTGTAGGTTAGAGGATACCATTGGAATGCAGGCACAAGAGGTGATTGGATTCTGTTATCCTCAGAAGAGCGTAAAGGTCTCAATGATTATGGCATTGAGCAATGTGAAGCCAGGATTCAGGAGTTGCTCCAAGTCATTAAAAACCCACCAAAGGACAGACGGGTCTCAGATGTGTTAGGACAGCTCACTCTGTTGTATCAGCGAAGGTTAATGTTGGAAATTGACCAGCGTGTTAAACTGCAGTTCGAGCTGAATGATACTTTGCAGACGGTGGATGTCCTTAGAGGTGAACTAACAGAAGTTGGAAATAGGTTGGAGACAATAGAGGGTAGCCATGCCACCGAAACCCACCTCACAGGTTGAAACCTTTGGAGGTGAGCCACACCTGCGAAACCCTGAGAGAACCTGCAGGTCAGATCTGGAGGATGTAGAAGCTGCTCTCCAGAGATTACCTTTCCAGGCTCATGGGGTTCCCCATACATCCACCGAGGCAAGAACAGGTGTAAGTAGTCAGAATAGGTTCATATGTGCGGTGCCCCACCCCACTGTAATCAGCAGCCATGAACGGTACCTGGCTGGGGATCCAGCAGGAGTAAATAGTTCAAGGCTTAGAGGCGAGCAGCCTTCAAACTTGACTTGCAGTACGGTCCTCTATGATCCCTCACCTCCGCCAAGGCGACAGAAAATTCGCCCGTGGGATTCAGGTGGTTCCTACCGCACTCAACCGCTGCCCAGGACCCGAGTCCGGGAAGCACAGGGCCCACCGTTGTACCGTGAGCAGCCTCCACTGCCTCCTCCGACGATGAGGCGTGATGCACTGATACACCCTGAGTGCAGCTGGAGTGAACTCTCCGATGATGACTCAGATGGGCCGGCACCAATCCCTGAGAGTGGATTGCGCACCCACCAGCTTCAGTCTCTGGCCAAAGACATACAGCGTTTCGACCCTAATACTGCAGAATCAAACATTGATGTTTATCTTAGGGAAGTTGAACGCTGTCTTTTAGATTTGTACTGTCCATCAGCACGGGAAAAATTGAAGCTTATCTGGAAGACAACATCCAGGAGCGTCCATGTTTTCATGGAGAGCCTGACCCCCGCAGTCCGAGGCCATTATTCAACCCTCTGCGAAGCGTTAAGGGAAGAATATTCTGTGTACACGGACCAGGCCTCCGCCACACTTGGTGCTTTCACTATCCAGCAAAAGAAAAGCGAAGCACCCAGGGAGTATTACCAGCGCTTGAGAGCTGTTTACTTCCAAGGACGCAATGCTCCGGGCATTGAGGAGGAACATGCTTTTAAATCCCTGTTCCTCCACAACCTTCATGAAAGTGTGCGATACGATGTTACTATGTATTGCAGAACACAGACCATGAGCGTACAAGAGATCCGCAAATATGCTCAGATGGCGTGGTAAACACGTGCTCGCTCGACCAAGGGATCAGTGGGCGAGGCTAGGGTTTTACAGATACAGGCAGAAAGGAACAGCCTTGCGTTGGAAGATCAGGAAATGCCTTCAACCAGAACCCATGTGAAGAACAGGTTCAGGGAACAACGTAGGTTTGGTCAGCTGGACCGGGGGGAGTGGTACTGAATACCAACCACAGTCAAAGTTGCCGGACCATTTCCGGTCGAACAGACGACCTGACCATCACGCGAAGCCTAAAGGTAAACCTGATGGTAAAGGATGGAACCGACACGCAGAAGGGATTATGGGGAAAGAGATGGAGGAGGCCTTGCGTAAGATGGTGACAGAAGCGGTGCATCAGGACACCACACCCCCACAACCCTTGAAACAGGAAGCCGACCCTCCAGTTAAACCGGACCCAAACTTCCCGTCAGCATGACTAGGCGTGGACCTAGTCTCCACAGCCATCAGAGTCTACCTGATCGGATGGGGAGACAAACCTGGGAAACTCCAAGTACCCCTTGGGACCTCCCCAGGTGAAACACCATAAACCATCTTTCCAAGGTTCTCAGGTAAACTGAACCAAAATGGACATGCACGTCATCTATACTGTCTGATCATGATAGGAGGACGTTTCCAACTAAGTTTCTATTTTAAAATAGGATCAGAGATCAACCTGATGTGCTCAATCATGTTTGAGGAGGTGAGTAGAGCCATGCTCCACTTCAATGAACCATTCCAGGCCGAAGCTTGTGATGTAAGCATCACCAGCCCCACCCAAGACAGATCATGCATCACTAGTTGGGTGGAGCTGGACATCACACTCAGAGACATGACTCTGGTGCACCCCATCTATTTGTGCACATTAAAGAGCTTTTTCTTGGTGGCCTGGACCTGCTGGACAGGCTGGCCCCACTCATTGACTGCCACCAGGACCAACTCTGGGTCCAGGCGGAGGTGCCAAACCCACTGGGTGCAAGCAGCAAACGATCCGTTGTGACCAATCAGGTCACCAGCTTAGAGGAGCCCAAAGAGCCTCTCAGGCCCTCGTCAGAGCCGGTCATGGGCACCTCTGAGACACAGCTGCACCCAGCAACCCAGAAAACTCCTCCCAGATGCAGTCATGCATCATTTCTTTGCTCTTTAAAGAACCCATGTGTGAAAACTTACAACCCCAAAGTGTTGGAAGGTGTACACCTGGAATTCATGTTCATACCAGAAGTGCTTCTAGCATTCTGGCTGGAAAATTCATCAACCAGTAGAGAGCTGTATGACCGCTTGTGCCAAAAAGACCCCCCTTTTAACTGAGGCACAACACAGCCACACACTCCTTTTAGCAGATGGGCTCGGCCCTCTCCTCAAGACAGCCAGAGTGTGCACCTCCAGTGTGCAGATTGGCATCAAACAACTCTCCCATGCTTTGAGCATTTTTCCAACAGACCAAAGGGGGGTCACATTAATCTACGCCCATTACTCTCCTGTAGGAGGCCATAGGAGTTACAAAGCCACACTCCACACCCTCAAACAGATGGCGTACTGGCCTCCAACGTCTCACGACACCCAGGTCTACACCAAAGGATGTTTAACCTGCTGCCAGTTTCAGCCATTTTTTTTTCTTCCTTCGTTATTAAAGATAGCGTGGGCAGGATAGAGTAGGAAACTTTTAGTGCGATTAGAGTCGCCATTTAGAGTCTAATGTGTTCTGAATTGTATGTGCATGCCATTGTTTTGAAACTTGCAGGTACTTTTGGAGACCGTCGTGTCTCGCAAATGTGTCTTTACCGTGCAAACACCTGCGCTGCAAAACTGAACTGTTATAATAACCTCATGGGGAAATTCACCATTTTCTTTGTCTTCAACTTTACTGCTTACTAGCTTGCCGCCAAAAGTTTTATAACTCTTTGTGTGCTCACCCCCGCCCAGAGTTGGGGGATGTTTTATGACTGTACATGTCACTGAGCTACACTTTCTGGCAGGCTGCGCTCCCAAAGCTTCGTTCAATACCATATTCCCTTGTCATATTGTCACTTTGGCCATAACTGCTGGTTGATTCCATACGCACTCACTGCTGTTTTGCTTTGTTTTGTTTAGTTAGATATTTTACCCCTTTTGTGTAGAACTTTGCATGTTTGAGTAGGTGAAGATTATTAAATCAGAAGAGCGAATCGTATCAGGCTGTGATTTAATAACTATTCACATAGATAAGAGAAGGAGTTTTGTGTTTTTTTGTGCAAGAGTGTTTCGTCAGTCAAAATACAGTTAAACGTTCCCCATGTTTCGGTAGAAACAGTTGATTAAACAGTGACATCTCTGGTAATAGTTATCAATTATTACCGAGTATTTAACGGTTGTAATTATCAAAGGCGTTGAGCCACAGTTACAACACCAGAATACATCTCTGGTCT
Source organism: Girardinichthys multiradiatus (assembly GCF_021462225.1). NCBI lineage: Eukaryota > Metazoa > Chordata > Actinopteri > Cyprinodontiformes > Goodeidae > Girardinichthys > Girardinichthys multiradiatus. The sequence goes on along the minus strand of NC_061818.1, from coordinate 34,054,458 downwards.
TCAATTCATAAATGAGGATTTTGGTCAAGAAATTAATTTAGTCAAATTATGATTGTTAATTATAATTCTTGATAAATATTAATTAATCGATAATCATAATTGCAACAATTACAAATTGCTCCTCCTAATCTGAAAAGCAGTAAATAACTTTATTACCCATTTACATCAGTTATTTGCATTCCACGCAATGGCATTAGCCCTCTTCTTCAGCTGCCCTCTTTCTCAACTGTATCAGATTTAGACTCTTGGACAGTTTTTTTGGCCTACTGCCATTTTAGCAAAATAAACTATTTACTACCTCAGTATCAACACCTTCGACATTTCTCTGCAGCAGCTGAGGAGAGAGTTTTAGACTTCCTACCTTGAAAGGGGGCAACAACAGAGTGAGCGTTTCTTTTTAAATGGAAACTGTTACAACAGGAATAAATAATTGTTTTCAAGTCATTTTAAAGGGGACATATCATATTTCAAAATCCTTCCTTTTTACACTGATATCATTCAGTTGCGGTCTATATCAATGCTTTGGTTTGAGCTCCTTGTTATTGTAGCTCCACAGAGCCCTCTTTTACTGCTGATCTGAGGTGCATCTGAGAGCAACTTGTTCTGGTGCGGGTCTCTTTAAATGCTGTTCAGGTACTTCACATTCTCTCCCCCTCCAGGTCGCAGTGAGTTCCACTCCACTCCGTTCAGCCATTTTTATAGTCTGATAACAGAGATACAATTATCTAGTGGCACACAGTTTTTATTCCCAAATTGAGTAAAAAATATCAACAACGGAAGACACGTCCATCCAGCCTTACATGTTCGAGCCAGAGTCTGACCCGGAGTGAGAGGAGAATGAAGACAAAGAACCTGCAGACCTGTGCCTTCAGATTAATTACAATGGTGTGTTATAACTGTATTTACACCCTCTCCATCCATATCAAGTAACTACTTTAAGGAACGTAGTTTACACTTTGAAGAGGTTCTGCTGCTGGGGGACGGTGTAATGAATGTGTGGGTTAATACAGCTAACTAGCGAATGTGTAGACTTATCTACTTGCAGTATCGACATACTTGAGCTAGGACTACAAAACCGCAGCGAGTAATAAAAATGGAAGATTTGTGAAATTGGTTAGTCGGAAGTCCATAACCTTGTTTAGCTGTTCCAAAGCAAATACTGTTATGTAATAGTTAAAAAAAAACATAATAGGTAATGGAGAAAACTTAAAGGATTGAAAAATATGACCCAAACAGAATATAAAGACACATGCACAGCACCGGGAGAGACTACATTCAACTTTTCTGCATTCCTGCAGACTCAGAGTACACAACAAAATGTATTTAAGGGCTAAAAAGGTGGATTGTGTATGATATTTCCCCTTTAATTTAGTGCTGGTAAGGAGTGTTGCTGCCTGCACTTGGCTGAGTCACAAACTGTCAGTAATTTCCTTCATAGACTTTGTTTGAAAGTTCACAAACATCTCAGATGCTGTAATGATTGCTATATAACCAAATCGAAGCAGCATGTGAGGTATTTTATAGAACATATTTGTGTAGACTTTCTTTCAGGTCAATAATCTGTGTGAAAATAAAAAGCAGCTGAGTTTCATTTTAATTTTTGAAGATTTTTCCTTTCATCCAAGAAGCTTCTTGAGCTCTAACATGTACGACATTAAAGGCATGTAACCTCATGTGGGATCATTAGTAAGTAGTTAGTAGAGCCCTAATCAGCAGGGTGGAGACTTTCCCCTTAGAGGCAAGGAGAAAAGAGGAGAAAAGCACACATACTAAAATGGCCTTTAAAGTCGTAGATGTCTCCCTTTTTAAAAAGGTGGGCTGTTTTCTATGTATATCCCTGTTCATCTCCAACATGCAGGAGGAGGACGTTCAGGCCATCTAAATAGGAAGCTAGGTGTGATTAGCTTCTAGTGCACACATGTACAAAGAAAATGGTTACATATTCACTCATTTGTAAGGCTAACATAACACTTAATCATGTAATCAAATTCAGGTGGTTGAACTTGCCATAAATTCCCAATATGTTTTGTTTGCAAGCTCTGTCTTTTTGTAATCTGTTATTGCATTGTACAGTGAATTAATCTCTGTTATTGATCTATTTTGCTCAACGCATTCTGAATGCTTTCTAATCCATCACTCCATTTTCCTTTCATCCTTATAGGTTAACTTCACTCCCACATTTACTGATTGTTTGCCTTGTATTTTCCTTCAGCAATGTATTTCTAAAAGCTTAACTCTCTGAAACATGATACATTTTGTTTCTTTATGAGATAAATAATGCTATATCTGAAAGGGCCATATCTATAATACCTATTTGCATATTATCAGCTGCCTTGTTGCCTAAGTGATGTCAGAAGGAATTTCTTGTCTTAAATATCCCCCAACCCTCATCAATCACAAGTTACTAATACAATAGTACTCCAGTCAGGCTCAAATAGTAAAGTAGTAAATGGACTAAAAGTATGTAGTGCGCATATAGCTAAGTACCTTGCCCAGGGGCACATCGACCTGTGGAAGGAGGATGCTGGAATCAAACCTACAACGTTCGGATTGCAAAATGACCACCTTTCCCACTGAGCCTCAGTTCTCAGTTGACTTTCATAACTCCTCCCCCTCCTCTGAATGAGCATTAATGCCAGCTATACTGATCATTCTGAATGTTAATTGAGTTTGACTGACAGTTTGCTGCCTGATGAATGTGCAGTATTGTCCCTCACCACCCTTCACTGACTGCTTGATGTCTTATTTAGATATGAGATTAAAAGGTCTTATTTGGCTTATGTGTGGAGCAGAGAATTTAAATCTGCACAGCTAGAAAGGTTTCACTTACTTTGAAAATGGATGGTTAGGAATTAATAAAACATGCTGCTGTTTTTATGCCATCTTTGGCGGGTTTAAGAATTCAAGTTCTTGCAGATGAACTTTGGCATTGGAAATTCCAGATTGCAAGCACAAATTTCATGTAGAATCTTTTTGGACAGATGTTTAGGTTTAAATACATATTGAGCTTATATAATTTTAATTTGTGATATTATCTAAATGCATAAATTGGTATAAAACAATGTTGGATGCTAAGATCTTTAAATTTTTTTTACACCATTACCCTTGGGTGCCAACTCATTGTGCATTTACAAAATAGGTGAACTGACATGTCAGTTTTTACAGGTTTTTGCAATGCTTCCAGTGAAAGGACAAACAGATGCATCACCATGCATAAACTTCTTAAGGGAGATTGTCACATTATTATTATGCAAAAATTATAAAAAAAAAAGCTCCCTCAATCATTTTTTGAATTCAACCAATTCCTAAATTGGTTGACCTCGGCGGTCCGATCCCCGGATGCTTAGGCTGGCTCTAGGGATGTGGAATGTCACCTCACTGTGGCGTAAGGAGCCTGAGCTTGTGCGGAAGGTTGAGAGATATTGACTAGAAATAGTCGGGCTCACCTCAACGCACAGCGTGGGCTCTGGAACCCATCTCCTCGAAAGGTGCTGGACTCTTTTCTACTCTGGAGTGGCCCACGGGGAGAGGCGGCAGGCTGGGGTGGGTTTGCTTGTTGCCCCTCCCGGGGACTCCATTATTCTGCTGGGGGACTTCAACGCCTACGTGGGAAACGACAGTGACACCTGGAGAGGTGTGATCGGGAGGAATGGCCTCCCTGATCTGAATCCGAGTGGTGTTTTGTTATTGGCACGGATTGTCCATGATGAACACCATGTTCAAGCATAAGGGTTTCCATCAGTGCACTTGGCACCAGGACACCCTAGGCAGGAGGTCGATGATCGACTTTGTTGTTGTGTCGTCAGACCTTCGGCCGGCCGCATGTTTTGGACACTCCGGTGAAGAGAGGGGCTGAGCTTTCCAGTGATCACCACCTGGTGGTGAGTTGGATCCGCTGGAGGAGGAGAAAGCCGGACAGACTTGGCAGGTCTAAGTGCATAGTGAGGGTCTGCTGGGAACGTCTGGCAGAGCCCTCGTCCAGGGATGTATTCAACTCCCACCTCTGGGAGAGCTTTGACCAGATTCAGGGGGATGTTGGAGACATAGAGTCCGAGTGGACCATGTTCTCCGCATCTATTGTCGATGCTGCTGCCCGTAGCTGCAGAGGCTGAGGACTCGGGGTTGAACTCTGTCATCACCCAGGCTGAAGTCAACGAGGTGGTTAAAAAGCTCCGTGGTGGCAGGGCTTCGGGGGTGGATGAGATCCGCCCTGAGTACCTCAAGTCTCTGGATGTTGTAGGGCTGTCATGGTTGACACGCCTTTTCAACATTGTGTGGCGGTTGGGGACAGTGCCTCTGGACTGGCAGACTGGGGTGGTGGTCTCCGGTCACTTAAGGGTGACCGGAGGGTGTGTTCCAACTACAGGGGGATTGCAATCCTCAGCCTCCCTGGTAAGGCCTACGCCAGGGTATTGGAGAGGAGAGTCCGGCCGATAGTCGAACCTCGGCTTCAGGAAGAGCAGTGTGGTTTTCGTACCGGCCGTGGAACACTGGACCAGCTCTATACCCTCTACAGGGTACTCGAGGGTTCATGGGAGTTTGCCCAATTGGTCCACATGTGTTTTGTGGACCTGGAGAAAGCATTTGACTGTGTCCCTCGTGGTGCCCTGTTGGGGGTGCTCTAGCTGTATGGAATCGGGGGCCCTTTATTAGGGGCCATCCGGTCTCTGTACAAGCGGAGCAAGAGTTTGGTCCACATTGCCGGCACTAAGTCGGACCTGTTCCCGGTGCTTGTTGGAGTCCAGCAGGGCTGTCCTTTGTCACCAGTCCTGTTTGTAACTTTCATGGACAGGATTTCTAGGTGCAGCCAAGGGCCGGAGGGGGTCTGATTTGGGGACCAGTGGATTTCGTCTCTTCTTTTTCCAGATGACGTGGTCCTGCTGGCCCTCTCTAGCCAAGACCTACAGCATACGCTATGGCGGTTCACAGCCAAGTGTGAAGCGGCTGGAATGAAGATCAGCTCCTCCAAGTCCGAGACCATGGTTCTCGACCGGAAAAGGTTGGCTTGTCCTCTTCAGGTTGTAGGGGAGTTCCTGCCTCAAGTGGAGGAGTTCAAGTATCTCGGGGTCTTTTTCACGAGTGAGGGAAGAATGGAGCGGCAGATTGACAGATGGATCGGCGCGGCTGCTGCAGTTATGGGGGCGCTGTGCCTGGTCCATTGTGGTGAAGAGAGAGCTGAACCAAAAAGCAAAGCTCTCGATTTACCGTGCGGTCTACGTTACTACCCTTACCTATGGCCACGAACTTTGGGTCATGACCGAAAGAACGAGATCCCGGATACAAGCAGCTGAAATGAGCTTCCTCCGTAGGGTGGCCAGGTACTCCCTTAGAGATAGGGTGAGGAGCTCGGCCATCCGGGAGGGGCTCGGAGTAGAGCCGCTGCTTCTCCACACCAGTAGAGGTGGCTCGGGCATCTATACCGGATGCCTCCTGGATGCCTTCCTCGGGAGGTGTTCCTGGCACGTCCCACCGGGAGGAGGCCCAGGGGACAGCCCAGGACACACTGGGCTGTCCCCTTGGGCTCCCCCCAGAGGAGCTGGAGGAGGTGTCTGGGGAGAGGGACGTCTATGTGTATCTGCTGAGTCTGCTGCCCCCACGACCCGATAAAGTCCCAGATAAAGCGGAAAACGACGAACGAACAAACCTAAAGTTGAAGAGGAAGAGCAGGGCTATAAAAGAAAAATTGTTCACTTTGTGGGTACGGGGCTTGAGTTACATTTACTGCTGAAAAGCGTCAGTAAATATTGCAGATGACAACTAGTGCAATTGGTCAGCTTAATCCAGACAGGTGTTAATATTGATCACAACACACTAAGTTAACATATTTAGCAACAGAATGAAATAAAAAAAACTATTAGGTGCAAAGTATCAAAACTGATCAACGTTGTGATAAAGGTGACATTTGTTGTTTTATGAAGGACTTTAGGAAGAACAGCATGTATGGAGTAAATAAACATAAGCTGGGTTCTAGCAAACACGTTGCCTTCTAATTTGCATCTCCAAGGTAAATGTCAAAATTTTGTCTCCATTGAGCAATGTTCGTTTATATGAAATCTACTTCTCTCGGTTGAGAATTCATTGAGGACTCAAGGTTTGGTTGCACAAGGACTCTTTCTCTGTTTAACTCACTACACACACTAAGGCACAGGCCTTATCCCAGAGAAAGAACAGCAATCATTCACTGCATACATGTATTATACAGCGGATGTCGTGAAATAAAATTACAATAATTGGTAATAAAAAGGATGGGGTTTAGACATAGACCCCCCTTTATGGAGATGAAACCTCTCATCCTCTCTGCCTCATGTTAACCTTCAACTCTGCTGCCGCTTAGATTGTTTAGTTATTAAGACTTTAAATGATAATTATTTTCACTCTAACAATTATTCTATAACAGGACTTATATTCTTGTAAATAGAAAATATAAACAATAATTTCACATAAAACAACGAAGATAAAACAATCTGATTGGATGAAACTACATATTTGTCCATGTTTTAGAAGAACATGAATATATTATGCTTGAATTATAGAATAAAATAATTTGCTCATCACTTAAGTCATTTATGCTGACACTGATTGGAAGCTTTTAATTACAGCAAAGCTGAAACAGAACATGCATCGTCAAAGCATAATGTTTATAATGTTAAAAGGGAACATTTCTATGCTTTGTGACTGAGTGGGTGCCTGAATGATATTCTTGTTTGAGTTGTGTTATAATGCTAATCAAGCAGTGTGGCAGCAGTGTTCAGTATTTTAGAGGAAGACGGGAGAAAATCAAGAGATTTTCAAACGATTGTATAACTTCTTCTCTGTTGATGTATCACTTTGCTTGGACAGCACCAAATACTCTAAGTACAACAATGACTTTACAGGGAATTTTACTTCTTGTTCCCTTTTTAAGACCAGAATAATCATCAGAGTCTGAGAGAGCTATATTGGGGATTACCTGACTACCCCATAGCTTCACTATTTTACAGATTACAAGCTATTGTGGTATTTATGAATCCCTCAACTACTCACAGCAGTAGTTCAGTAAACTTTTGGATCAAGTCCCTTGACTACACAACAGCTACTAAGATTGTTTTTACAGCCCTTCCAATATTTTTTCTCCAAAATAAAAAGGCTCAATAGATGTATTTGCTTTTCGTGCGTCATTTGAAATCCTATCTGGCCACAAAAAAGGGAAAAGTAAAGGATGAGAGATCTGTTATGGTGTTACATACAATCTCTAAAGCACACTGGAATTTTCCTTTCCATTTGTGTGGTTTGTTTTGTTTTCCTTACCTATTTCTTTATGAGCTTTTTAATAAAATGTCTCAGGCTAAGTGTGTTTTTCCTTTGTAATGAGGAAAATACAGGTTTTAAGAATAAAGGTCGCTTGGAAGCATGGTGGTGCATTTTTCAAGGTTTGTAATTCATGGAGTCATTTATTTTGAATAAAATGCTGTCTTTAAAACAAGATTTTCATATCAAGTCAACTAATAGCAATACTATTTGGATAAATGTATTACATTAGACATGCTGATGCACACACAATTTTTAGACACATAAATTATGCCAGCTGGATGCAGTGGTATTCCACAATTGATAAATACTCTGAAATTAAATCCCAGGCTTCCATAAACAAGTAGTTTCCCCATGCACTTGTTTTATTTACAATATTTAAAATTTGTGAACCAATATATACAATGACATTACAGGTCCTTCTCAAAATATTAGCATATTGTGATAAAGTTCGTTATTTTCCATAATGTCATGATGAAAATTTAACATTCATATATTTTAGATTCATTGCACACTAACTGAAATATTTCAGGTCTTTTATTGTCTTAATACGGATGATTTTGGCATACAGCTCATGAAAACCCAAAATTCCTATCTCACAAAATTAGCATATTTCATCCCACCAATAAAAGAAAAGTGTTTTTAATACAAAAAACGTCAACCTTCAAATAATCATGTACAGTTATGCACTCAATACTTGGTCGGGAATCCTTTTGCGGAAATGACTGCTTCAATGCGGCGTGGCATGGAGGCAATCAGCCTGTGGCACTGCTGAGGTCTTATGGAGGCCCAGGATGCTTCGATAGCGGCCTTTAGCTCATCCAGAGTGTTGGGTCTTGAGTCTCTCAACGTTCTCTTCACAATATCCCACAGATTCTCTATGGGGTTCAGGTCAGGAGAGTTGGCAGGCCAATTGAGCACAGTGATACCATGGTCAGTAAACCATTTACCAGTGGTTTTGGCACTGTGAGCAGGTGCCAGGTCGTGCTGAAAAATGAAATCTTCATTTCCATAAAGCTTTTCAGCAGATGGAAGCATGAAGTGCTCCAAAATCTCCTGATAGCTAGCTGCATTGACCCTGCCCTTGATAAAACACAGTGGACCAACACCAGCAGCTGACACGGCACCCCAGACCATCACTGACTGTGGGTACATGACACTGGACTTCTGGCATTTTGGCATTTCCTTCTGCCCAGTCTTCCTCCAGACTCTGGCACCTTGATTTCCGAATGACATGCAGAATTTGCTTTCATCCGAAAAAAGTACTTTGGACCACTGAGAAACAGTCCAGTGCTGCTTCTCTGTAGCCCAGGTCGGGCGCTTCTGCCGCTGTTTTTTTGTTCAAAAGTGGCTTGACCTGGGGAATGCGGCACCTGTAGCCCATTTCCTGCACACGCCTGTGCACGGTGGCTCTGGATGTTTCTACTCCAGACTCAGTCCACTGCTTGCGCAGGTCCCCCAAGGTCTGGAATCAGCCCTTCTCCACAATCTTCCTCAGGGTCCGGTCACCTCTTCTCGTTGTGCAGCGTTTTCTGCCACACTTTTTCCTTCCCACAGACTTCCCACTGAGGTGCCTTGATACAGCACTCTGGGAACAGCCTATTCGTTCAGAAATTTCTTTCTGTGTCTTACCCTCTTGCTTGAGGGTGTCAATAGTGGCCTTCTGGACAGCAGTCAGGTCGGCAGTCTTACCCATGATTGGGGTTTTGAGTGATGAACCCGGCTGGGAGTTTTAAAGGCCTAAGGAATCTTTTGCAGGTGTTTAGAGTTAACTCGTTGATTCAGATGATTACGTTCATAGCTCGTTTAGAGACCCTTTTAATCAGTCAATCAGTCAGTCATTTTCTACCGCTTATTCCATAGTGGGTCGCGGGGGAGCTGGTGCCTATCTCTAGCAGTCTATGGGCGAGAGGCGGGGTACACCCTGGACAGGTCGCCAGTCCATCGCAGGGCAACACACAAACAACCATGCACACAACCATGCACACACTCATTCATACCCTTTTAATGATATGCTAATTTTGTGAGATAGGAATTTTGGGTTTTCATGAGCTGTATGCCAAAATCATCCGTATTAAGACAATAAAAGACCTGAAATATTTCAGTTAGTGTGCAATGAATCTAAAATGTATGAATGTTAAATTTTCATCATTACATTATGGAAAATAATGAACTTTATCACAATATGCTAATATTTTGAGAAGGACCTGTATATGATGTTGTCTAATTAAAAACTTAACGCACAAAGATCAGTCTGACTCATAATAATTCCTTAAGTATTCAGTTGTGTCTCCATTGTGTGTTGCGGGCGTTTTGAACAGCCTACTTTATGTACAGGACACCCGTTTACAAATGCTTCTCACTCGTGAAAGTGAGGATGACATGATGAATTTTTTGGTGTCGTATGTAAATATTCCCAGCTGTCAAACTGCAAACTGAAAGAAAACTGCTAAAATTCCCAAATAATTGCCTTTTTAGGGTAAAAATTTTTATTTCAAACTTCATCCAGTAAACTAATTTATTTTTTGTTTTGTGCAATAGTGAAATATTTGTCTGCAATAATACAAAAATACAAAGTGAACAAAAAATATATATTTTTGTTTGCCCATGAGTTATTCCTCTATGATGGCTAATTTTATTTAAAGCCCCAAGCAGGTGGACCAGAGCATTAATATCCTCAGAGGTCTTTGAGTGCCATCAACAGGAAGTAAAAACAGTTTGACAGAGCGAGGCAGATTGATAGTCCAGGAGGGAAAAAATGTCACCCCATCCTCCCAGAGGCAGCAGTGACCTCAAGGCTTTGTGAATTTTTCCTGTCCTTCATATCGGCCAACATGACAGTCAATAACCTCATAGCTGGCAGAACCATCTCCCCTGTGTCAACATTGCACTGATAAAATGCACTCAGAATAATCACATCCGACCCACAGTCGGGTTAATTAACATTTATTTTCTGTGGGAACTTGTTCCGACAGTATTCTGCTACAGGTAATGCTACTTATATAAAAAATAACAGTAGCTACTGTCACGTCTCGTCAAATCTGACTATGTGAAATATCAAAATAAACTCCTGTTGAAGCTTGTTTGATATGAAAACAGGTCAGCCAACAGTGTGTCACATACAGGTCCTTCTCAAAATATTAGCATATTGTGATAAAGTTCATTATTTTCCATAATGTCATGATGAAAATGTAACATTCATATATTTTAGATTCATTGCACACTAACTGAAATATTTCAGGTCTTTTATTGTCTTAATACGGATGATTTTGGCATACAGCTTATGAAAACCCAAAATTCCTATCTCACAAAATTAGCATATCATTAAAAGGGTCTCTAAACAAGCTATGAACCTAATCATCTGAATCAACGAGTTAACTCTAAACACCTGCAAAAGATTCCTGAGGCCTTTAAAACTCTCAGCCTGGTTCATCACTCAAAACCCCAATCATGGGTAAGACTGCCGACCTGACTGCTGTCCAAAAGGCCACTATTGACACCCTCAAGCAAGAGGGTAAGACACAGAAAGAAATTTCTGAACAAATAGGCTGTTCCCAGAGTGCTGTATCAAGGCACCTCAGTGGGAAGTCTGTGGGAAGGAAAAAGTGTGGCAGAAAACGCTGCACAACGAGAAGAGGTGACCGGACCCTGAGGAAGATTGTGGAGAAGGGCCGATTCTAGACCTTGGGGGACCTGCGGAAGCAGTGGACTGAGTCTGGAGTAGAAACATCCAGAGCCACCGTGCACAGGCGTGTGCAGGAAATGGGATACAGGTGCCGCATTCCCCAGGTCAAGCCACTTTTGAACCAGAAACAGCGGCAGAAGCGCCTGACCTGGGCTACAGAGAAGCAGCACTGGATTGTTGCTCAGTGGTCCAAAGTACTTTTTTCGGATGAAAGCAAATTCTGCATGTCATTCGGAAATCAAGGTGCCAGAGTCTGGAGGAAGACTGGGGAGACGGAAATGCCAAAATGCCAGAAGTCCAGTGTCAAGTACCCACAGTCAGTGATGGTCTGGGGTGCCGTGTCAGCTGCTGGTGTTGGTCCACTGTGTTTTATCAAGGGCAGGGTCAATGCAGCTAGCTATCAGGAGATTTTGGAGCACTTCATGCTTACATCTGCTGAAAAGCTTTATGGAGATGAAGATTTCATTTTTCAGCACGACCTGGCACCTGCTCACAGTGCCAAAACCACTGGTAAATGGTTTACTGACCATGGTATCACTGTGCTCAATTGGCCTGCCAACTCTCCTGACCTGAACCCCATAGAGAATCTGTGGGATATTGTGAAGAGAACGTTGAGAGACTCAAGACCCAACACTCTGGATGAGCTAAAGGCCGCTATCGAAGCATCCTGGGCCCCCATTAGACCTCAGCAGTGCCACAGGCTGATTGCCTCCATGCCACGCCGCATTGAAGCAGTCATTTCTGCCAAAGGATTGAGTGCATAACTGTACATGATTATTTGAAGGTTGACGTTGATTATTTGAAGGTTGACGTTTTTTGTATTAAAAACACTTTTCTTTTATTGGTCGGATGAAATATGCTAATTTTGTGAGATAGGAATTTTGGGTTTTCATGAGCTGTATGCCAAAATCATCCGTATTAAGACAATAAAAGACCTGAAATATTTCAGTTAGTGTGCAATGAATCTAAAATACTGGTCCTTCTCAAAATATTAGCATATTGTGATAAAGTTCATTATTTTCCATAATGTCATGATGAAAATTTAACATTCATATATTTTAGATTCATTGCACACTAACTGAAATATTTCAGGCCTTTTATTGTCTTAATACGGATGATTGTGGCATACAGCTCATGAAAACCCAAAATTCCTATCTCACAAAATTAGCATATTTCATCCGACCAATAAAAGAAAAGTGTTTTTAATACAAAAAACGTCAACCTTCAAATAATCATGTACAGTTATACACTCAATACTTGGTCGGGAATCCTTTTGCAGAAATGACTGCTTCAATGCGGCGTGGCATGGAGGCAATCAGCCTGTGGCACTGCTGAGGTCTTATGGAGGCCCAGGATGCTTCAATAGCGGCCTTTAGCTCATCCAGAGTGTTGGGTCTTGAGTCTCTCAACGTTCTCTTCACAATATCCCACAGATTCTCTATGGGGTTCAGGTCAGGAGAGTTGGCAGGCCAATTGAGCACAGTGATACCATGGTCAGTAAACCATTTACCAGTGGTTTTGGCACTGTGAGCAGGTGCCAGGTCGTGCTGAAAAATGAAATCTTCATCTCCATAAAGCTTTTCAGCAGATGGAAGCATGAAGTGCTCCAAAATCTCCTGATAGCTAGCTGCATTGACCCTGCTCTTGAAATAAAACACAGTGGACCAACACCAGCAGCTGACACGGCACCCCAGACCATCACTGACTGTGGGTACTTGACACTGGACTTCTGGCATTTTGGCATTTCCTTCTCCCCAGTCCTCCTCCAGACTCTGGCACCTTGATTTCCGAATGACATGCAGAATTTGCTTTCATCCGAAAAAAGTACTTTGGACCACTGAGCAACAGTCCAGTGCTGCTTCTCTGTAGCCCAGGTCAGGCGCTTCTGCCGCTCTTTCTGGTTCAAAAGTGGCTTGACCTGGGGAATGTGGCACCTGTAGCCCATTTCCTGCACACGCCTGTGCACGGTGGTTCTGGATGTTTCTACTCCAGACTCAGTCCACTGCTTCCGCAAGTCCCCCAAGGTCTGGAATTGGCCCTTCTCAACAATCTTCCTCAGGGTCCGGTCACCTCTTCTCGTTGTGCAGCGTTTTCTGCCACACTTTTTCCTTCCCACAGACTTCCCACTGAGGTGCCTTGATACAGCACTCTGGGAACAGCCTATTCGTTCAGAAATTTCTTTCTGTGTCTTACCCTCTTGCTTGAGGGTGTCAATAGTGGCCTTCTGGACAGCAGTCAGGTCGGCAGTCTTACCCATGATTGGGGTTTTGAGTGATGAACCAGGCTGTGAGTTTTAAAGGCCTCAGGAATCTTTTGCAGGTGTTTAGTTAACTCTTTGATTCAGATGATTAGGTTCATAGCTCGTTTAGAGACCCTTTTAATGATATGCTAATTTTGTGAGATAGGAATTTTGGGTTTTCATGAGCTGTATGCCACAGTCATCTGTATTAAGACAATAAAAGACCTGAAATATTTCAGTTAGTGTGCAATGAATCTAAAATATATGAATGTTAAATTTTCATCATGACATTATGGAAAATAATGAACTTTATCACAATATGCTAATATTTTGAGAAGGACCTGTATATGAATGTTAAATTTTCATCATGACATTATGGAAAATAATTAACTTTATCACAATATGCTAATATTTTGAGAAGGACCTGTAAACACGGTGATGAAGAAAGGATTTGATATCTTCCTCATGACCTTCATCCAAATGTAGAGCCGGAAAGCCTGAAATAATCAGTAGCTCTTGGATGGTGAAGGTATAATTTTAAAAAGCTCAATGTAAATTATATGAAGGAGATACATAGATTCATGTCCAGCAGTGTTTTAAACTCCATGCTGAAAAATGTTTTCTCCTTTAATTAAATATGCTGCTACCTTTTGCTGAGGAACTAATGCCTAATGGCACTATTTTTTCCTTTTGCAGTGTCTTTCACAAAGCTGTTTATGAATGCCTTGACATAAAAAATGTCCCTTTCAATGTTTTGACATCCTTGGAGATGAGCATCAAACTTGTAGTGCTTGAAAATTATGCAGTTTGATTGTATTAACATGCAGTGCAAGATGGGGAACAGGAGAACTGCAAAAGACTCAGAATGCAAATGTATATCACATTCAAAAATACGCTAATTACCACATCAAGTCATCAACCAGCTAGCTTTAGACGGTTTGTTCCTAAGAAAAAAAAAAAAAAGAAATCTTACAAATGAAGCTAAGACAGTCCATTTTGGAGCTGTGAATTTAATTCCCAGCAATCAAATAATAAATAATTTGTATAATGGAGATTTTGCTTTTTAAATAAGCGTGGCATGCATTAGTATTAAGCCCTCTTTATTCTAAAGCCCTTAAATAAAGAGCAGTGTAGCCAACTACCTTCAGAAGTGCCAAAACTAGTAGAGAGTTCAAAGGAATATCATTTCATCTCAGTAGATACTTGCTTGGGAGGATACATTGCTACAAAGTTAATGACTTGATGAAATCAGCTGTACTTCCTTTGTTTTTACAAGTTGTCATTTAATCAACTGATTTAATATGATAATTAGGATAATTTCGAACTTTATGGACTTGTACAATTAGCTGAATCTGACTCTGTTAATTGATTAAAATGAAGTGAATTTTGATTGATTTTGTTTTCATATTAATGTGCCTTAAGATGATCTTTGTTGTAATTTGGACATATTTAAATAAAACTAAACTGATTTTAACCGAACCTCTGATCCTGTAGATTTAACATTGAGTTTGTTCTTGGAAGCAGTGAACTGGCGCAACACAAAGCGACAGAGCAGAAATACAGTGGGGAGAACAAATATTTGATACCCTCCCATTTTTGCAGGTTTTCCTACTTGCAAAGCATGTAGAGGTCCTTAATTTTTTATCATAAGGACTCTTCAGCTTTGAGTGATGGAATCTAAAATAAAAATCCAGAAAATCACATTGTGTGATTTTTAGGTAATTATTGCATTTTATTGCATGACATAAGTATTTGATACATCAGGAAAAACAAAACTAGATATTTGGTAAAGAAACCTTTGTTTGCAATTCCAGATATTAGATGTTTCCTTTAGTTCTTGACAAGATTTGCACACACTGCAGCAGAGATTTTGGACCACTCCACCATACTGATCTTCTCCAAATCCTTCAGGTTTCGGGGCTGTCGCTGGGCAATCCGGACTTTCAGCTCCCTCCAAAGATTTTCGATTGGGTTCAGGTCTGGAGACTGGCTAGGCCACTCCAGGACCTAGATATGCTTCTTACAGAGCCACTCCTTAGTTGCCCTGGCTGTGTGCTTCTGGTTGTCATGTTGGAAGACTGAGCCACAACCCATCTTCAATTCCCTTACTGAGGGAAGGAGGTTGTTGGCTAAGATCTCCTGATACAGGGATGGTGTTCTTGGGGTTGTACTCATTCTTCTTCTTGCTCCAAACATGGCGAGTGGAGTTTAGACTAAAAAGCTACATTTTTGTCTCATCAGACCACATGACCTTCTCCCATTCCTCCTCTCGATCATCCAGATGGTTATTGGCAAACTTCAGACGTGTACTGTAGGATTTGAATCCATGGGTGCGTAGTGTGTTACTAATGGTCTTTTTTGAGACTGTCGTCCCAGCTCTCTTCAGGTCATTGACTACGTCCTGCTGTGCAGTTCTGGGCTGATCCCTCACCTTCCTTGTGATCAATTATGCCCTATGAGGTGAAATCTTGCATGGAGCCCCAGACCGAGGGAGATTGTCGTCTAAACTTCTTCCATTTTCTTAAATTTGCCCCAACAGTTGTTGCCTTCTCACAAAGCTTCTTGGCTATTTTCCTGTAGCCCGTCCCAGCCTTGTGCAGGTCCACTATTTTATCCCTGATATCCTTTCACAGCTCTCTGATCTTGGCCATTGTGGAGAGGTTGGAGTTTGTTGGATTGAGCGTGTGGACAGGTGTCTTTTTTTTTTTTTTACAGATAACAGATTCAAACAGGTGTAGTTAATACAGGTAATGAGTGGAGAACAGGAGGGCTTCTTAAAGAAGAACTAACAGCAATTTGCAATAAAATGCAAAATAATTACTTAGTCACACAATATGACTTTCTGCATTTTTGTTTTAGATTCGGTCACTCATAGTTGAAAAGTTCCTCGGATAAAAAATAAAGACTTCTACAAGCTTTGCAACTGGGAAAACCTGCAAAATCATCAGTGTATCAAATATTTGTTCTCCCCACTGTATCCTATATATTTTCAGTTACTTACAAACATGAAACACTTGTAATCTGATTGTTGGCCTGTAGAACAATTACCTAAACTGATTTCCAGTAAATAATCTTCACAACTGCTGTAATGTTTTAAAGGCTGAAATTAGCTGCTCTGCTGCACCACATTAAGTATCATATTAACATTCATACATAGTACTAATTAGAGGCTGATGGGCTCAGTACTCTAATATCGCTAATGAGCTGAGCGTATGTAATTCTGTTTCTAGGTATTAAGCAAATAGCTCCAAATGTAAATGTGCTTTATTCGTCTTAGTCTCAGTTGTTGGACATAATGTATGTAGCTCCAAGCATGAAGAGTTTTCAACCAAAATGGGTTCTTGTCTTTCAGACTCATTTTTAATTTTTGTCTTTTTTATATGTCTTTCATTACCTTCAAATTTTAGACATCAATATACAACCACAGATTCACACTGAATGTAGCTGTCTCTTCACTCATATATGTTTCATTGCCTGAAGCCAGGATTTTTAAATGTATTATTCAGCTATGAGTCATCTCTGAAACTCTCAAGGGCCAGCACTATTTTTGTTGTGAAGCATAAATTGCCATCAGTTTCCCACCACTGAAAAGGTGTGCATATTTTGCTGTCAGATGTTGTGCTCTGCCATAGGAGTTGCTTGTTGTATCTTTGTAGCTGTCAGAATAACGCCAGCTTTGCAGTTTTTGGATCTTCCTTAGCAAAACTCAGCTGTCAGACTATGCACTGGCATTATTTACTGTTATAAAACTGACTGTTTTTGTTGCGCTTACATAATTTAGAAATAAAAATTTTAATCCTTGTGTGAGCTGTAGAAACTTTACATATAGTTTAACAATGTAGGTGTTTGGGATCTTGCTATTTCTTTTTCTATTTCTGTTTCTTTCCATCATAACAGGGTGATGTGTAGAAATGATCTAATAGAAAAGATTTAGTTTTAACGTTTGCTTAAATAGATGCAAAAACAGGAGGTCTCCATTGTTGTTTTGGGCTTTTTTCTGTCTGTCTTTTAATTAATTATATTGAAAATGTGTCTGTATCACAATATAACTGTACCCGATATTAATGTTGCACATAACTGCTAGAATTGCAATAAATATCCATATGTTCAGCTTATGCTTGTTTTTTTAATGCAGTAGAAAATGTTTTTAGGAGGGCATTACAATGTTCTGGTGAAGTCATCAGGAAGCTTGAACTAAGTAGTTTCTTTGCCAAAACAGTAGATGTAGCCAGATGCCACTTTGTTCTATAAAACCATGTTGTTCAGTTGAAAATATTGAATTTCATCTTTTGGAGTCATTTGCACTGTGTAGCTAACAATCTGTTTATCACATGCCATGTAATCGCTGCGACATTCACCAATATTATCGTATTAAGATGAGGATTTAGCAATGTCACTAGCAGAAGGAAAACGAAGGCAGTGGTTTATCAATGTCTTTGATTTTTAATCTTTACTACATTATTTTAAATAAAGCAAAACTTATTTAAATAATTAAACATTCTTAAAAAATTTATTTTACCATAAGATATAGTATTTTTCACTCACTGTGTGATGCATCTCTAACATTTCGTAGAAGTTTTTAGCATGCTTGCAGATTAATGATTAGTCCAACATGGTTTCTGCATCATGTTATCTTATCTGTTTTAATTTGAGGCTTTAATCAACATCCTACTGGAGTTTAGAAGTTATTATTGCATATTGAGCCACATAATGCTGGCAGTTTCACTTAAAAACGTTCATTGAAAACATTGTGTGTGTATATACATGCTGACAGACTATCATCTTAAGGCACAATAAGTGTTTGCTTTTTAAAGTCAAGCGACTCAGGCTTTGCACTTGGAAAAAAAGGACCCAATTGAGCACAAAAGCCTGGTTCCAACTGTTTGTCCCAAAGATTATTACAGAAGTCCACTGTTTTGCACTTTCTTAAGCTCTACCATGCATTTTTAGCATGTGCTACTTTCCCTACTGCCCCTAAAATCTTTCAGGTGAGGACAATGGATAATATAACGAGGAGCACAGTTTTGACAGTAATAAAAGAAACAGAAAAGCACCAACTAAACAAGCAGCTACTTTCAGTAATGTTGTACAACAGACCTATGTGATTATATTCTCTGCGGAACAGCTGCTTTCCCAGTAGCATGGCAATAAAGCTGAGTTTGCAGCATTTATAGTACAGTAGAGCCACTTAAATAAATAGGAAGGTAATGCTGATGGAGACATTAAGAGCTGCATTAGTTTAAATTTAATATATTATGGTCAGCACTGAATCACATGTTTCATTTGTAGATAATTTTTTGTCCTCATATTTTCAGATGTACAAATGCAAATCTGAAAAGCACGTTCTACCTAACTTACCCAGAGGTAGATTAAATAATGCACCAAAACTATTCTTTTAATATGGTAACTAAATGAGAACCAGGGTGTTAAAATTTTAATATGAAGAAGTTTGTGTGTGCCGTCTTTACCATTAGTATATCGACGCGCACAGCGTTCTCACATGATTAAGCAGAGAACATGTGATATATCTTTACAAGTTCTGACATTTAGCCTCCATTTTCATAAACATTTACTTAAACCATACTCCAGCCAGGAATAATTCTCTGAACTTTTTTATCAATCCGCCTCCCTTCACGGCCACCCACACTACAATACTTTATTTTGACAAGTGTTAATGAAACTGTAGATTAGATCCTTTGAATCAATTCTGTTTTCCCTTTGGGTACTGCAGGCACAATATCCTTTTTTGTCTATATATTTTAAATTGAAAAATATTAAATTTAGAGTCTTGACTCTTCTGCCTTTTATGAGATCAAAGCAGCTTGACCACTTCTTGTGAAAGTAATTCACATTCAGTACAGTGCCTTCTTTAGAAAAAAAAAAGAGAACACCATACTTTGATGACTAAACCATTTCTCATCAACTATTATTCTTACTATTGACTTGTAATGCAGGAAAGGATTGGTTTCATAGGCTTTAAGTTATTGTGTGTGTCAGTTCAGGCAGATAGAAATATAAATACCAGAGGGCAGTTTTTTCTTTTAGATCAATAATGCTGAATTGGCACTTTTTTGTGATAATGAGCTTGTTTTTAGCATTTGCAGTCCAGCATAGTTTTATACTTTTAGCAAACATCCACTCGGCTTGCAGTGGTCACAATTTGCAAAGCTTCTGGAAAACTTCAGAGAGGAAACATAAATGAACAAGTAAGAACATCCGTGTACTTCAGGTGGAACTTGTAATTTTCCCCTTCTGCTTTACTTAAGCATGCTTTAAATAAATCAACATTCTTATTACAGAATGTAGAAATCATCTTCTGGTCCTGATTCGACATTACCAGTGAAGCACCAATCTTTAGTACAAACACAAATCCTGCTGGGACCAAGCAATGATATATTCTATGCTGTCAGAAGAACAGTGGTGAGCTTGGGCTGTTTCATCGGAACGTCTGTGTGGCTTTTTCATTATAGGAATGTAGTATAGCTGGAAGTGAACATTCAGCAGCTGTTCCTTTTAATATGCAAAGCTATGTGGACATGTGAAGGAAGCCAATTCCTTGAAGCTTATAACTTTGCCCAGAGGAGATGAATTGCACCAAATGGTAGTGGAGTAAATGGTCATCGGAATGGATGAACTGAAAGGCATACAAATCTTTTCAGGGGTGTGGAGTGCAGAAAATAAATCCCTGGGCATTACTTCATGTTTAAAGAAAAGTCTTTTTGTAATTTAAGCCATGTCAAATAATGAGCTGCTGTGATGAAAAGTCAACAGGAATCAGAGACAAATGCATGACTAATTAATGCAGCATTTAAAAACAGTCAGAGAAGAGAATGAGCATTACAACATTGATTAAAGGGAAATATTGAACAATACAGTTATACTACTCACCTAGCTAAATCTAATGTGCTCTAGTACATTATACCCGAGCGTGGAATAAAAATCTGGGCCTTTGTGTGTTAATAGAAAGCCCATTCATTAGATTATAGGAAGTTCTTTTAAGTTTTTTGTTCTGCAAATATGGTTTGATGTAGAGCTTAGTCTTCTATTATCAGTTGTTTAAGCTAAAGATAGTGTAACTATCAAGTAGAGCAGGACTGATGACAGTTTCATGCTGGGTAGTGCAAAGTAGTGCTGTAAAATATCAGGAAAACATGACGTTGCAATACTATTTCTGAATATTTTTATCATCTAAGCCACTAAAAATACAGTGTACATATCGGTTGCAGAAAGAGCAATTATAGACCATTCAACTGGCCAAACACATTATTGGCATGCCTGACATATATGACATCCAACCAGATATTGCATTGAAAGAGTCCTTTGCAATATGACACATATTGATATTGTGATAACAGTTGTGAGTAGGTAGATATATTGATTAAATATATTGTTCAGCTATAGTCCAAAGAGTGATGGGTTTGCTTCAAGTCCAAACCATTAATTTCCTTAAATAAATTAGATTCTTTTGTATTGTAATGGAAGATTATCAATTTATATATGTCAATAGACCTACGTAGACCTGTGAAGAACAGATTTAATAGAGCTTTTGCAGCATAACCTTACAAGTACCAGCTTCACCTGTTTATCTCCTGATGGTTGGCAAAAGACCCAAATGCTTAGCATGAAGCTAAGCATGAAGGGTAAGTATTTAACAGGTAGGGACTTATGCTACATCCCAAGAAGAAAATCTGTTAAATGAAATAGGAAAACTAACACTAGAACTTAATAGAATACTAGAGGCAAGAATACAATTCCCAACACACAGATTCCGCTTAAAGAACTTTGATCATAGTAATAAATCTAGCAAACGTCTTGCAAATCAGTTGAAGCAGTGAAAATATGCCTAATGGCAAAGCTCCAGGACCCAATGCCTTCCCTGCAGAAGGTCCCCACCTTCCAACAAATGGTCACAGAAATGTAGGAACGCTTGTTCCTCTCTAAACATAAATTGTGCTAATATAAATCTAACAAGATGGATAAAGACCCCACACTTCCATCTAGGTACTGCCCAATATCACTTATAAATGTGATTGCTATAAACCCCCTTTCAGTTGTTTTGCATAGCTGAAACCTGTCGTACAAAAGGAGCCAAAAGGAAGCATGACATTATTTAGTTTAGTATCTGAAGAAGCAGCAGTTTTTTACAGGCTCAAAATGGTCTGGGAAAAAGCTAAAAACGTTACTGTCTGTTGTTTTGCTTAGGAAGGAAGGCTACTCAGTGCCAGAAATTGCCATCAAACTTAAACTCTTTGACCATGGTGTTAACTACTCCCTTCAGTGAGCAGCACAAAGGACAGCCTCTTTGTATGGCATTTATCCCCAAGGTACCTACCACTCTGCGTATCGGTGTGCAAATGAGTGGACTAAATAGTATCTGTCAAACATAGTTTCAGCCTTAACAGTGAGTTTAAGGTGAGTTCAGGATGCCAAACTTAATCAAAAAATTGCCAAAAAAAAGTCATATCAATAAAGTAAAGACAGAGAAAGAGCATCGACATTTGACACTTGAAATATTTATTTTTGGATGAATGAGTCCATGTTTAAGATCTTTAGATCAAATAAGAGGACATTAGTGAGATCCAGACCAATTAAGGAATATATAGAGAGGAAGATACCTTAAGTGAGGCGGGCTATCACAAGATTTTGCTAAACTATGCCATGTTCTTAGTCAACACTTAATTGGGACAGTTTCATCCTTCAAAAGGATAATGACCCAAAATACAACCCCAAAAGGCATAAGCAGTATTTAAAAAATAAACAGTCTGTCAGAATTCTGACTGCAACGGAGTGGCCAGATCAGTCTTTGGATCACAACCTGTTAAGCTGAGGGAGCAGCTTGACCAAACGGTACAGAGGAAGACTCCATCAGCCAATCCATTTTATGAAAGATAGGTTTAAGGGATTATATTAATTGCCCATTACATTAGATAAAAAAAGGACAGCTAGAATTCTAAGATCTGCCAGGCTTTTCCCATGCATTTTCTAACATTCAACATTTGCACTAAAATCTTTGTAAAACGTTGCTGGAAACCAGGGAGTTTCATGTACTCTTAAGCACATGAGCTAAACATGGTGAACACACACACTTGAAAGCTAAAAAAATTTCAATATTACCTACTCTTACACTATTATAACAATATTTATTCTCCCTGAAACACTTGAAATGATTACAACAGCGTAATCAAATGTTTATTTAAATTTGCTGAAATCATCTCAAAGTACCAGATACATTTCAGGGAAACTAGCTGTTTATATTTTCTGTAATGTTCCAACAGTGAACTTGTGAAGGAAGTAAAAATGAAATGCCCAGTGGGCCTTCATTTTATGCAAACAGTATTGAAGTCCTGCTTGCTCACACAACAGCAAAGCAGAAAGTAAAAATTAAAACAGGGAAAAAATTAGACATGATGAGAAAACTCTTCTCCCTCAGTCGGTGCCTCTGTAGTGCTGGTGTTGCTTTCAAGAGCAGGCCTGTAATTGGCACCTGCATACGGATCCACATACATACCCACAGCATGTAATTAACATATTTAAGCGCAAACCATTTCAGAAGCCTGCAGAGAGGTGTAGGACATATGTCTCATGAATGGTAATTGTGAGGTCCAACTATTAAATTAAAGAGCTTTGGCAAACTTGCAAATTACCTGGATGGGTTAACTAAAAAGGATGAAAACTGTTTATAATAGGTCATGCAGGTAACACCAGCAGCAATGACGAGACAAAGGTTGAAAAAGGTCATCATTCTGATGTCATGTAACTCTGGACTTAAAGCCTATTCATGCACAAAGGCAGAAATGCGCATACATTCTCTTTTTGGGACTGATGTTTAGCTGCAAACCGGTGTCCACAATCCATGACTGACTGTTGCAAATAAAGGCATTGCTTGCATCACAATATATGACTTTGAAATCAACATAGTCTTTTTTTATTTTTCATATTTCATTTCTGCATGTCAAGTCTGAATTACTTTGACTGTATCAGAATACACATTTCTCATTGCTCATTCCTTCATTATGAATCTATTACTCTGGTTGTCGAAGCAGTCATCGAATCGTCTTTTGTACAAATTGCTTGTGACAGATTCTCAAAATGAAGTTCCCACCTTCTTATCATGCTGCCACAGATCTTAGTATGGGTTTTTGGAATGGCACAGAGACTGTCACAAGCAGATGCAGCATCCTCAATCAAACATTGTGTGCAAACTGGAGTTCAGAGTTTAAAAATTGTCAAGGGAATAGCTACTAAACGGTGCTTAGTAACTCTTCTCTTATGTCACTGCTTTACGACATACTAGAGAGAGAATTTACGTCCAGTTTTAACTAAATTTATACATACTTATGAAAGAAGCTGTAAGTATTGCACATTTGCGTAACCATCACACACACTATAGTTAACTGTAAAAATCACCCCTGAAGACTTTAAAATGAAATATCACAAACAGACTTGGACTGAACAAGTATGAAGTTTTATGTTTTGAGCTCATTTAATTAATCACCTTCAGTCAGTCAGTCAGTCATTTTCTATCGCTTATTCCATAGTGGGTCGCGGGGAAGCTGGTGCCTATCTCCAGCAGTCTATGGGCGAAAGGCAGGGTCCACCCTGGACAGGTCGACAGTCCATTGCAGGGCAACACACAACCAACCATGCACACACTCATTCATACACCTAAGGGCAATTTAGAGAGACCAATTAACCTAACAGGCATGTCTTTGGACTGTGGGAGGAAGCCGGAGCACCCGGTGAGAACCCGGTTAATCACCTTGTTGCAGTAAAAATAAAAGGCCTTCAGCTGGACATCATTATAAACAAATGAAGTGTCCGTGCCTCATTAAAAGAATTACATGCGGGTTTGCATTTTACCCCTCTCTCCATTCTATTTCCTATGTGCCTACTTTAAAAACAAAAACAAAAACAAAACAAAGGCCAATAGGACCCCCCAAAAAATAAAAATGCACTTTTTGCACTTCCCTCTACGCCTGCACTCTATGTTTACATTGTCACCCCTGACAGAACCTGACTAGTGGTCTTCCTTCTAAGTAACCTGTTGTTAGTTTTGATATTATACACTGCTCAAAAAAATAAAGGGAACACTCAAATAACACATCCTAGATCTGAACGAATGAAATATTCTCATTGAATACCTTGTTCTGTACAAAGTTGAATGTGCTGACAACAAAATAGAACAAAAATCATCAATGGAAATCAAATTTATTAACCAATGGAGGCCTGGATTTGGAGTCACACACAAAATTAAAGTGTGTGGCCTCCATGTGCCTGTATGACCTCCCTACAATGCCTGAGCATGCTCCTGATGAGACGGCGGATGGTCTCCTGAGGGATCTCCTCCCAGACCTGGACTAAAGCATCCGCCCAACCCCCATTTGTGGACGTCGGGCCCTCATACCATCCTCATGGAGTCGGTTTCTAACCGTTTGTGCAGACACATGCACATTTGTGGCCTGCTGGAGGTCATTTTGCAGGGCTCTGGCAGTGCTCCTCCTGTTCCTCCTTGCACAAAGGCGGAGGTAGCGGTCCTGTTGCTGGGTTGTTGCCCTCCTACGGCCTCCTCCACGTCTCCTGGTGTACTGGCCTGTCTCCTGGTAGCGCCTCCAGGCTCTGAACACTACGCTGACAGACATAGCAAACCTTCTTGCCACAGCTCGCATTGATGTGCCATCTTGGATGAGCTGCACTACCTGAGCCGCTTGTGTGGGTTGTAGAATCCGTCTCATGCTACCACGAGTGTGAAAGCACCACCAACATTCAAAAGTGACCAAAACATCAGCCAGAAAGCATAGGTACTGAGAAGTGGTCTGTGCTCCCCACATGCAGAAACACTCCTTTATTGAGTGTGTCTTGCTAATCACCAAAGATTTCCCCCTGCTGTCTACTCCATTTGAACAACATCATGTGAAATTGATTGTCAATCAGTGTTGCTTCCAAAGTGGACAGTTTGATTTCACAGAAGTTTGATTTACTTGGAGTTATATTGTGTTGTTTAAGTGTTCCCTTTATTTTTTTGAGCAGTGGATTTGATATTATGTTGATATCATTTGTAAGTCGCTTTGGATAAACACTTCTGCCAAATGCATAACCATAAACAAATAATAGTTTTCGAGCTAAATGCATGGGCTGTGTGGTGCAGATTACCACCCTAAGTCAATGCAAATAATCAAACCCGGGCAACAGGTGGACTGCATCGTTTTATGACTATTAGCAGACAGATAAACACATTACCTCAGTGACCTCTGCTCTGTTACAGATCACTGGGATGTCACTGCCCCCCACTGTCTCTGTTTTGTATTAATAAGTGGTGTTTAAAGACAGAATGACAAAGCTGAAGTTTAAACAAGTTTCCATTTGTTCCACTCTGTATTGGAGAATCACTTGCTTCTAGAAGAAAAATCTATGGATGTCTAAATGCTTGGTTAGTGTAATGTAAACTCATTCTTCCTCTCAGGTCATGATGTAGTGATGAAAAGATCTAATGAGAGTGGAAGACAAACAAAAGCACAGTTAATGAGCATTAGTGTGCCCACTCATCAGGACTCTCCTTTAACTGCTGCCCGACGTTTAACAGTTGGCCACTTCTGCCAACAGTACTCGGATGCTGTGACAAGGTGTTAAAATAATTGTTTGGTTCTTTTCGAGTCAAGTAATCAATAACTTACCTGCGGTAGAGAGCAATTACAGTTTGATGAACTACTGAGAAATTCCCAGGACTGATCAAGCTAACAGCCGCTCTAAGCAGGGAGCATTCATGGCTGAAATCCTGCCTTAAAAAACAACAAATGGGCTGCAGTGAACCACGCCTCTATGGTTACATTCCCACTGCAGGTCTTAATGATCAAATCCGATTTTTTCAGGTAACAGATTTTTTTGTGTGGTCGTTCCCATTACTTTAATAATGTTGCAACTCCAAAGTGACCCGCATGCGCATAAGAACAAAAAGTCCATTGTCAAGCGCAGCACATCAGTAAACACGGAGAATTAGGTGTTTAAGTGCACAACAGAAGCCGTTTATTGTGTTACCTGGTGTTGTGTGGGAAACACATTAATAAAAGGAGAGTGAAACTCTTTATTGTTCTGTTTTTGGGAGATCTGACTGCCAATTCAGCACAACAAACTGTTTGGATGCAGAGACACAGCCTGCAATGGTGGGACAGGGATGTTAACAACTTTACAGAGACCGAGTTTATTCAGAACTTTATCATGTCGAGGGCAACTTTTTATCATATATGTCAGCGTCTCTCCTCTTAACTCCACAGGCAGAAGACTTGATGCAATCCGGTGTATCGGACTGCAGCAGGGGCAGATCATCACATGCTCGGTAACCTCGCTAGCATTTTATGTCCTCTGTTTGAACTTTCTATACGAATTTTACAATACAAACTATGTCCCACATCCAGAAGGTTCCTATGAGCCTTTCAATTAATATTGAATAAAGTTTTTTCTCTGTTTATTCACAAGCTCTAATGTCTTGCTGTCTCTCCACTGTGCAGTTCTATTCTAGCCCCCTGTCTCTTTTGCTAACTGCTACCGTTTGGTGCTGGCCGGCGCAAAGTTGTGATGAATGCGACGAAAAGTGACGTCAAAGTCACATCTAATCCCCCTTGGTCATTCCACTGCAGTCACATTCCAAAAGATCAGATACGAGCCAGATTCAGGACCACATATGAATGTGGATCAATGTCAGATACAGGCCAGATCTGAGCATTCCCACTTGCTTTAAACAGCCTGACCTGATCACTTGACCCCAAAGAAAATCAGATTTGGGCCGCATTTCCCTGCTGTGTGAACGGGGCCTAATAGTGGGGCCTTCTCTACCAGAAATAATCCAATGCAAGCAAACCAAAAGTCAAAACGGATGAACGATGAACTGCAGTATCACAATAATCAACAAACTGAAGGCGAGCCTTAAACTTTAATGCAGCATAAGTGACTGTGAATGGAAACAACATGGAAACAAACAGACATGGTTCTAATCCAGCAAAACAACAAAAGGCAATCTGTAAAACTCACCATAGTTGAAACTAAATGCATAAGTCTGTCAACAATCCATTTGTGTTTTTCCACATGTGTTCCTGTGTCTGCTGCCTTTAAATGACCTTAGTTTATAGTTAAGAGTCTCAAAGTTTTTCCAGTTACTTGCAGCCTTCCAGTGGCAAACCTTCTGGTGCCAAACTGAACATGGACCTGTGAGCAGAATTCATTCCTTCCAGCTGCTAATCTGAAAGCAGGTTACAAATGCAGGATTGAAAGACTACCATGTATTACAACTTTTTTCAACAAAAAACTCAGAATCAAATCTATTTTATCCAGCTATATTATATAAACCACAAAAGTTGACATGAAATACCTGTAAAAACCGAAAGAACTTTCCTTGCTAGTGAATGCCACATTAGGTATTTCTAAAATCACAATTTTATTTAAATGTCAAGTTTTACTTGGACCTTGATCTTTCTATCTCTCACGATAAATGAACACTGTGACCAAGAAAAATGTTAGATTATTTTTATGCCCAGAGTTAACAAACACTGTAGTTTTCATTACAATTCTTAATCTGAAAGGGCTCCATATTTCATAACACTGATGAAAGATAAATTTAGCTTTGACTCTGTGCCTCTGTCTGTTCATCTCTTTCTGAGTGTGCTCTGTGCTCCTTTTTGCTTTTGTATTTTTAGAATAACTTATTTCTGATAAAGACTGCCTTTCACAGCACTGAGGATAATATTCTATCTCACAGAGAAAGCAATGGTTTTATTTCCTTCAATTTACTGCTTTTTCTGAACTTGCTATCTGAACAAATACGCAGACAGAAACATAAAGCAGCACTTTTTATGTGAGCAGATTCCAACCATTTAGGTTTAGATCTCCTAATACAGCAGAACTGCTTTTGTGTAAAGATGTGAAATTTTGCAAAACTTTGGAACAATCTTTAAACTTATCTCATATTTTACCTTATCTTAAGTGTTTCTTTAGTTAACTACGATTAACTAATGTGATGTATTGGTTGCAAACAAAAAGGCTCTTAAAAGTTAACTACAGGAGCCGGCTCCTGATTGAGAGACATTTATTCCCGATTCTCTCTCTCACTTTTTTAGGATTTTAGGATTGGGCTCAATGTTAATATAATTCTGAACTGCTTAGTTGCATGGTTAATAAAGCACTGGATTCACACTGCAGGTGTCTTGATCTTGGGTAATTTTCTGACCCACACGCAGAACCACAAGCAGAACACGGATGAAGAGGTTAAAAGATTAATTTGGAACAAGAATAATTTACTTAGAGCAGGGCTGGACGGGACTCGGGGTTAGGGAGGCTCAGTGGTTTCTGAACAGGAGGGGAGCGATTTGTGGAGGCTTGGATGTGGCAGGGTAAAGGCAGACTGACCGGAGATAATGGAATGGTTCCTGGTCGGGGGAGAGCACTGAGGCGGGGTGGAGATCCTAGGAGGAATTCTGTAGCCAGAGGTAAAGGAGAAGGATCTGGGCTTGTGATTTAACAGAGAGGTGGAGAGTAGGAGTTAAAGGAGCTGCAATGGACGATCATGAATGCGGAAGGTTCCAGAAGAAAACTGTCAGCGTGGGTTCAGCAGAAGTAATCCAGCCACAGCAAGGTAACTTCAAGGTAAGCTGTGATGAGATGAGCAATGAAGGAACTCCGATCTTCACAAGGAAACAAACCTTTTAAGAGTTTAAACTTAGAGAGCCTGATTTTACCAACAATGTGGACCATCTGCTGCTGTGGCCTCCTTTTAATGAACTTGTCTTTTAGTGGAAGGATCAATAAATCTCTCTCCTGCCCTCAGCTCTTTGATTTGCAATCTTGAAGCCACAATTATGCTTGAGCTTGTAATTACAAAAAGAGTTACTTTTATACTGCTTCTTCAGATGCATGGTACTCATAACTATGCCTTGTGCACAGTAGACGGCACTGCAGATAAAATATGCCTCTGATCAACAAGTGGTACCTCAAGAACAGTTTAGAGGGAGCACATGCCTTGCATACAACCTGAACTACACTGTTTGATTTAACCATTACTTTTGTTCGGTTTTGGAAGTTCATGTAATACTTGGCAGTAAATCTGTGGTTCACCCATATGCATTGTTTGACTCCTTTTATTGGGGCAGAATATATCTGCTGTGCACCAGTAAAATGTCTGATCATATTTCAGAAACCTTTGGAGACATTTTGTGTCCAAGGTTGCACTGCAGACGAGAAACACTGGAGCGCTCTCTGTATTTACTTTGAAAATACATGTTTGGATAGACTTTGGTTCATAATAGTAAATCTGATGCATTTCAACTCAATGCATTTCATTCCCAATTAGCTAAGCTAAAATATTATTCCACTTACACAAGGACTTGTGAATCAGCAAACATGATTATGACAACTGCTCTGTTTTAAAGTCAGGTAACTGCAGGTGAGCCCTGTAGAGGATGAACAGTCCTGTTTCAACAAGTTTTGTTAAAGAGGAGAAATATTTATCCAGCATGTCCAATTGACAAGTTCTAAAACCTTTTGTAAAAAGGACATTTCTTATATTTCAGAAGATGAAAAGAAAAATAAACAAAAAATAAAGATTAACATAATAAAATAGCTAAATCAAAAAATTGCCCATAGACAAAATAATACAGAATTGTGTAAATTGTGTGTTGTTTCTTTTTGCCAGTCTGTACATAAGTATTGTTTTCTACAGACTAAAAAATAGGTGAATCTATAGAACTTTGTTTGAACTCTAAATGAAAAATTGGTTTCAAAATAAAATCATGAACTAAAGAAGACTTGAAAGGAGGAGATGCCGCCTTTGAAGGCATTTCTTGTTTTTAAGCCTTTCTGTTGTGGATGCTGTCCCATGGTTATTGGACAGCAGTCAGCATCAGCAAGGGCTTTAAATTGGATTGAGAATCTGCTTGTGTCTTGATGGACATCCCACCGGATCATCTGCTCTGCAGAGGGGAATTTTCTGGGGGCCTACCACTTAAGTTTTCTTTGTCCAAAACCCTTCAGGACCTTTTAGGAAATTAAAAATTACTATTTGACTGTCTCTAGCCTCTGTAGCGAATAATGATTATGAGAGGCATTACTTATGCAGCTTAACAATCCTGCCACATTCAAAGACAGGAAGTCTTTCTACATTAGGTTTGATTTATGTGTAGATTTTGACTTTCGCAGCTATGATCTTGGACATATGATCGGATAATGAACAGCCTGTTGGAGCTTAAGTGCTGTTTTCAATAATTTGCCTGTCTGTGCTTCTTTATGAAGCTCTACTAACCTGGTTACGATTCATCTGCATGGAATGCACGTACTTGCATTTTCTCCCCGGGCTTTGAGATTTTGATTAAGGGGGTACGTGGATTCATCCCCATGTAGTTTTGTGTTTCAGCTCATTTTGCACTGAACAAAAAATGGGTATCTCTGTGCTGATGATGAGCATTGTAAATTCCTACATTTGTATTCTTTATTTTCTCTTTCACATCACATATATTAAGCTGTACAGGTAAGAGTATGAAGCCAAAGATATGCACAAAAGTGACTGTCAATCTAAGCTGTGTTGAAGTCTAACTGATTTTAATGCCAGGTATGATTGGGTGGGTTTGTTATGCTCATTCACTTATATCCGAATCAGCCAGGACGCAGGTTTGAACAAAACCCTAGAAAAAAGTCAAAGCTGGAATAATCAAAATAGTCTGAAATGCTGCAGTCTCCATCTGTAATAATTTTTGTTTCATTCCGAAATACAACTATATTTACTTTTAATATTAAAAGATATTGTATGTAGATTTCATAGCATTTAATATGAACACAAATGAATTGACTTAGAAATTTTTGTTCAGTTTCAGTTTAACTTTTGCAGTATTATTCATTTTTTGCTTTGTGGCCATTTAAACATTTCTCTCTTGTCATTATTAGGGACAGTTGTATGTTATATCTAAATATCAGAAGGACTAGTGTGACATTGGGGAATGATTTCAAAGAGTGGACTGAATTAAGAGCATATTTGTCTTCTTTTGAGTTTTAAAAAACCCACATTTAATTTGTACTATTTTCAGTTTTGTTTTCCTACAATTTCGCAGAGTGGTCTGCAAACAGTGCAGCATTTAAAGGTTATTGCAGTCCAAACTAGAGGAACAAACAGCCCATGAGAAAAAAAATTGTGAAGCCATAAAGCAATAAAGGGATTTTTTTACACTTGGCTTTGATCACCAACAGTATAGCTTTGGGAGGCTGTTTTTGTGCTTGTTGTGTTGATCAATTTGAAGAGGACCCCTTAGGGTTGAAAGAAACACACCCACGCGAGGGTTCCGGCAAGGCTCTTTGCAGGAAGCTGGCACAGCTCAGGAGACAAACTTACAGCCCGAGTTCATTTCCGCTCTCGCACACAGTATCTCTGCGTGCCGGTTCATTCAGTTTTCTCCTGATAATTAATATCTGTCGCTGTGGTACAGAATAAACAGGAAAAATAAAGGGGCCTTTCAGCTGCATATAAGTGAAACCTTTGAATCTTCCCTTTAAATTTGCTTCAGTTCCTTAAGACAGAAGTTAAAAGTGTCTCGTTTTCAGCCTTGCCATTCGCAGTAGTTTTCCATGTCATGTCAGTCTGACATGACATGGAACTGGACCCCTTATCTGCGTTCATTTTGTTCATTAGTAACAGCTTGTCTGTATGAAGAGTTTATACAAAAATATTTTTTTTCTCCTCTGCTCTGTGTTCAGAATCAGCTCAGTACAGTTTTGATACTGAGTCAACCTTAAGGTTATTCATTGATTATTGATTGAGGTGATTAGCCTGTGGATCTGCTGAGGTGTAATAGAAGCCAAGGCTTCTTTGATAGCTGCCTCCAAGTCATCTGCAGGAATGCGAAATTTGTAGCCCATATGTAGGTTTATCTGTGTATAGTGGCTCTTAATCTGCTGACTCCCGCCTCACTCCACTCCTTGTGAAGTGGTTATCTCTGTTGCTGGTCCACCTTTTCCTACCAGACGGTTTCCTTCCACTCAACTTTCTGTGAATATGTTTGGATAAAGTACTCTTCTTTAGCAATGCCACTTTGTAGCTTACACTCCATGTGAATAGTGTCTATGACTGTCCTCTGGACATCTATGAAGTCAGCCTTCTTCCCTATGATTGTGTAGCCTACTGACTGAGACTGAGAGAAATAATTTTATTATTCCATTTAAAGTGTAAAGGATGGACTGTCTCTGTTCCACCTTAGTCTACAAAAACCTCTAACCAGCATCCCAAAGTGTTCCTTCTACAGTTTTCAAGGATTCTTTAAAGGTTAAAAGGTTGCACACCCTTAAAGTAGTTCTAAGTAGTTACTGTAAAAGATTGTATTACACCACAGTTAACACAGCACACACAGTAACTGACTACCACTTTACTCAATTTGCAACCCTAAAACTCCCCCGCCCCATTTCTCGATCTAGAAACATGAAAGAGATGGACACACTTTGTGTGTCCTAGTTGATGCCCAAGACTGAATTGTTGGGCTAAGACAGTGACATTTCTTTTTTACGTTCCTTAAATTCATGCTGCAGCTCCTTGGTCTGATATCTGAGATGCAAATGTGATAGTTGTTTGAATCGCAACATGTACTTGGAAAATGATGTGTTCTGCCTTTTGCAAGATGCTGTTTTGGTAGAAATGATGTAGCTTATTTTGCTATTCATAGGCAAAGTAAAATTTCACACCTGTCTGTCGGTCTGTCTATTATTTTTAAACCTTCAGGCAAAACAGCCTGAAAGTGTATGTATGTATGTATATACATATATGTAAATATATATATATATATATATATATATATATAAAGATGATGAGCCATAATTTTGTCTCTCAATCAATTTTCCTCTCGCAAAAGCAGAATAATCAAAACTCAGACTAACAAGCTGATTATGATTGGTGCCCTGCTGCTACAGTAAACGTGTTGCATGTGGTTAAGACTGGTGAAAAATTGTTGCCATCTGGAAGGATTGTTTGTCTCTTTTTTCAGATAATCGTAAGTAATCATACCATTCGTAGCACTCCTTGTATAAATTGCAGGTCCAGGTAACTTAAATTATACATTTTACAAAATAAAGGTTTTGTAAAATTTGAATTTTCTTAATCAATATTTATGAACTTTAGGCCTTCTGCTATTGTATCTTGTGACTTTCCTCAAGTTTTTTCCAGTATCCATTTTGCTACTGAATTTGTTAAGCCTGCAGCCTGCAGGACTTTCTGACAGCTTGAGCAACACATTTTACTGCAGCGCAGCAAATAAATTTCTGATGAGTGACAATTAGTCGAAATGTGTCTCCAAACCTGACGTCTGAAACACACTGTGGCCTGAATAATCTGTGGAGCAGGCTAAGAATAGCCACAATCACTGATAATGAGGAGCCCAGACTGTCTGGAATGAATTGTCATAATGAGCATGTTCAACAAGGCTGTGTATTGTTATAAATAATGTCAGCTGCAAGCATTAGTATGCTCCCAAATGGTGTTTCCATAATTCATGGGTGAGTTTGCATTGCATTTATTAGGAGTATGTGCTGATAATGCTTTGTAATTTTTTTAGTTCCTGGTGTTCCTCTAAGATGGCTAGAAATTCTACTTGAAATTAAAACAAAAGGCAGAGGGCATTTTATTTACAACATGTAGTATGTTTTATGAAACCTATGAAAAAGTTAGCACTGTCTATTTTATGTGTTTCTTGTGAAAACAAGGTAAAACAAAACCTTAGCTAAAAGCAGAAATAAAATGTAACAGACAGCTAATCAACCCTCAACCCTCAAGCTTTAAAATGGAAATATGTAGCTCTGCATGAAAGGGATTAGGAGGATTAACAGCCATTATTGAGAAGTTTATTTGTTGTGGGAATGAAATAAGTGAAGATCTAAGCAGGTGTGCAAATGTGTTAACATATTCTACCACTAATGTGTTTTTAGTACTATTGAGGTTACATTGTGTTGGACCATGTTTTGCTGAATATTGGACCATGTGCACGTTGCTGGACGCCACCAGACCTTCCGGCGTTATGGGCCATTTTGTACCCCAGGATAGTCCTCTACTACAAATCCCAGCGAGAACCGCGGCTGATAGGACTGGGCGTCCCAGTTCTGATGTCACGGTGGTCTATATAGTAAGGTGAGCCCTTTAATGAGGCGCTTTTTCAGTTGGGACTGAGACGCGGTTATCGGCATCTGAAGCCCATCATTCTGGAGAAGAAAATCCCACGTGGACTTTCATTCATTCTCCCCGTTGGCCAACGAGAACAAACTCATAAAAGAGGCTCCGGGACTAGGAAGGCCCGGAGTTTTCAACTTTACCGATCGAAGGCGTGAATTTAACACGTAACCAAAAAAAGCAGGGAGACGCAATTTTCCTCCTTGTTTTTTTTTTGTTCCAGTCGACAAGTGATGATCTGTCATATTTTTCATCTTTCTGCCAAGGAGGCCGAGAGGACGAAGACAGACCGATCCCTACCTGAGTTACCCACGGATGCGTGGAAACTCTTCCCCCCCTCCTTTCTCTGCCTCTCTGCCCCAAGGAAGATTTCAACAAGTAAAGTCCCCTTGTTCCTTTTATTTCTTTATTAGGGATAGCTTGGGCAGGATAGGGTAGGATTTTAGTGCGATTTAAAATCGCCACTTATAGTTCAATGTGTTCTGCATTGTATGTGCATGCCATTGTTTTTTTTTAAACTTGATTGTTGTTGAATTTCAGTGAGACTCGCAAGTTGTGTTTTACTGTCTGGACACCTGAACGCAGGTGCGCTGTGAAACTGGACTGCTATAATAACCTTATGGTGAAAATCAAACAATTTGTTTTGTCTTCAATTTCGTGCTTTACTAGCTTGCCGCCAAAAGTTTTATTATTCTTTGTCCTCTGGGTTTACAACTTTGCTTGGGGGAAGTTTTATGACTGCCTGTGTCCCGCTGAGCTACACTTTTGGGAGTGGCCTCCCCGAGCTTCGTTCAACTGTAGTCTTTTTGTATTTTGCCATAACTGCCATAATTGCAGGTTTGATTTCATACACAATGCTGTTTTATTTGTTTAGTTAGATATTTTACCCTTTTGTGTAGAACTTGCATGTTTGATTAGGTGAAGATTATTGAATCGGAAGAGTGAGTTGTACCAGGGCTGTTGATTTAATAAATATTCACGTAGATAAAGAGAAGTCGTTTGTGTTTATTTTGTGCAAGAGTGATTTGTCAGTCAAAATAAGGTTAAAGTTCCCCACGTTTCGGCAGAAACGGTTGATTAAACAGTGACATCTAATAATAGTTATCAACTATTACTGAGAATTTAATAATTGTAATTATCAAGGGCTTTGAGCCACAATTACAACACCAGAGGACATCTCTGATTTCGATTCATAAATGAGGATTTTTGGTTAAGAAATTAATTTTCTCAAATTATGATTTGTAATTATAATTCTTGATAAATATTAATTAATCAAGGATCATAATCCCAACAATTGCATATCACAATAGGAAAACAATATGGACATTAACTACAGACACATTTGACCTTTTTGATTTAGCTTAAGGATGGTATTGTGCTAAAAGCAATTAAATACAAGCTAATTATTCAATAGGCAAATATTAGTAAAATAAGCATACATTTACACTTCCCATCTTTGTTGAATTACTCACTGTTTTGTCACTATGGCCTATAGTATTGTAGAGTGGTGCTCTCGGGAGGGTGCCACTGATGATAAAACTGAAGTGGCAGCACAGAGTGAAACACTATATGCTTTTAATCTAACACAATTCTGCTGGCTTCTGCTTGCCACTTGGAATTTCATCAAACCTTCCGGGTATATCATTTATCTGCATAAAATGAGTGGCACACAGGTTTATATTTTTATGTTACATGTGTTTTTGGTTGTACACATCATACTCAGACTTGTTGCAAAGATTATTGTATAAGGAAAAACATGAATTCTAACTTGAATTTTAACAGTTATCTATACCCTTAGCGTTACATTTTCACTTACACTTTGTGTCATGGGTTAAAAATATTTTTAATGTTGCTCCACTCCCTATTAAAAAATATGTATTAGGGTTTTTTTCAATAAAAATGCCTTCAACCAAATGTTTGTGGAGGTTTTACCTTTAAACAAACTCCAAACCTAGTTATTTGTTCTCGTCCCAAAACGGTGGATATAATTAGGTTTCGAAATATATTCTAAATCTTTTTAATGCTTTTTCAGTCCAGCATTAAACCATAATCACCTGATCAGTCTGGAAATCTCCTTGGCCTTCATTGTTTGCTTGGAGCCAAAGCATTGCATCACTATAAACATCTCACCAGTAAATAGGTGAGGCTCCCTCAGTTGTATTGAGTTTCAATGGATGATTGTAGTGCAGAGAGACAGTTTAACTACATAAAACATATTATTTATTGCAATATCCCTTTATGGGTAAAACTAAAAAGGAAGGTTCAGTACAGCATAACTGTATGTATGTGTCAAATGGGGAGGTAGCACATTCAGCTCAATACTCTTACCAGTAATTCTATTGTCACTCATCTTACTCAATGATGCAGGCTTATACTGTGTAAGTACACAATGATTTGGTGTTGAGCCCGCTCTGTTAGAGGTTTAAATTTTCAAAAATGACTGCAATGTCTTCCCAAGGACTTTAAGCGTTATTTATACTGATAAGCCACAGCTTACTGCAGCTTTGTTCATGAAGTCATAACGTGTTTCCTTTGAAGAAATATCTACACTCACATTGTCTGTTAATTTCCTACAGGGTCAGGACTTCTGTGTCTGAGCCAACTATCTTATCTGAGGTAATCAAGTATGTCCTCATAGTGGTGTATCAGGGGTTTTTATTAGGTCTATGTTTTGGCACCGCTCTAATACAGCTAACCTTCGTAAAATAACATAGTTCTGCTTTATCCTGCATTCCTTTGTCCGACCTTTTACAATAGTACCTCAACCTAAAAACTGTGCAAACATGTTGGAAGTAAGAGGATGTCAGTTGATGCAATAATTTGGTTGGGAGTTTGAAGGGTTTGATTCATAGTGATGTTGTCCGAGAGCCCTTTGATTTTCTTTTGAACCTCAGCTACTCGTTTCTCAATATAGACGCGAGTATTTGATCACTTTTCCATATCCATGCGTTGCCGTTCCTTCTCCCACGTCATTTGTTTCAGCTGAAAAAAACGTTCTTCAGTGTCTTGCTATGTGCATTTATTATTGGTTCTCATTTGTGTCTGTGTAATCTGGTTGATGTG
This sequence comes from Girardinichthys multiradiatus, assembly GCF_021462225.1. Classification (NCBI taxonomy): domain Eukaryota; kingdom Metazoa; phylum Chordata; class Actinopteri; order Cyprinodontiformes; family Goodeidae; genus Girardinichthys; species Girardinichthys multiradiatus. Next base: position 34,017,009 of record NC_061818.1, on the reverse strand, counting down.
GCTGATCAAAAAGGTTATCGCTTTCAAATAGGCCTAGGTATTTTAGATTGGCTTTCATATTTCCTCTCTCGGTCTTAACACCACAGCACAGGCGGTGTTCTGTTCTGCCCTGTCGAATAGAAATTGCACACCGACACTTAAAAATAGGTCTGCTGTAATGTTTGCAGATGACACCACCATCATAGATCCGTCATAAAGCATAACAGTGTCCCAAATATTTTACACGGTCACACAGCCTATCATATGATAGCAAAGTTGGTGATGGAAAGAGCTGCTTCTGTGACACCAACATGATGATCTGCAGATGATCCCAGTTGATAACTGGTCACACTGTAGCAGGAACCATTTTTCAAGATGAGCAGGAACTGTGGCCACTGTCCTTTTTCAAATACAATGTGCTGAGTGAGCTTGCCACCTCACAGGTTTCCCAGGTGCTTTTACTGTAAATATACCAAGGACTTTGACTCACTACTGTTAATGAAAAGTACAGTCACCTTTTCATAAACTTTTTTATTATTAATCTATTGGTAGGTTAGATACAAAATTCTTTGCGCACTTCGGCTTTAAGTGACCAGGCGTAAGGTGACACATCACCTAAACTCTATTTGCTTCTTGGGAGAGTTCCTTTGGGGTAATGTGCCTTTAAATGAAGACTACAAGATGACAGATTAAAACATTCTGTGGAGGACTTTTCTGGTTTCCTTTATGGAACAAATTACTTTTGGTAATATAATGTAATTTATCAGTTTTTCCCAGGTCAGTTGAATATTAAGCTCTCATTGCTCACTGTCTTCCCCCTTGATGCAGATTGAACAATCTCGGCAACTACTGATCAGTTAGTCATGTTTTATACATGTCATAGATTTTGTATTCAGTCCTTTGAGCTTTCCTCTACATTCACTGTGAGTTTTGTACTAGCTTTTTAGTGAAATACCTCAACAACTATTAGAGGAAAACTACCCATGGCACCCAGAGGATGAATTCTATTGACTATGATGACCTCTGCATCTTAGAAAATATAAAGAATCTGTTAAAATTGAATCGATTTTGAATAATTCTTATAAAAGATTCTTCCATATGGACGGCATAGTGAGGATATATTCTCTAATTGTGGCAACCATGTATTTTTCACCTTAACACGTCTTTCTGAAAATGGTCAGAATTTCTGATGCCCCATTTGTTGGATTTTGATAGTTATTAAATTTTTTTGGGCAATAAAATGGCGGGTGAAAAAAGGCTTTCATTTAAAAATGGCAACACAAAGTGTTGCGGCAGGACTTTTTTGATAATGCTACGGTCAGAATTCTTGAAAGAAATCCTTCATCAAGTCTAATCAAAGTTTATTTTTATAGCACATTTAAAACAACAGTAGCTGACAAAAGTTCTGCACAAGGCAAACAATTAATAGTAGTTTTAAGGTTAAATATAGAGTACAATAAAACAACAGGACAATAAAAAATCACCCAATAAAATAAGTAATGAATTAAATATGGTAATACCTTAATTCTGCTCTACAGGAACTAAGAGTAAAAATGTGTTTTTTTATCCATATGTTTGTTTTATCCACATGCTGTGTAGCTCTAATATGCAGAGGCAAGCTGTTCCAGAAGTTAGCAACCACCACTGAGAATGCTCTGTTGCATTTACATTTGAACCCCAATTTGGGAGTGTCTAACAGCAAATGAATTGTAGGCTGTAACATTTTGGATGGGTTATAACGTTTTAACAGTTCAGACCAATATGGTAGAGCCATACCTTCAACACTCTGAAAAACAAGCAATACAATCTTGAACTGGATTCTTAAAAAAAAGCATGTGTAGGATAACCAGCACAGGTCTGATGTGCTCATAGTGCTTAGCTCTTGTCAGATACAAGCAGCAGCGTTTTTAGAGCTTGCACTCACTGATCGCTATTAAATCGTGTCTTTCTTAGATCTAAAGGGCAGAATAAGTTCAAATAATTTATCAAATAGGTGTTATAAAATCCAATGTTTGCTCAGTATGAATGACCCAGTCATCACTGCACAGACGAGAACCCTCCGTCAAGAGGGATACCCACTATAACTTTATCACAGTTAGTCAACCCTGCACAACAAGAAGCTCCTTTATTCTATTGAAGGAAAAAGTTCCCAGACTGTCTTGTAAAGAAAACATTTCCAGTGGGATTTTCTTTTCATTCCAGTAACATTTGATGCCATAACGACAGGCAATATACTTTTTTTTTCTTCTCTCGTCAGAAAATAAAACTTTCTTCCACCTTTTACTGTCCCCTGTTTAATATTGTAGGAGGAGACGTGGCCTTTAAATACATATTTTGTTCTTTAAGCCTTTCTCTCACAGATGCCCACATGGTTTTTGGGCTGCAGTCAGCATCAATAAGGGTCAAAGGTCGGCCTGTCTTCATGGACAGCCCATCGGACCACTCGGCTGAGAGCAGATACATTTTTATTTGGATCTACCACTTTATTTTTTTATGTCCTTTAAGGGTAGTTTTGCTTGTGACTCTCAACAATCCTGTCAAGTTTTCAAGCCTCAGGGTCAAGACAATACTAGCCATAAGTGAAAATAACCCAACTCCTTTGTTGTGGTTTCAAGAACCTGTTTGATCAACAAAGCAATTGTGGGCACTGGTAGGCTGTGAATTTCTGTATTTTGTCAAATACAATGACAATAAGGCAAAAACAATGTAGAAAGCATTTTTAAAAATCACTGTTTCTCACCAAAAATGTTGTTTGCTTCCAGATGAGAGGTGCAGAACGGGCAGCACACGTTTTTGTGCTGGTGGTGACAGAGAACTGATGACCTTGAACAACAACCCAGAAAATAATCATTACTACATCACAAATTACTTTAGAAAATGATGCTCGTCTATGATGATTACCCGTGTTGTTAGAAAATACTTCCAGATGTAACATCCAACCTAAGTAACTGGAGAAAGTTGCGTATTGCTGCAAATAGTAACGATGAATCTGTTATAGAGATGTTTATATTTAATTATCCAAAGTCTTCATGTTTAAAAATAAATTAGGCACATATATATAAACCACATGGTAAAGAAAAGGAGAGGCTTTGAACCTCAAAATAAAATGCAAATTGTAAATCTGTTCTTGTCAGTTTCAGTCAGAGGAATAGCTTGGACTCATCTTTAATTCATGGGAGCACTTACACACTTGTGCCAGGGCAATCTTTGTCTTGCACCTTGCTGAAAGCACATTCCCATAAGGGTCAGAATTTTTTTGGGGTATCATCTGGACATAAGCCTCCCATTACATATACAGTGGGGAGAACAAGTCTTTGATACTTTGACGATTTTGCAGGTTTTTCTACTTGCAAAGCACATAGAAGTCTTTAATTTTTATCATAGGTACTCTTCAACTGTGAGTGACAGAATCTAAAACAAAAATCCAGAAAATCACATTGTGTGATTTTTAAGTAATTAATTAGCATTCTATTACATGACATAAGTATTTGATACATCAGAAAATCAAAACTAGATATTTGGTAAAGAAACCTTTGTTTGCAATTCCAGATATCAGATGTTTCCTTCAGTTCTTTACAAGATTTGCACACACTGCAGCAGAGATTTTGGACCACTCCACCATACTGATTTTCTCAAAATCCTTCAGGTTTCGGGGCTGTCGCTGGGCAATCCGGACTTTCAGCTCCCTCCAAAGATTTTCGATTGGGTTCAGGTCCGGAGACTGGCTAGGCCACTCCAGGACCTTGAGATGCTTCTTACAGAGCCACTTCTTAGTTACCCTGGCTGTGTGCTTCTGGTTGTTGTCATGCTTTAAAGGCCGAACCACGACCCATCTTTAAATACCTTATTGAGGGAAGGAGGTTGTTGGGTAAGATATCCCAATACATGGCCCCATCCATCCTCCCCTCAATACAGTGCAGTCTTGCGTGCGTTGCAGGATTTGAATCCGTGGTGGCATAGTGTGTTACTAATGGTCTTCTTTGAGACTGTGGTCCCAGCTCTCTTCAGGCCATTGACTAGATCCCGCCATGTAGTTCTGGGCTGATCCCTCACCTTCCTCATGATCATTGATGCCCTACGAGGTGAGATTTTGCATGGCGCCCCAGACCGAGGGAGATTGACCGTCATCTTGAACTTCTTCCATTTTCTTAAATTTGCGCCAACAGTTGCCTTCTCACTAAGCTGCTTGGCTATTGTCCTGTAGCCCATCCCAGCCTTGTGCAGGTCTACTATTTTATCCCTGATGTCCTCACACAGCTCTCTGGTCTGGGCCATTGTGGAGAAGTTGGAGTTTGTTGGACTGAGTGTGGAAATACAGGTGTCTTTTATACAGATAATGAGTTCAAACAGGTGCAATCAATACTGGTAATGACTGGAGAACAGGCCTCTTAAACTTTATCAGCACATGGACCTTGAGATTAGAGGGCTAAAAATCATTCCTCTTTGAACAAGAAATAAATTACTAAGAAATAAAATTTGAAAAAAGGTGAAGTCGCTATACCTTTTTTTTTCTTCTATAGACTAAAGTTATTATCAGCTTCAGAATAAGTTCCATTTTTTCTACAGATCAAATGCTGACCTGTCCTTCCCGTTTTTGTCATCAGGCTAAATAATTGTATTCTTGGAACACAGACTGCAGACTCTCTGAAGGCATGTTGTGGACAGCATACAAATATTATCTCCACCTACAACTACATTACTTCTGCTGCTCCTGCTGCATACTGTAATTCAGAAAGTTTGCTTTGCAGCAACGTCCTGCTGGTTGATGGGCCATCACACTGAAGCGGGGAAGAGGAGAAAATCAAAAACTTTTATTTTAGTGTAATTTGTTTTTAAAGCATTCACCATCAATTACATGAATTCTGACAGTTTATACATTCTAATTATAATCACTTTTTCAACAAATTTGAAGTGATTTGTTTTTGCATGGTGATTACTTTTAAACGTTACTATATAAAAAATGTTTCTCATTTCAGTACATTTCACGATCTGTTTCATAATGTAAAGATGGATGAGTATCATGACTAGGAGAAAAATGATGATAAAACAAAGTAATCACAGCTGGGGATTTCTCTTATTTTTTTTCAAGGGCTATTGTTTGAAAAGGCTTTTCCTTCTGTTGGCACTCTAGAGTTTTACATTAAAAAACATTCTTTGTGTTTGTTTATAGTGATGTGGAAATAAACTACAATACCAGTTTATTAAAGCTGTTCATAGTCTGTTTTTCAATGACTGTATTTGGTCTTTTAGGACCATGAGTCTCAGGATAGTTTGGCAAATCGTGAAGAAACTAAATAATTCATTTATGTTTTCTCTGCATTATATACATACATGTTGATGACCTTAGAATTAGAAATGTTATGCTCCATATTCACCATTTTGTCTAAAATGTCTTTTACATGCTTTATGGTGCAAAAGCATTCTTCTTATTGGCTTCTTATTTTTTTTGCAGTTGATTTTGTAGGTTGGGAGTGCGTACTCCACATTTTACCAATCCCCAGATTGTCCAAGAATAAAAATAAAAAACAATTATATCGCAGGTTTCCTGTCAATCATTGGTGATGGAAATGGGAGTAGCAAAATTATTTAACCTAGTTTTGTTTTAAAATTACCCAAATAGGCCAGGCGAATAATCTCATGGCACCAGAGTTATTTTTGCAGTTCTCTCCCTGAATGAATTTCCAGTCCGGACATTTTTTTCTGCCAGTTTAGCATCTGGATTTAAAGTACAATTACCAGTAGTCATCCTGCTGGATTGATTTGGGCCAAGATGTGACCCAACAGGATAAAATCATCTGCTTCTTTCCTGGTACCCTTGCACAGAAACTACCTGGCCTCTTAAAGAGGGAATAAGGTGTAAAGCAGTTATTAAAGCACATAATCAGAGTAAACCAACAAATTTACAGTTGGTGGGATGTGGAGGCAAGCTCATATGCAGTGACATGCTTAGCTATGGCGGTCTAATGTCGCACACTTGCCTGTCCTTTGTCTTGATTGCTGCTGAGATGTTTCTGCACTTTGAATTCTCCTCTGTGACAAATTAAATTGGATGATGTTGCAGGGTACATATTTGAAAAATGCTCAGGAAAAAGTAAAAGTATAGCAGCTTCCAGAATAAGAAGTTTGGCACAGCCATGACTCTTTCATGAAATAATCTTATGTCCTTACTGAGCAATTGGGGAGAAGGACCTTGTTGAAAGAGGCGACCAATGCCCAGATGGTCTCTCTGAAAGAGCCATAGAGGTTCCGTTTGAAGATGCAACTAAGTGTCAGAAGAGCAGCCATTACTGCCACCTTCCACCAATCTGGGCTTTATTGCAATGTTGACAGACAAAAGCCTATCAGTGAAAAAAAATCTTAAAAGTCCCCTCTGAGTTTTCCATAAAGCACCTGAAGAACTCTCTCACCGATGAACACGATAAACCAAGATAAATCTGTCTTTACTTCTAACATTGTATATGGAGGAAACCAGGTATTGCTCATCTGCCCAGTAACATTTCAACAGTGAAGCATAGTAGTCATGCTGTGTGGTGTTTTTTTCAGCAGTAGGGTCTGGCAAAAAAGACTACCTTAAGGCTGGAAGCCAAATAACGTAAAGTACTAGAAGATCCTCATTAAAAAACCTGCTTCATAGTGTGGAGAACCTCAGACTAGGGCATAATTTGCTCTTTTACCACAATGATGACACAAAGGACACTGCAAAAACAACACTAAAGCAACTTAGTAAATGTTCTAGAGCAGGGGTGTCAAACTCCAGTCCTCAAGGGGCGGTGTCTTGGAACATTTAGATGTGTCATTGATCCAACACACCTGAATCAAATGTACCTCCTCAAGATGCACCAAGTAAAGGATCTCATTATTTTTTTTTTGAAATATGAATGAAAGCTTTAATTATAAAGTATAAAGTAGGACAGAAAAAATATGTTAGAATTATTGTAGTGCATCAAAAATATCCAAAGCCACTGTATGTCATAAGGTTTCTTTCACATATTGATAGGTACCTAGCCAAGCAATAAAAATTATCCCTTGTTTGGGAAACTTTAACAGTTATGCATTTTTGTAGGTTGACTTCTGTGAGAGGAAAGAAATAATGCAATATTTTTGTTCGACCCACTTAATTAAAGCTGAAAGTCTGCATCTTACTTGCCTAATTTGTAAATTCAAAATTAGAACAGAGTTGTTTCTGTCCAAATATTTATGGATAATTTATGGATTACGTTCTGTTTTGCAGTATATGAAGGTTGGTATGGAGGCCATTTTGCACTTGTTTCATGAGAACAGAATACACACAAAGAAACGTTTTTAGGTAAAGGAGTTGTCTGGAAAATAATTGTACTGTTTGGTCTAACAATTAACTTGCTCATCATTCCTGTCTCGTGTCTTAAATTTCAAGATTTTTCCTGTGGTTTCCATGGAAAGTCAGCTTCATCTTGGCCCACAGAAAAGGGTGTGGCAAGAGAGGGGGGTAATGAAAAGCCTCTGCTCTTTCATAGTTTGTTTAATTTTACTGAGAATCAAACTCGATTAGAATTAAAATGAGCCTGTCCCAATCTATGTTCCAAATTATAAAGGAAAGGATAAAGAAAATCTCGCCGAGGGAATAGAGAGCTCAGAGCCGAGACTGCCACAACAGTTCCAGCTAATGATGCCATTAGTGCTACGGAGCAGCACAATCAATCAGAGAAGTGATTAGCATGGGCATGTAGAGAGAGCCGGACCATTAGTCAGATTTGCTGTGTATAACCTTCAGGACTCCACGTGCTGAGAAGCAGTGTATCACAGACCTACTGAGGAAAATATACAAATGGTCATTATAATCATGTGTAAAACACAATCATTATCTGTTGATGAAATTCCCAAGGAATAAATAGAACATCAAAATCTCATGAAAAACAACACATTTCCTCCATTAAACAAAAGTGCTGAAACTGTTCCTAATGTTTTTTTCCCTTGTGCTACTTGAAAGACATTGTGCACACTTTACCAGCATGATAAAAGAAAGAAAAAAGTAGTTCAGGCAGAGGATTTATGGAGCATTCAGAGATCACACTAAGCCAGGCCAAAGGAGGGTTTTGAGGTGAAAGAAGAGAGAAAACAGACTAGTCATGGAAATATTGTTAAAATGTAACAATGGTAATCCATCTGGGAATGTTTCCATTTGTTCTTTTCAGCAAATTATGTGGATTTCAGGTCATTGAAATGAAATTAAAAATGTGAGGAACTAAAGCATGTAACACAATCCCTTTATTTCAACCTGGAAAGACTCACAAATGAGAGAAACATAGAGATGGAAATTAGAGGAGTTTATTAGCTGATGTTTGTTTTCTTGTGGTGCTCGGACCCCGGTGGAAGACATGGATGCTGATAATAACATGAGCTTAAATAAACATCTTAGAGTTAAAATTAGAAAAGTCTTCCCCCCGGGATCCTGATACTGGTGGTGGAGTGGAGGCCTGAGGAGATAAGGGAGTCAGAAGGAGCTTGAAGCCTGATGGTGGAGATGGGGTGGAGGAGGGTCGAAGCTCAGCTGAAGAGCAGGAGATTCTGCGTATGAAGGTCTTTTAAAGCAAAGCCTGAAGGGATGTTTGGCTGAAGAGGAATGTGGATCAGGAGCTCATTGGTTGGAGCAGAGAACGTGGTGGAGTAATTAGACGGAGCCGGAAGTGGAGGAGAGTCTTCCAAGTTGAATTTTTGGCAAAACTCCATTTCAGGGGCTTGAAAGTAACTGGACAAATTAAATAACCGAAAATAAAATGTTCATTTCTAATACTTAGCTGAAAACTCTTTGCTGGCAGGCCTGAAGTCTTTACCAAATGATGTTTTTTTTTTCCTTTTTGATGCTTTGCTAGGCCTTTACTGCAGCTGCTCTTAGTTACTGTTTGTTTGTGGGCCTTTCTGTGCATGCTCAATTGGGTTAAAATCAAGTGTTCAAGAACATTCCACTTCTTTACTTTAATAAACTCCTGATTTGCTTTGGCTCTATGTTTTGAGTCATTTTCCAACTGTATTTTAAAAAGCCACACAATTAATTGACTGCATTAGCTGGATTTGAGCAAACAGTTTGTCTCTGAACACCTCAGAATTCATTCAGGTGCTTCTCTCCTGTGTCACATCATCAGTAAACACTAGTGTCCCACTGGCCACTGGCAGACATGCACAGCCAAGCCATCACACTGCCTTTGCCGTGTTTTACAGATAATGTTGTATGCTTTAGATCGTGAGTTGCTACATGGCTTCTCCATACTTTTTGTTCTTGCCATCATTCTGGTAAAGGTTGATCTTGGTTTCGTCTGTCCAAAGAATGTTCTTTCAGAACTGTTCTGGCTTTTATGGATGTTTTTAAGCAAAGTTCAATCTAACCTTTCTATAATTGAGGGAGTGGATTTCACCTTGCAGTGAACCCTCTGTATTTACTTTTATGCAGTCTTCTCTTTATGGTAGACGTCTGTCTGTCTGTCTGTCTGTCTGTCTGTCTGTCTGTCTGTCTGTCTGTCTGTCTGTCCCTCAGTCCCTCATAGCACTGTGTGTGAAATATTCAATGATATACAAAGTGTCAAAACTGCCACTATCATAAAGTTTTAAATGCAGGGCAGTCATATTGAATTTTTAGGTCACTGTTAGTGACAAACTTAAAGTTTCCTACTTGAAATACTTACTTCTAAAGACTTTTCTGTTATGTTTTCCAACAACAAACTTGGAAATTTCCGCCTATGAGGTAAAAAGAAAAATGCATACCTATAAAAAGAGTTCATCTAACTGAAAAAGTTCAAGTGCTGTTGTGACACTTCTAAAATATCTGTCAACATGGTGACTTTTAGAAAACGTGGTACTTACTGAGCTGGTACTAATTGCAAAAAGTCAGAGTACCACTGTGTTTTTTTAGGAATGACGACAGAAAGATTTACAAAGCGAGCGGACTCCCAGTGGGAGCTGTAAAGGGCAGGAATGTGTGTACAGAGTGCAGTTGGACGAATGCCGAACTGTCAGACTGCATGTAGGTAGTGTCAGCTGGGGATGGCTATTAGCGCAACGAGAGCTGATTTTATCATCATAGAAATGCGAATTCAACTGCATAAACAATGCAGCACTTTTTAGCTTATAATGTAATTAGGCCTTTTTTTTCCCACAAACTGAAGTATTACATTTGACTGCAGAATCATTCGGAAACTCATCTCTGGTCAACAACTGTAATATAAATTGCTAATTAACTAACAGATTAGTTCTTCAGTTAGTTCCATATAGTGGCTTTCTCAGATCTTTTAGTTGCTGAAAATAACTTATTTTAAACTATCACAGCTTGTAAATAGTTTTTATAGCTGATTTTTGTTTTTGTGTTTTGGCACAGATCTTTTGATGTGTATATATATATATATCTGAACCAAAATCTTGACATCTTGCAATAAACGATTAGTATTAGTTTGATCATTATTGGATTAAGTTAGTTTATTTGTCTTTTTAGGTTGTGTCATTTAAATCCCCATAGTGATCATTAAAGCTGGGATTTAATGCTATTCAATCTAAAGTAAGCAACCACTTCACCACTGCTATGTAGAGGCTATGCTTGGAGAGTTGCTGAGATCAGCTGCAGTACAAATGTAAACATCTCCATTCAGCTGCTCTTATTAAAATAACTCAGGGAATAAATACAGGCATGACAGTTTGCAGTGGTTTCTCTTTAAGGCAGTGCATTATTGTCTCCGTTGTGCCTGACAGATAAATTCCAGCTCATCTGGGCATCTCCAACTAAGTAAAATGTTCACCTCTTACCTACAAAGGCTTTTTCTTGTAATTTCTTTGGATCTGCTTCACCTCTTGTCTTAACAAATCAGACAGCTGTGCTGTAGACAAGTAGTCATCCTCCCCATGTTTCTTGTTATTCGCTGTTTGGATATTCTGAACTTTACCATGAAAGCAGTGTTTATTGGCAGCAGTGACAAGGTTTACTGCCTAAGGCAATATGCAAAAAAATGAGTATTTTCCACATGAACTTGAACTAATGCCGCCATGCTTTGCCATGAAGGCTAGATTTGATGATTCTGTAAAAACATAAGTTTTTATCAGTGTCACTCCAGATGTTCTTTTGGTGCTGGGCACTAAGTGACATGGTTAGGGCTAGAATAAAATACTTTTTTGTTAACACGGAACCTGTTAAAAAGAATATGAAAAAACACAGTGTGTTGCTTAAATAATTGTAAATTCTTTATTGTAACCAGGATTTCAAACTGTCAAAAATGTTTACATTGATTGGAACCCTGCTAACAATGATACCAACTGCTGTACAGTGGCAGTTGTAAGGTCTAGAACCACATCGGCAACAGATTGTTACAAATGTGAGAAAAAGCAGAGCTGAAAAAAATGTATTCCATTGGAATCCAGGACTGAATAAGACTCCAGTTGTGTAACAAAACCACAGTCCACTATGTGTTAACAAAAGAGATTCAATAGTTGTTACTGAACAAACAAATGAACCATTGATTTCTAGACACTGTTTAAACCTTGGACAAACACCCAACTAAAGTACCTAGAAGGTTGTGAATTACAGAGCTACCTGAAGCGTCAGACATGGGATGTTAAGGTTATGCATACCGATTTACGGATGCACTTGTGGATGACAAATTGTGCATTACAGATCTAGATGCTTCAAATTTTAAATATTTGACCCGGTAAAATATGGTCTGTGCAGATGAAAGGTTATCAACCCCTGTAAGAGACTTCTTCTTCTGCCCATCCTACAGTGGAAAGGTAGTATTTAGTCATAGGGCAACTCCTACTGTCTGGAAAGAACACTCCATTGAACAAGCCAAAAAAGAGCATTTGAGATGTTTTAGGTCCTCATTGGTGCAGCATAGTTTATTTCACCTTGATCAGGTGAATAACCTATCACACCTGGAAAAAAAAAAAAACTTATTGTGCAAAATGTTTGGTAAATACGATGGTGATCACTATGAAACTTTATTTGTCAAAAGGTTTTCTGCAATTATTTTTAGATTATTTAACTTTTTTTAATTTTCACCTCAAAAAATGTGGTTGACTTTTATAATTATCATTTTAAAAATAAGACAGCTTTTTGTTTCCAGTACACTCTAAGAAATCATCCTGTAAATTTACAGTAAAATACTGGGAACTACAGACACCAGCATTTTAGTGTAAATTTACATTATCTATGCTGTAGATTACTGTTATTGACAGTAGATTAGTGTTAAAATATATACAGTACAGATACTGTAAAAAATTGTAAAATAATGGCAAATTTAGCTGGCAGTAATTTACTGTAAATTTACATTTTCAACACAGTAAATAATTTTTAAAGTAGTTTGCTGTTAAATTAAATACAGCAGTGAAAGTAAATATACAAAACGGTCCAAGAATGACATCGATCGCCCCTACGGTTTCCGAGTTATGGCCAGTTGTTCGGGAGCATGCGCCTCCATGTTATAAAGCCTAGACCAGGGGAGACACAGAGTGAGGTGCTGCGTGAGTGAGAAACAGCAGGTGTCAAGTTACACTGACGCTCTTTGCTGATTGGCTGATTCATTCCTCACTGTTCTATTTATAGCTCTGTGTATCTCCTACTGTATATGTCTGGATGTGATTCTGTCTTTCTTTCTGCCTCTCTGTGTCTCACACACAGACACACACCCACACACACACACAGACCCACACACCCACACACACATGCATGGATTACTATCTTTCTGAGGACTTTATTCTCTTCATTTCTATGGCTTAAACCTGACCCGACCCCTAACCCTTTGACCATCTTCATAGGAGGCAACTACATGGCGGCCATGTTGTGTGGGTGTGTAACCCTAACCCTAACCCTATTTTACTGTAAGTTTAGTTTTACTATTTCAGTGAGTGTGCAATGAATCTAAAATATATGAATGTTACATTTTCATCATGACATTATGGAAAATAATGAACTTTATCACAATATGCTAATATTTTGAGAAGGACCTGTATTACATTTGCTATAATGGTCCCTGCTGACTTCTGTTTCACTCATGTTTTCTTATTGCAAATACAGCCAAATGAGCTGGTTAACATTACAATTCATACACTACTAAAATACCTTTAATAAAGTTGAGTAAATGTGGGGCATGTAGGCTGAGTTATATTTTCTACTTCTGTGTGTGTGAAAATGATGATGTGATCAGAATATTTTAATTTCTAAATAGCAGACATCTTATCAGTTCTCAGGACTTGTAATCTCATTAATTTTTATTCTCTAAGAATAATTTGTGTCATATATCACAGTGGCTACATGCAGAAGTATAGATGGTTCTTATGATCATATTCTCTGATGTTGGTTTCATTTTGACTATAAAGATTTTATAAATCATTTTCTGGACATAGTTGATTTACACTGCAGAATGGTCACTGGTTACTCACATTTCTGAAGATAACTCATTTAGTGTGACCTACCTGGTAAATTTGGCAGTGTAACCTGCTTTGCTACAACATAAGGTTATTTGGTGCAGAAGACATTTTGTGATAAAAGTACAGAATGATATAGTCAAGAACAAACACATTGTGCTCAGTGTGTAAAAAGAAAAAAAAATGAAGGATAACATAAGTTTCAAATTTGACTCAGGAAGTTCAGGTTGTGAATCAGTAATCTAACTTTAAATCAGTCTATGATAATTTTGTTGCCTTATTAATCTTAAAAATGTTGTCAAATGCATTCTTGTTTTTTAGGGTTTTCAGGTCTTTTATTGTCTTAATACGGATGATTTTGGCATACAGCTCATGAAAACCCAAAATTCCTATCTCACAAAATTAGCATTACATTAAAAGGGTCTCTAAACGAGCTATGAACCTAATCATCTGAATCAACGAGTTAACTCTAAACACCTGCAAAAGATTCCTGAGGCCTTTAAAACTCCCAGCCTGGTTCATCACTCAAAACCCCAATCATGGGTAAGACTGCCGACCTGACTGCTGTCCAGAAGGCCACTATTGACACCCTCAAGCAAGAGGGTAAGACACAGAAAGACATTTCTCAACGAATAGGCTGTTCCCAGAGTGCTGTATCAAGGCACCTCAGTGGGAAGTCTGTGGGAAGGAAAAAGTGTGGCAGAAAACGCTGCACAACGAGAAGAGGTGACCGGACCCTGAGGAAGATTGTGGAGAAGGGCCGATTCCAGACCTTGGGGGACCTGCGGAAGCAGTGGACTGAGTCTGGAGTAGAAACATCCAGAGCCACCGTGCACAGGCGTGTGCAGGAAATGGGCTACAGGTGCCGCATTCCCCAGACCTGGGCTACAGAGAAGCAGCACTGGACTGTTGCTCAGTGGTCCAAAGTACTTTTTTCGGATGAAAGCAAATTCTGCATGTCATTCGGAAATCAAGGTGCCAGAGTCTGGAGGAAGACTGGGGAGAAGGAAATGCCAAAATGCCAGAAGTCCAGTGTCAAGTACCCACAGTCAGTGATGGTCTGGGGTGCCGTGTCAGCTGCTGGTGTTGGTCCACTGTGTTTTATCAAGGGCAGGGTCAATGCAGCTAGCTATCAGGAGATTTTGGAGCACTTCATGCTTCCATCTGCTGAAAAGCTTTATGGAGATGAAGATTTCATTTTTCAGCACGACCTGGCACCTGCTCACAGTGCCAAAACCACTGGTAAATGGTTTACTGACCATGGTATCACTGTGCTCAATTGGCCTGCCAACTCTCCTGACCTGAACCCCATAGAGAATCTGTGGGATATTGTGAAGAGAACGTTGAGAGACTCAAGACCCAACACTCTGGATGAGCTAAAGGCCGCTATCGAAGCATCCTGGGCCTCCATAAGACCTCAGCAGTGCCACAGGCTGATTGCCTCCATGCCACGCCGCATTGAAGCAGTCATTTCTGCAAAAGGATTCCCGACCAAGTATTGAGTGCATAACTGTACATGATTATTTGAAGGTTGACGTTTTTTGTATTAAAAACACTTTTCTTTTATTGGTCGGATGAAATATGCTAATTTTGTGAGATAGGAATTTTGGGTTTTCATGAGCTGTATGCCAAAATCATCCGTATTAAGACAATAAAAGACCTGAAATATTTCAGTTAGTGTGCAATGAATCTAAAATATATGAATGTTAAATTTTCATCATGACATTATGGAAAATAATGAACTTTATCACAATATGCTAATATTTTGAGAAGCACCTGTACAGCCTTAGTTTTACAGTGTTATAGTAGTACTTTACCTTGTGTAGTGCAGAAATTGGTGTAGTTTAAAATGCAGAACCTTTACATCACATAACACAAAAGAAGAGTAATATTCTTTTGGACAACGTTTTTATTTAAAAGGCATTGTTATCTCCCAAAACCATATACATTTATATTTAAACAAATGATCGAAAATAAACACATACCCATGCCTCAGGGAATCAGTGAGAAAAGAAAATAGGCCTCCAAAGTCCACAATTAGTTTCACTTACACTGGAATGAAAATTAAATAAGTACAGTTTGCAGTGTCTTAAACTGGGTTTAGTTGATCCATTTTTTCAATTTAAGGAACAAAAAAAAAAACAAAACAACAACAACACTGTTTTTAAAGAAATATCATCATTAAATAAAAAAAGTCTCCCAAAATCAAAAATACAAGAAAATATCATTTAGACCTTAAAGGATTTGGAAACAGAAGTATAAAAAAAAAAGACAACAACTAACCTGCATTAAGTGCCGCTCAAAGTCCATCAGGTTTTTGATCAGGGTAGAAACATATGCATTCACTGTCTAAGGTTTCTTTTGGATTATCTTGCCTGTCTTTTTGGACACCATCTTGCCTTGACTGGTCTTTGTGTCCGTTTCTGGGTTAATCCCAATGTAGCTGTCTGTCATGATATAGGGTTGTTTGGTTTTTGGTTTTGGGGTTTTTCCTTATGTTTTTCACTGTTCAAGTTTTGAATAATGTTTCTGTTTATTTTCCTGGTCATGCTTTTGTTTTGTCGTCTTGTTCATGTTTTGTCAAGTTTGGTTTTCGGATCTGGTTATGCTTTTGCTTCATGTTTTTCTAGTTTGGGTTCAAGAGTCTCTGTTTTGCTCCAGTCACGTTTTGTTCTGTTAATTAAGTTTATTCAGTTCACTTGCTTCAAGTTAATCTGTCTCCTTACTCCACCTGGTTTTCACGCCATATATTCACACCTGTTCTGTCAGTCTTCGGGGAAACATCTTTCACTCTCATGCTCATGTCTAGCTCTCTAACCAAGTCTTGCTTTTTTTTGATCATGTCATGCCTGTCTTTCCTGCCCGTTTGTTTTGTTCCTGCCTCCTGCTGAGTGTGAGTTTTTGTTATTAAACCTTTTTTTTTTCACTTACCATCACGCTGCCTGCTCGTCTGCATTCTGGGGTCCAATTCCAAGTAAACCGTGACAGAACCTTGACAGTATGTTTCCGCCAAACACAGACCTCGTGGATGAGCACCGGGCTGGCTCCATTGTCCTCTTTGCCTTCCTGTCTCGGGAGGCGGAGAAGTCGTTGCGCCGTTCTGCGGGGCTGTCAGTGCCGCAGTCGGCTTATGAAGGATCCAGGTTGATTCCAGTTCCGGGGACAGGTCCCCTTCGTCGCCGTTCTCCGCCTCCTCCCCTGGTTGTGCACTCTGGTCCGGCAGTGAGGCCCACGTCCTCCTGCCGCCGCAAGAAACGCCGACGTGCAGCAGTTCCTAGCCGGTCGGCTGGCAAGGAGGTGGTTTCTCAGCCAGCCTACGTGAGGGCTGCAGCAAGTAAGCCCGCATCTTCGTCTGCCACAGCAATGTCTCCCAGGCTCGCTGCACCTCCGCCCATGCCTGTGCTCGCTCCAGCCCGGAGTTCTGGGGCAACACATGCCGAGCTGGAGCAGCGCTTGAGGTTCACGGCACGCCAAATCAAGATCCTCAGGACGACAGGTCTTCTGTATTCCTCTCCTGAGCTGATGGAGAGGATAAAGCAGATCGAGATGGAATATGAAGTGGCAGTAAGGCTGTTTTACTGCCATCCTCCATCACCCACGTCAAGTCTCCAGGGCGCTGCTGCAGAGCAGCCCATGTCAAGTCTCCAGGGCGCTGCTGCAGAGCAGCCCACGTCAGGACTCCAGGGAGCTGCTGCTGCTGCAGAGCAGCCCATGTCAAGTCTCCAGGGCGCTGCTGCAGAGCAGCCCACGTCAGGACTCCAGGGAGCTGCTGCTGCTGCAGAGCAGCCCATGTCAGGACTCCAGGGAGCTGCTGCTGCTGCTGCAGAGCAGCCCACGTCAGGACTACAGCCTGACACACCATAGCCTGACTCCAGGCCAGACACACCACAGCCTGACTCCAGGCCAGACACACCACAGCCTGACTCCAGGCCAGACACACCACAGCCTCAGCCTGACTCCAGGCCAGCACACCACAGCCTGACCCTAAGTCAGCCTCAACCCCCTCCACATGGCGCAGAAGACGTCGTAAGCGGGACGCCCCAGCTCAAGTCATCGGGGGCCCCGGCGACGCTTCTGCTCACGCCACTGAGGGTCTCGGTGACGCCTCAGCTCCTGCTCACGTCACTGAGGGTCCGGCCGATGCCTCAGCTCCTGCTCACGTCACTGAGGGTCCGGCCGACGCCTCAGCTCCTGCTCACGTCACTGAGGGTCCGGTCGATGCCTCAGCTCCTGCTCACGTCACGGAGGGTCCCGTCGACGCCTCAGCTCCTGCTCACATCACGGAGGGTTCCGTCGACGCCTCAGCTCCTGCTCACGTCACTGAGGGTCCGGCCGACGCCTCAGCTCCTGCTCACGTCATGGAGGGTCCGGTCGACGCCTCAGCTCCTGCTCACGTCACGGAGGGTCCCGTCGACGCCTCAGCTCCTGTTCCTAGTCTGCAGGAGTTTAAGGAACGTTTTGTCCTCGTTCTGGCTTTTGAACCCAGAGCTGAGGGTTCGCCAGGCTCGCTTCAGCCTCTGAGGGTTCGCCAGGCTCTGCTTCAGCCTTTGAGGGTTCGCCAGGCTCTTCTTCAGCCTCTGAGGGTTCGCCAGGCTCCACGCCTCTGGAGTTCTACAGAGTGTCTAGGAAGTCCTCTACTCTGCTCAGTCGGCCTCCATGTCTTTGGTGCAGGCCTGGTCGCCTGCCTGAACTCTATGCCTGCTCGGGACGACCTCCTGGTCGCTCGCCTGAACTCTGTGCCTGCTCGGGACGACCTCCTGGTCGCCCGCCTGAACTCTGTGCCTGCTCGGGACGACCTCCTGGTCGCCCGCCTGAACTCTGTGCCTGCTCGGGACGACCTCCTGGTCGCCCGCCTGAACTCTGTTTTTGTTTTGTAATTTTACCATTGAATGAACTCCATAGTCTTAGCTGCTTCATCTTGATATGGGAGGCTAAATATGTAGAAAGTGGCAAACACTGCTGCAAGTCCTGTCACAAATGTTGGCTGAACCCCCTAAAAGATCATTTGGCCTTCAGCGCTGATCATCCATCTCATTGCCATCTTTGATGGACAGAGATACGTTTTTGTTGTATTGTTCCTCATTAACATTTTATGAACCCTATACTTTTACACATCAGCACTGATTTTACTTAAGGTCAGTATGAGAAAGCTATTCTAATTATGGCATTTTACGGATAGTTCAGTCTGTGCCTACGCAATATCAGATGAGGGCTGGCTGGTAAACTTAGGCAGGTTTCAACATTGGCTGCTATTGCATACTCCTGTATATCATGGACAAGTGCATATTAGGAAAACAGTATGCATATGCAAAACTGGATAAAACTTGTAATATTTACTTGCAATGATCTTAAATCAGTACTCATCAGTTTCCTCTGGAGGGAGTTCTGGCTGAAACCTAGTACACTTATACACGGCAGTTGGTCCCCGTTTGACTCCAGGTACACCACAGGGTCCTGATGATCTGTACCTACAAAAGGTCCCGGAACGGTTGATATTCTCAGTTTGTGTTTTGAGTTGAGAGAACAGAGAACTATACCCTCCAGTGTAAGGATTATGATTATTGATTAATTAACAATCAAAAATTATAATTAAATATAATAATTCAGGAAAATAATTTCTGGCATTTCTTAACCATAATTGTTAACCAGACAGGAGCTTAGATGTTATGCTGTTTCGAGCTTTCTAGCTGATAACATTAAATAATTTAACAATTATATGGCTATTTTGTGGGCTGCACGGTGGCGCAGTTGGTAGCACTGTTGCCTTGCAGCAAGAAGGTCCTGGGTTCGATTCCCGACTGGGGGTCTTTCTGCATGGAGTTTGCATGTTCTCCCCGTGGGTTCTCACCGGGTACTCCGGCTTCCTCCCACAGTCCAAATACATGCCTGTTAGGTTAATTGGTCGCTCTAAATTGCCCTTAGGTGTATGAATGAGTGTGTGCATGGTTGTTTGTGTGTTGCCCTGCGATGGACTGGCGACCTGTCCAGGGTGTACCCTGCCTCTTGCCCATAGACTGCTGGAGATAGGCACCAGCTACCCCGTGACCCACTATGGAATAAGCGGTAGAAAATGACTGACTGACTGACTGACTGACTGAATATAAATCAGAGATGTCCTCTGGTGTTGTGATTATGGGCTCAAAGCTTTTCATAATTACAATTATTTATTTATCATTAATAATTGATAATTATTAACCCAAACCACTAAATGTCACTGTTTATTTGACCGCTTCACCGAAGGTTGGCAAACTTTGACCATATTTTGACAGATAAATCACCCTAAATATATATGTGAAGATTTATTGAAGACATGTAGCCCTGATGTACCACCATTCTGGTCCAAAAACCTTCACCTAACTAGCAAGCACTATTCTACACAAAGTGGATAAAAATGACTACCTAACAATAATAATAAAAGAAAATATGTGCGCATTGAGTGTCTATGAAGATCAAACCAGCAGTTTTATGGACAAAATGTGCAATTTGGAATTTTATCTTGGAAAGAGAAGCCCTCCTGCTGTGCTGATGTCTCAATTGCGGCGATCAGCTGGTAAACAGTGGGATGTGCCCTTAGCCACTTGCAGCTAATTGCTGTAAATCTTGAACAAAGGGTCATAAAACTCTGAGACGGGAACTCATTAGAAAACTCCATCACTAAAACTGAAGTTGATTTCTTCTCTCCACCAGTTGAGGATGGGTTGCAGGTCTGTAGAAAAACAAGGGGGGGGGATCACGCGTCCATTATCAACTCAAATGAAAACGGTAAACTTCTCATCCGTCCAAGAGGGGAAAATATGAAGAACCGTTTAGTCGACTGAAGCAACAAAGAGGAAAACTCACTTCTGTGGGTTTTCACCTGCGCTGGGTGTTTGCAGGGTCTTCGATCGGTATATGAATATTCTGACCTTCTTATATCAGACAGATTTCCAGCTTTCAAGTTCTTCTGAGAATGGCTGTGTGGAGAAAATGTTCCAGGGATACCTTTTGCTTATCATTCCGATATAACACAAGACGTCTTTGCAGTGCTGAAGGTTATGGTGAAATTGGTAGTATGCTGGAAAGTGAGGAAGCACTCGAAGGACTGTATAAAGGGGATGCAGTTGAGGGACTGGAAATAATCTCCAAGTCTATTGTGACTGTGTTTGTTTCTGAAATCATAAAAAGTACATGTTATTTAAACGCAAAAGTAAAACATCTGACATGTTTTTTGTCAGCAACATCTAAGATATGATCGGGATCTTTACCTTGTTTGAATGTCTCCAGCAATTTGCGTTATCCTTGATGTCCTCTTGTTGGATATACTTTAAGCCTTCTGCAGACTCGACCCCAGAAATTACAAGTGTGGAAACTAGTTTTTCTTGTGTGTCCTCACAAAGACTGGGCAAAGCCTTGAGGATTATCTCCTTTATTGTTTTACTTAATGATGGCAATTGTCAAAAACACAGGAACAGAATGGTGGCGTATTAGAAGAGACACACCCCAAACTGTATATTCTGGCAGTGGGTAAAAATCAAGCAGTTCTTCTGCTTTAACACAGCAGTAGGATCTTGACATAGGACTTGCATGATAAGAGTCAGTGGAAGGTAGCCGAACTGCCTGGTGTTTCTCACAGATGAAGTAAACCACTGAGTATTTATAAACAATCATTTTCTTTATTTTCCCCACTAATAAGTCATCATCATTATGACCTATTACAACATACATGTTGTTCTTATACTTTGTCCCTTTTAGTGTCACATCATTGGCAATCAAAGTGTTTGATGGATTAAGGTTTAAATATGCAACTGACTTTTGTATACTGTCATTGTAATCACTTGCAAAAAACTCAGTGCCTATGTCCACTACGATATCATATGGAAAGAGACTCCCAGCAATCAGAAAAGCTTGCAAAAGCTGATATCTTTCTACCAGACTTTGGCAAATATTCCTGAAGTTGCACACTGCTTGAGGTAAGTGTGCCTACTTTCAAACCTTAGTGTCCAAAGACGAATCAACAGCCCAAATTTAACAATGAGGTCAGGATAATAACACAAATAGTGATGTTTGGGTTTTAATGGATGAACTGGAAAACTTTGCTTCCTAATTTGCAAATACTCCTCTATCAGAACATGGAGGTATGTGATCTGACGAGCAGTAATCTTCGGAGCACAAACAAGACTCACAATCTCTGTCAAATTTAACAGTATTCTACCGTATTTTATAATAACAGTATTTTACTGCTAGAATTCTGCTGTAAATCTACAGAAATTTCTAAGAGTGTAATGGCTCACAAGTTTACATTGAGCTATTTATGAGGAGTTATAATGGCCACTCTGTGGAAGGTTTACTTAATTTTCTAATGTTCCTGATGTATAAAATAAAATTTTTCTGCTTACTGTTCCTTTACTAAACAATTGGTAAGTACAGCTGTATCAAATTCTACTGAGGCTAATTGTTGAATTTTTGTTTAAATTCAACTTTATTTATGTAGCACATTTGCAACAATGGCAAAAGTGCTGTACAGAGGTACAAAAAACGACAACAAAGTACAAAAAGAAAAATACAAAGAACCAGTGCAGAGAGATGTGTTTTTAAGGTACAATTTAACAAAAGACTCCAGGCTATCCAGATCCAAATGAGAAGCACTGTGATTACCACTTGGTCCAAACATAATTATTTTAGCCTGGTTCTCATTGAAATTGAGAACATTTGAGGCCTTCCAGGCTTTGACTTCAGTGAGACACTAAAATAATGGTTTTAATGAAGTAGAACCCTTCAGTTGAAGGTAATTTTCAGTGTCATCAACATATGAATAAATATAAAACTTATATTTTCTGAAAATTAAACTTAAAGCCATCATAGAAATAGAAAATAAAATTGGCTCCAGAATAGACCCTTGAAAAACTCCACAGGTATCGGAGGGGGCTGAAGAAGACACAGATTCTCCAAGGTTTACTGAGAAACCGGTGTTTTTTATGTATTTATGCATGGATGTGTTGCTGCTGGACAAATGAATTTCCCCTGTGGGAGAATAATACAGTATTTATCCATCTATCTATCTGAACTCCTGTCAGACAGTTAAGACCTGAACCACTGCAGTGCAGTGCTTTTGATGCAACAGTCCTTCAGTTGAAAGGTTAGGATGCGGTGGTCAACAGTGTCAGATCTAAAAGGAAAATAACAGCAGTCTCCTGAATCAGTAGGCAATAAAAAATCATTAAAAACTTTTAAAAGTGCACTTTCATAGCTATGAAGAGCTATAAATCCAGCCTGAAACCTTTTAAAAATATGGTGGGCATTTAAAAAGCATTGCAGCTGCACAAATACTATTCTTTTCCGATTTTTTTTATAAGGAAAGATAGTTTGGAAATGGGCCTAAAATTTGAAAGGACAGACTGGTCTTTTGTTATGTACAGGTGCTTCTCAAAATATTAGCATATTGTGATAAAGTTCATTATTTTCCATAATGTCATGATGAAAATTTAACATTCATATATTTTAGATTCATTGCACACTAACTGAAATATTTCAGGTCTCTTATTGTCTTAATACGGATGATTGTGGCATACAGCTCATGAAAACCCAAAATTCCTATCTCACAAAATTAGCATATTTCATCCGACCAATAAAAGAAAAGTGTTTTTAATACAAAAAGCGTCAACCTTCAAATAATCATGTACAGTTATGCACTCAATACTTGGTCGGGAATCCTTTTGCAGAAATGACTGCTTCAATGCGGCGTGGCATGGAGGCAATCAGCCTGTGGCACTGCTGAGGTCTTATGGAGGCCCAGGATGCTTCGATAGCGGCCTTTAGGTCATCCAGAGTGTTGGGTCTTGAGTCTCTCAACGTTCTCTTCACAATATCCCACAGATTCTCTATGGGGTTCAGGTCAGGAGAGTTGGCAGGCCAATTGAGCACAGTGATACCATGGTCAGTAAACCATTTACCAGTGGTTTTGGCACTGTGAGCAGGTGCCAGGTCGTGCTGAAAAATGAAATCTTCATCTCCATAAAGCTTTTCAGCAGATGGAAGCATGAAGTGCTCCAAAATCTCCTGATAGCTAGCTGCATTGACCCTGCCCTTGATAAAACACAGTGGACCAACACCAGCAGCTGACACGGCACCCCAGACCATCACTGACTGTGGGTACTTGACACTGGACTTCTGGCATTTTGGCATTTCTTTCTCCCCAGTCTTCCTCCAGACTCTGGCACCTTGATTTCCGAATGACATGCAGAATTTGCTTTCATCCGTAAAAAGTACTTTGGACCACTGAGCAACAGTCCAGTGCTGCTTCTCTGTAGCCCAGGTCAGGCGCTTCTGCTGCTGTTTCTGGTTCAAAAGTGGCTTGACCTGGGGAATGTGGCACCTGTAGCCCATTTCCTGCACACGCCTGTGCACGGTGGCTCTGGATGTTTCTACTCCAGACTCTGTCCACTGCTTCCGCAGGTCCCCCAAGGTCTGGAATCGGCCCTTCTCCACAATCTTCCTCAGGGTCCGGTCACCTCTTCTCGTTGTGCAGCGTTTTCTGCCACACTTTTTCCTTCCCACAGACTTCCCACTGAGGTGCCTTGATACAGCACTCTGGGAACAGTCTATTCGTTCAGAAATTTCTTTCTGTGTCTTACCCTCTTGCTTGAGGGTGTCAATAATGACCTTCTGGACAGCAGTCAGGTCGGCAGTCTTACCCATGATTGGGGTTTTGAGTGATGAACCAGGCTGGGAGTTTTAAAGGCCTCAGGAATCTTTTGCAGGTGTTTAGAGTTAACTCGTTGATTCAGATGATTAGGTTCATAGCTCGTTTAGAGACCCTCTTAATGATATGCTAATTTTGTGAGGTAGGAATTTTGGGTTTTCATGAGCTGTATGCCAAAATCATCTGTATTAAGACAATAAAAGACCTGAAATATTTCAGTGAGTGTGCAATGAATCTAAAATATATGAATGTTAAATTTTCATCATTACATTATGGAAAATAATGAACTTTATCACAATATGCTAATATTTTGAGAAGGACCTGTATAGGCTCCACACCTGCATGTTTAAAACAAGCCTGCACAACACCTAAACATTCCGGCCTAACAACCTCAAAAACTTTCTCCAACATCGTTTGGAGAAGACTATGAAACTTCATTGAAACATACTGAGACACACTAGCTGAAACTGATTAAAGCGAGCAGAACTAGTGACAATGTTAGGACCACATGAAGGCAGGAAGCTCGGTGATCAAAGCTGTTTCCTCTTGCTGGTAAAAGACTGTAGGAATCTTACAGGTTTCTGAGGAGCTGTTAATAGAGGAAGCTGGATGAGTTTTCAGAAAAGCTGAGGGTTATTTAAAGTGTTCACAATACCTATAGAGTAAAACTTTGCTTTTACAGCTTTAACAATGTTCTGAGGCCTGTACAATGTTGACATCAAAGCAGCAACTGAAGTTTTGGACATTTTCCTTTCAGGACTGATGCAATTAATGAAAAATCTGAACATTTATGTACTTGAAATCTATCAAGGTCTCTCAACATAAGAAAAGAAACCTGCAGCCTTTTTTCCACCTTTGTTCAGCCTTCCTACATTGCCGTCAGGCAGACTGAGAAGCTTCACTTATCCATGGTTCAGATTTGGGTTTGGGTCTCACAGTTCTAAAAGGAGCAAAATCATCAAGAACACTTTGACATTTGTGATTAAAGTTAGATGTTATTTCCTTGGCAGCAAAGCCGGGGGGACACTCACAAGCTTTTTTAAAAGCAAAAGAAAATTGTTCAGCTACAGATCCATTAAAAGCACAACAATGACATGTCGGGATAAAAGGTTTAAAGCCGTTGGGGTATGAAAAAGTATAGTGCAAGGCTTTTTAATATGTTTTTTTCTTTATTTTAAATAATTTGATCGCATTGGTGTAGAATCTCAGTCATTCAGAATATGGCAATCCTAATGCTGAAATAGAAGGGAACTGGACTACGCCTGTTAATGGAAAACTTTTCCCTGTCATCTAGAAGAGTTCTACAGTTCTGATCATGAGTTCTTAATAGCATGCTTATAGTAAGAGTGCCAATAGGATCACGAGTCACTGGTCTAACCCTCAATCAGGTCTTTTGTGTCATAGTAACTTGAGGGAGGCTTCCTAATGATGTTAACATGTGAGTTATTTTGGTCAAGGCTGCTCTGCAGGTGTTAGGAAAATGGAACCCGAACCTTTAATAAACTATATTGCATTGCATCTCATTAAACCAAATGTATTTTATTTAATTAAATGAACACACACTGAATAAAACTGAGTCATGGTTTAGGGGTGAATTAAATCACTTGATGCTCATGTATCTTAAATGTGTCAGATTGTTGCTTTACTGTGTCAGCTACAGTCAGAGATACCCAACCCTAGTACAGATAAGATGTGAGCTACAGTGAGAGTAAACAAATTTATAGTTGAGCATTTTTAAAAGTGCGTGCAAAAGAAAAGCCTGATAATCCAGGTGGGCTTTTTGAGCTCTTCAAGACTGTTTTGATTCATTTGAGTAAACTAATCAGGTGTCTGTAACATTATTACATCCAGAAATATACCAATGCCCCTACCTTAGGAAAGAACATGTCTGAGTGTTTTAAACTAAATACAAACCCAATTCTTCATTTAGAAAGGAAACTCCAGAAGGAGGGTTTCTAAGGCTCACGATGTATAAGTGTCTTGTAGAGATTTAATATAGATATCGTACAACATGACACGTATGGATTACTGTACGAGCTACAACAACAAACCAAGGACACCATCATCTCCTGGAGAAAAATGCAGCACGGCAGTAATGCTTCCATCAGCAATACCAAGGACATTCTTTATGTTAATGCAAAGCCCCCAAATTAGTTTAAGGTTAAATACAGAAGACTCAACAATACTTATCAGCACAAAAGCAGTTTTTTTCCAGTTTAAAAATAATGTAAAGAGTACTTTGATAAATCCACCCATGCATCATTTTTTTAATGACAGCAATGTTCTAGTGACAAAAGCTCGCCGAGCTCAGCATGTTATTATCTGCCACAACTCAAAGATGATAGACAAGCTTGAACAAAACCCTCATTGACATTTTACAAAGAAGGCTTCATATGTTAGCTCTGTGAGTCACAATAGTTACATGTTACAGGTACATGGTACATGAACAACTGTTATCAGCCTTTTGACTCTATCATTCTAGAACTACATTGTTTTTATCTATTGCCAAGGCCCAGAGGGATAATAGACTGTGAAGTAATCAGTAATTGTGAGCTTTCTATCTAATAATAACAGTAAAAACTTTTAGTTTATAAAGATCAGGAAGCAGAGAAAATCCGTTGTTTTTGATTTGCCTGACATAACTTACACTTAGAACAGGTTTGATTTATGGAAGATTGCCACAAGATCTATGGTTTTATTCAACCTCCCTCATTTTTTATACTCTTGCCATTGACTCAGGCTCACATGAGCGTTCACCGAGGCCAGCATGAAACTAGTATCCTTATTAATCATCCACAAATTCTGTCTTCCTTGCGCACAGACGGAGAATTGCACAGGCACCATTGTTCAGCTATGTGTTTTTAACCCAGCCTTCTCTAAAACATTTTCCACTTCATTAACATTACTCTATTAATTTTTGATTGAGGTTTATATATCTCTCACGACCAGTTTACTTCAACATGTCATTTGATCTGAGAGAGCTGTGCAGAAGGAAACATATATGAATATAAATGTCATGGCTCTGTGGTTAGAGGGTGCTGTGTAATTGTATCTGACGCTTTGGTTGGCTAGATCCCTAATTAATCCATGATTTCCCACATGCTTAAATATACCCAATTAATACGTTCAGGCTTTGAGGTGTTCTTTACACTGGCTGCTTAGTTGGACTGAGAAACAGTCTTTATGGATCTAAGCTAATTATTCAGCCTGTGGATCCAGGCTCTGGAAGGATGCCTCTGAATCTCGCTGTAGGCAGTATAAGTCTGTTCTTGTGTGTGTATTCCACATTGTAATTCCTTGAAGAATTAATACTATGTGCATGTATTTAATTGGGATGAGCATCCCAATTCTGCATTTCTGTTTTGTGTTTTGACCTGATATAAAATATGCATGAAAGTATTTTACTATTTCAAAGTTGTGGTTGAGCTCTTTGAATGTAACTAAATAAATAGCCATTCAGGCACATCGCATTTTGAATATTATGGTAATTTCTTTTTGAAAGAAGCTGTAAGGTTCATAAAAGGTTTCTTTAAATAATGTGGATGGTTTTATGTGGCGGAGCTCAAATGATGTTTCATATATTTTTATTCAACAATGTGATTACAGAGAGTTCAGCATTGTTACCGAACACACATGCCTAGACCTATTTAGAGCAATGTAAGTTTATGTCAAAACAATGCCAGAACACTTAGCTGTTCATGCAGCAGGTTTGACTTGGATAATGTTGTGAACACAGACCTGGAACATAATATAATGAAACAAAAATATGATGTTAAAATAATTCAGAGCTGTAACAAACTGCAGGCTCAGACAAAATATGAAGATAGAAGAGCCTGCGGGTGTTTTATTAAGAAATAATAAAATAAAAAAATATTTCCCATCACACTGGGAGATGAAATGCTCTCAGTAATAAGCAGAATACCACTGAATACTAATGTTTCAACGCAATGCATTGCAGACCTGAATTATGAAGAGCTCTTACAGTTCATTGGCTCTGAAGTGTTTTTGTTGATTTTTTTTTATTGATGATGTTTATTTACCTTCTCTGTGTTCGATAGCTATTGCTTGTTGGCTTGTGTGGTATTTGGAGACTCTATTAAAGCTGATGAAAGTTATACCTAAATATGTCTCATGAGATATCAGATCTAATATTATAGTGTAGGTGTCATTGCCAATGTGTTCTACTCAAAATAAAAATATCGTGTGTACCTTGCTCTTTTGTAAACTGGTCTGCTAACTGTTAAGTGTTGTAAACTGTTTAGCACATAATATTGACACTTTGAACTACTGTTTATTTCATTGGTTTGACAGAGGTAATTATAATTTTCTCCTGAAAAGCAGTCTGGAAGAAAAACACATTCGGCATATATTATGGTTATGTATATGAATCTATCAGAATTACAGTAGCCAGTAAACAATGGGCTATAATGTGATGCGAATTCTAAAATGATAAATGAATGAATCTAAAAGGAGCTTTTTTGCACCACTCCAGAACATGTATGCACATGGTTTGGGATTAGGAAAAGTTTGGGCTGGTTGGCCTGGAGGAATCTAAAGAGAATAACGTCAGTGATCAATATTATAAAAAAATAGAACTAAGATAGCCTTGAAAAAAGGCTGAAGGGATATTCTAGCAAGGCTGAAACAAGAAGTTAACTGTTTGTGGGTGTCAGCAATAGATATTGCAGACGTTAAAACTTCCCAGGTCTATATTAGACAGAAGAAGTGCATTACTGAATGATTTGTAGGTTTATGTTTCTGTATTTCTAAACATGTGTTGTCAGTAAATATAACTTACTCGACAAGTCACAACTCTAGTTTTGTCTGTTAATTGGTATTTTACTTTACTCTTAATGCTATATTACAATATTTTAAACATACATATTTTTACATTGATTGAGTTTTTTTTATTTTTAGCAACAGTGACTGGTTCAAGGGTCGTACATTTGACAGTCACAATTTTTGCGAGTATATATTTGAGAATGTGAGAATAAACCATAATCATCCATCCATCCATCCATGCAAATAAGTAGTAAGTAATAAGTTTACAGTTTATAAAAAAATACGTAATGTAAAAAATAAGTAATGGAAAACAAAACTACATTTTCAACACCAGCTAATGAAAAAAGAATGAAACCAACTCACAGTTGTAGTATATTAAAATCATTGCACAAAAATGCAGAAGGGACACAGTATGTTCTGCTTAATTTAAAAGGTAAAGAAAATACTTAAAACATTATAAATAACTCCAAAATACACAGTCAGGCTAAATTGTATGCAGTTTGCATCAACACAAAGTTATGTAATATTTAAAAACCTCTCCAGGGAGTCAATTATCTTTTACAAAAAGAACAGTTAAAAATGAGACAAGGTACCCCATTTCACTGTATGCTTAGTCTGATCATTTAAATTCAAGTGGTAACTCCTGAGAGCCAGCTAGATTCGAGTACACCACTTTAGCTTTGGTAAATAAACTCTTAGGTCCTTGTCTTGTAAAAAAAACAAACTTGTGTTTTGTATCATCCTTTTTAAAAATCTTTATGAACTGCCAGTTCTTTGGGTAACTCCTGTCTCTCTACTGCTGCAGAGCGTGTCGGTTCAATTCCAGCTTCCTCCTGCCACATGTTGATGTGTCTCTGGGCAAGGAACTTAACCCCAAGTTTCCTACTGTTAGTGTACACCAGGCCTATTCAATTCCTTTGTCTTCTGGGCTAGATTTGAAAATTCTGAGATGCCACTGGACCAAAGACCCCTACTTATTATTTCTCGAGACTTAACTCCAAATATGCTACCACCTGAACTAATTCATAAAAATAAATAAAGGAATTCACAGTAAAGGTTTTAGAATAATTTATTCATGAGCAAAATAATTCAAGTGCATTGCAAATTTTAGCATTTGGTCCAAACCTTGACCAGAATGTTTTTAACAAGGCATCTATTCACCACACATAATGTCCCTTCAAGAAATGCTGTCCCAGAGACTCGGTGGGAATTTTAAAAACTCTCACAGCAAATACGATTTAAATGCGTTTTTGCAGCGTATGTTGGGTCAGTCAGGGGTGGGCCAGTCAAAAGGGGTCTGTGGGCCGGATGTTGGATGTTGCCCCCGCTAATTGAATAGCCCCAGTGTATACTGTAGGTGTGTGGATGTGTGTGTGTTTGTGAGGGGACTTGGGTGAATGTGGCTCTGATGTAAAGTGCTTTAAGTGGTCAGTATGACTAGTAGGGCGCTACATCATATCAGTCTATTTACATAGGAAAGAAGACGTTGCCATTAAAATAAAAACTGGTTTTCACAATAAAGTTAGCATTTTCAAATGTTCATATTTAAGTTCCAAATTCAGCTCAGCCCCTTTATGGACATTGAAAGTGCAGGACATGGTCTGTGGGCTGTAAAATGATCTGATCGTATGTTTAGACATTGAGCAAGAAGTACGAATGGTATATTTAAATACATTTTCCACACTATATATTTTTGTTGTCCAACTCTTAAATAGTCAGTTATGTTATTTTAGGTGGATTTCCATTGCAGCACATTAGATGTATAGCTCAAATTTGATGTTATTAAGTCACCTTTATTCCTATATCTTCTTGTAGCTTTGTGAACTCTCAAAGTCAGATTCTCCCTTTTTTTGCTGAGCCACAATGCCCCCTTAAGGTCCAGAACTTCTGTGAATGTTTTCAATTCCGTCCGTACATCTGTCCATCTATTGTCTTCAGCTTTACACCCATGATTTAATCTTGGGTCGTGGGTATAACACCCCCAGGATGGAAACCCAGACATCTCTCCCTGTGACACTGTTCAGTTCATACTAGGGGATCCCAAAGCATTTCCAGACCAGAAGGGTTACATAGTCCTTCCAACAAGTTCCAAATGATGTTTCATATATTTTTATTCAACAATGTGATTACAGAGAGTTCAGCATTGTTACCGAACACACATGCCTAGACCTATTTAGAGCAATGTAAGTTTATGTCAAAACACTGTCAGAACTGCACACTTAGTTGTTCATGCAGCAGGTTTGACCTTTAACCTGCCCTGTTTTGGATAATGTTGTGAACACAGACCTGGTCTGCCCAGGGGTCTTCTCTCAGTGCTATATGCCAGCAAAACCCCCTTAAGGCAGCCTTATGCGATGACAGAACCACCTGAACTGACTCAGAGTCAATGCAGATGAGCAGTAGCTTCACATTATGCTTCTTAAATTGCATTTGCAGTTTTTGAAATATGTTTCTAAATACATTTTCAACCTTCACGCTTGAAAAAGGGAATAAAATAAAAATTTGGAATATAATGAAAGCATGCAAAATATTATTGATGTGCGCTGCATGCAATTGTCTGCCTTTCATCATTCTTTGGCTGCTTTGCAGCATCAGGAAAACAGAGGGGGGGGGGGGGGGGACAGCGCAAGTTAGCATAGAGAGACAGGCGGTCTCATCAGTGACGGACTCACCAGCTGCGTGGACAGAGCCGTGGCGCAGAAAGAGGAGAGAAGAGGTAACACGGAGGAAAAGCTGCATATAAACTGGAGGAAACCACACAAGAAAGAGGGAGGTGGGATAAACAGAGCGATCACAGAGGAGGGAGAAGTCATTCAGAGCAGGGAGAAGGAGAACGCTGGTACAATCAGACAAGGACTCAGAGAGAGGAAGGCACACGGAGAAGCCTTTCCTAATGGAGAAAGAAGCCGGAGTGTTTGTACAAAGTGGAGAAGAAGAAGAATAAAAAGAGGAGGAGACTGAACCTGACCAAGGGCTTGACTGAAATAACAGAAGAGAAGGAGGAGCGTGAGGGCAAGTTGACAGATTTGATTTGGAGAGAGTATTTTTAGAAAAGAGCGAAGACATGACAGGAATACTAAGATAAGAGATGCTCTCTCTAAGTAGCGGAGAAAAACTAGGGAGGAAGAGGGAGGAACGAGAGACGGAGCAAAGGCGGTGAGAGATGTTGAGATCAGAGTGTCACTGAGTGGATTAGCCCTGCTCTGGTTTCCCATAGAAAACCTCTGTGCATGTCTGTGAATATGTATGAATGCCTTCTTTTAAATGTGGAAGTGTGTTGTATGTCTGCAACTGTGACTGTGGGGTTGAGAAGATGATCCAAAACTACTTGGTGGATCCCTGAAGAAGCTAATAAGACTGGCCAAAGCTGAAGAGCATACAAAGTGATAATGCACAGTGGGACAGAAAACAAATGAGCACTGAATACCTCTAATGAATTAAAGCTTGTACTCATTGCTGAAAAGATTAATAATAAAGTTTGGCTGTACACCTCTGTGAGCCTAATGAGCTTAAAAACACAAAATCAAAACTCCAAAAAAGGGGAAAGCTGGAACAAGGCAACCTCTGCTACAGCTGACCACACCAACGAATCTCTCACCCCTATCTCCTATTGTCATCCCTTCTTACATTTGTTTTTATCCTCCCTGCTTAGCCTATTGCATTTTGTATTCTGTTCTTTTCTTTCCCTGTCTCCTCCTCTTCATCCTATTCTTTCCATTGCTCTCTCTGTCTCGACATCTCTTGCTCACTGTCACACTAACTGCCATGAGTGCTGGACTCACTCATGTAGAAGACGCCTTGCTTAGAGCACATTTGCCTCTCTGATTTGTCTCTTCTTTCCCAGCTGACTTGAGTGATTGGAGCAATTCTCAGACTGAGACTAGGAAAGAGGACCAACAAGTAGTTGCTGCTGCTGAGTGACGGGACGACAATTTTAAACCACACAACGTTATTGTGAGGGTACATTTCGATGTGCATGCGGCATTATTCTGGTTGTGAGTGCATGGATAAATAAGGGTCATGCGGCCAAAACCATATCCATGTGTGGATTACTGTAGTGGATTTCTCCTGGAGCTACATGTTGACCCCAGTCCCTGAGGCCTGGCTAGGAAATGAAGCCTCTCCTGCAGTCGTAGGAGCGCTGTGGACAGCAATGGCCCTGCAGAGGCACTGTCTCCAGAGGGGATCCCCAGCCATGATCAGAAAGGCTCACAAGCGACTTCACACAAAGCCAACATTGGCTCAGGTCACATCCACTCTGTTGTCAAGGACGCGTCTACACGGCCTGCGGCATGTTTGTGTCCCCAGAGGCTCTGTTGTCCGCCGGGCCTTCTGGCTGCTGGCCATGTGCACCTCCCTGGGGTTGCTGTTATCCTGGTCCTCCAACCGACTGCTTCATTGGCTCTCCTTTCCCACGTACACACGGATCCACACTGAATGGGCCAAAGAACTTGCCTTTCCTGCTGTTACTATCTGCAACAACAACCCAATTCGCCTCTACAAACTTACAAAGAGCGACCTGTACTTCGCTGGGCACTGGCTTGGCCTGCTGCTGGCTAACCGAACAGTGAGACCTATGGTTCTGGACTTGATGCAGGAGGACCATCTGGCTTGGTTCAGAAAACTCTCAGACTTCAAGCTCTTTCTGCCACCCAGAAATTTTGAAGGAACCAACCTGGAGTTTATGGACAGACTGAGCCACCAGCTGGATGAAATGCTTCTGTCATGCAAATACAGAGGAGAGCCCTGTGGAGCTCACAACTTCTCCTCCGTAAGTCCAACTTTGTGTGTTGCGTTTTCTGGAAAATATCTGAGAACGTTGACAGGTTACACTAAAACAGGACACTAAGAACTCTTTTATTTAAATCATTTTACACTTCTCACTTTTCTTTCAGTTTTTTAGAAACCAAATCTCTATTATTTCAACCTGAACCATATTTGAAGGCAAAAGTTGTACAGATTATTCCAGCATAAAAAAGAATAATTGCATTATTGTTTAAAGGGACATTTGCTTTGTTTAGCCATGAAAGGATTTCCAGGACCATCAGAAAACGTGTAAAGCAGGAAATAGGACTTGACCTGGGTCTTATGAGTAGATATTCCCTGATATATATAAGATTGATCAACTATTGGCTGGTTATCATGTGTAGTTAAAAAGTAGTCGTCAGAAACCAAACTTAAAATGTTTGTCATTTCTCATTTTGCATTTTTGTAAGGGCACTTTATCTTTTGGTCTTTTCTGTCCTCGTCACTACAAACTTAGAGACCAGTGACCCAGTGACTCTGGAATAGAGACGCTTACCTGTGTAAGTTAAGAATGTCCAGTTCAGGATATTTCGAATCTGAGACTGAACTGAGTCAGTTAAGAGTAAGAATTTGCTAAGAACAATTCACAGTTCAAAATAAATTTAGGCCATGCAGCTACAATAAAATAATACACTATATAACATCAGTATCACATAGTCTGTATTAGTATTGTGATTGTGACACACATAACTTACTCACCAATGACGTTCTGAATACAGCAGTCTCTATCAGTTTTTTTTTTTTTTTTACTAACCAGCTTCTGTGGCTTAGCCTCAGTTGCTATTTCATCTATTCATTGACTAGATCACAAAGCTATGATGGACAATTAATCATCTTAAAGCTTCATCGTTTGTTTCTCAACACAGCAGCGGTCTTCATTAAACTCACATCTTGCTTCTGCTGAAGTCTTGCTGTTTTTATCCATATCACTTTGGTGAAGTGCTATGCTAACATTAACATGATTACTTTTTATTTAAATTAACCTTGTTGATAATTTGCCATGAAATATTTAATTGAGTTCCAGTTAATCATGTATGGACCAAACATACAGAAAAAGTTGTCCTGCATTGTAAACTTAAAGCTTTGCCTTGATCATTGTAAGATTTTAAAACAGGTGTTTCAGCTGTGTGCTGTACTGCTTTCCTGGGATTTAGGAACATCTGGACCATACGATCTGTCAAAAATGCTCAGACAATGTCACATGACACAGACAGAAGCAGTGTCTTTCACTATTAACATTATTCTGAGGTGTGAAAAAGATCTATAAGGCTCTATAATACAGTTTTCAAGCCATGCACAATAAACTAGGTCATCATTTTTAAAAACCGATAACGCAAAACCCAGCCACACAGGTGGCTGCAGACGAAGTAAACAGGTAGCTATAGTTTTTCTCCTGCCTTTAGTAACTTAAGTTAAGTTATTGTCTCGATATGCTGGTATGCTGTTTTCTCATCAAAATATGAATACAATCCTAAAC
Organism: Girardinichthys multiradiatus; assembly: GCF_021462225.1. NCBI lineage: Eukaryota > Metazoa > Chordata > Actinopteri > Cyprinodontiformes > Goodeidae > Girardinichthys > Girardinichthys multiradiatus. The sequence goes on along the minus strand of NC_061818.1, from coordinate 33,981,910 downwards.
GTTGTGGGGATGTTTACAGAATAGTTAATTAGGTACACCTGTCCAACTGCTCGTTAACACAAATTACTAATCAGCCAATCACATGGCAGCAACTCAATGCATTTAGGCATGTAGACATGGTCAAGACGATCTGCTGCAGTTCAAACCGAGCATCAGAATGGGGAAGAAAGGTGATTTAAGTGACTTTGAACGTAGCATGGTTGTTGGTGGTCTGAGTATTTCAGACACTGCTGGTCTATTGGGATTTTCATGCACTACCATCTCTAGGGTTTACAGAGAATGGTCCGAAAAAGAGAAAATATCCAGTGAGCAGCAGTTCTGTGGGTGCAAATGCCTTGTTGATGCCAGAGGTCAGAGTAGAATGGCCAGACTGGTTCGAGCTGATAGAAAGGCAACAGTAATTTAAATAACCACTTGTTACAACCAAGACATGCAGAAGAACATCTCTGAACACACAACACGTCGAACCTTGAGGCAGATGGGCTACAGCAGCAGAAGACCACACCGGGTGCCACTCCTGTCTGCTAAGAACAGGAAACTGAGGCTACAATTCGCACAGGCTCACCAAAATTGGACAATAGAAGATTGGAAAAACGTTGCCTGGTCTGATGAGTCTCGATTTCTGCTGCAACATTCGGATGGTAGGGTCAGAATCTATGTTTGTTTTTCCAGCTCAAGTAGAGGGTCCTGCTCTTTCTATCCTCTTGTCTTGTCTTTTTGCCATAACAGAAACACTGCCAAATGATAAAAACAAATAATTTCAGAGTGAATGGGAGAGATGTTTCTGCCTGCTTGAATTCAGGTATTGGTTTTAGTGCTACATCAATAGGGTTGTCATGTTTTTGTTCTTTGTTAGCTAACTTGTCACAGGTCATGTAATGATTTTAAGGTTTTGTTTTCGGTTTTTCATCTGATCATGACTGTTTTCCAGGTGGTGCTTGAGTTCATTCCTTAGGTTTAGTTATTTGAATATTTTTGTATTCTGTTCATGATGCATTTAAGTGTATGTTGTGTTACGTCTGTAAGAGCTTCTTTTTTTCTTGCATCTCTGCTCAGCTATTTCCCATTCTTGTTGCCACTCCCTGCCACAGTCAGTTTGTGATCTACTTCAATCAGTCCACCTGCTTCCCGCCAATCTGTCTACCTATCTGACCTGTGTGTGGCACTATGGTGGCACGCTGGTTTATACTGCTTTTCATGCCATGTCTGCTCTGTTGCTACCTAATAGACCCATGTTCATGGCTGTGTTTTTTGGTCATGCCACCACCTCCTTGACAGGTCATTGTCTATGTCAAGGTAAAACACTCTGTCATGTGGATCCTGATACACAGATTAATTTCCATTGTGAAGCCTGTGTTTTCTTATGAGCTGAGAATGTGAGCTGTATGTGTTGAGTATAGGACTGTGTTGAGGTTTTCCTGGCTGACTGTATAGATGTATCAAGCTGTTGCTGTAGAAATTGTTTGCTGAGATCAACCACTGCCAATCTTGAAAACTAAATCTGTTTCGTCTCTTCAAAATATCACCAAAACTGGTGAAAGCATAAGGATGGATGCTGCTGCAGCAGCCCTCCTATATGCACAAATAAGTCCCTATAAAAAATATTTCTATTTTAGGTTTCCATCAGTTTATCACATGGACAGTTTGTTGGGTATAGTCAGGTTTACTGTGCTAATTAGAGCAACATTGATTTATTAGTCATCCCTTCTTCCTTGCCTTGTTTTACCTTAAAGGGAGTCTTCTGCTGTTAATATGGCCTCAGTGGTTTCACTAATCTCATTATCCTCCTGCTGCAAGTCAGCAAAGACTCCCCGAGGCCCCTTCAGTATCACTGTCACTGTGAGACCAAAACAGAAGCAACAACCACATTAAATAAGATGCAGAGAACACAGGTGCAAATGCATAGAAGGAGATAAATATGAGAGTACTTTAATTGTATGTGCAAATTTGGATCATGTGACGGAGGAGTGAGTGTGAAGTCTAGTTTTGATTGCAGTTGGTTATCACCAGCTTTAAAGTCCAGGGAATGCTTTGAACTGTCAAGACGCAAGTAGTTTCAGGGGAGAAGAAGAAAAGCGTATATCTACAGATTGGAATGAGAGATGACATGCAGAAAAAGGTGTCTGGCTGGGAATACAAATAGGTCCCATAACTCTGGACAGCACCTTGCGTAGTGAGGTTTCATGTGCTGAATCTACTGTATCACAGAGAGCTAGTCAGGCTGATCAATAAATCTATTAAGTCTGTGCTATAGTTTATGATGGTCTATTTTGCTCCCGCATCTCCAGTAGTGATGTGCTCTTAGCTATCCCTCGAAGAGACCCATGAGCAGGGAATGACAGAGCAGGAAAAGCAAAACAAACTGTTCTTGTCTTCCACAATTAAAGTAAATGGCAACTTGGCAGGTACATCTCCACCCTGCTTCTCAGTGCTCCATCTAGGGCATGATAACTGCACCCACAATGACAAATTAACCACTGCTATAGGTTAGAGAGTAGCACTTAATCAGACTGGCAGGGAATGTCTGGCATCTGTGATGCAGCAACTCTGTGTTCATAAAAATCTCATAACTGCAGCGACTCAGTGGTTGCACAAAACTCTTACAGTTTGGCTTTAGGAGTTGTTTTTTTATTATTATTTTGAGTGATTTGAAGTTTAGTAATTTTGCGTTTCTTGCTGTTGATACTCTATGTGTATGACAGGTTTTGGGTGGAACAATGCATCTAGCCGACAAGACAATTCACAAGATTTTAGCTATACTTAGGTAAAACTCAGTACTTGTTATTTGTAAATAGATTAACATTTTTACAAATTATGAAACAATTTCTATAGAATCTGTAATCAGTGTAGAACATTCCAGTACAGTTTGATTATTCCACAGATTTAATTTTTTATGCCTTGCCTGTGTAACTCTAGAGTGGTTCTAATGAAAATAAAAGCATTGAAAATGTTCTTTCTTTGATTTCCCAAATATAGGACTACATACATCCCAAACTCTCTACTAAAATTGTCTGTTCAGATTTATCCAGTTCAGGTTTGATTTAAAATTTCAAATTTTTAACAAAAAATGATCAAATGTAGTCTAGACTCATTAAAGGCCAGATCTCACTGCTGTACGCCCCTTTTCAATCTACTACGTATTTTTCTGACATCTGTTAAACAGCTAGTGCAGTTTATTTAAAAAAAAAGAAAAAGATGAACACGTGCCTTTGGACATTTTTAGAAACAAAAATGGCCTACTTCACTCATGCCGACTATGACTTTCTGAGCTAGAAACCACTATAGTGAAGTGGTTTTGTGGGTTTTTCATATATTTTATGTTTGTTCCTGATTCTGCTTCAAACATAAATGGAAGATGTTAATGACTTTGAGAAAGGGTGTAAAAGAAAACACCCATCCATCCATCCATCTGTTTATACCACTTTACCTAGGATGGTCGCAGGGGATCTGGCGCCTTTCTCCAAAAATGTCTGTTGTCACCTATTGGCAGGGAATTCATATAATGGCATATTTGATTGGAATCCCAGAGAGTCTGTGATGCAGACACAAATACTGCATAAAATATCTAGTATGGGGTAGGAGGGGCCCCATCTCTTTTATCAAATATAATTTAATTTCATGTTACTTCACAACAAAGAACCCTGATTTAGACAAAACATAGCTCTGGAAATTTCTATTTCATTTGGTTTAATTGAATATAGGTGTCATTCGCTTTAAATGTACAGGTCCTTCTCAAAATATTAGCATATTGTGATAAAGTTAATTATTTTCCATAATGTAATGATGAAAATTTAACATTCATATATTTTAGATTCATTGCACACTCACTGAAATATTTCAGGTCTTTTATTGTCTTAATACAGATGATTTTGGCATACAGCTCATGAAAACCCAAAATTCCTATCTCACAAAATTAGCATATCATTAAAAGGGTCTCTAAACGAGCTATGAACCTAATCATCTGAATCAACGAGTTAACTCTAAACACCTGCAAAAGATTCCTGAGGCCTTTAAAACTCCCAGCCTGGTTCATCACTCAAAACCCCAATCATGGGTAAGACTACCGACCTGACTGCTGTCCAGAAGGCCACTATTGACACCCTCAAGCAAGAGGGTAAGACACAGAAAGAAATTTCTGAACGAATAGGCTGTTCCCAGAGTGCTGTATCAAGGCACCTCAGTGGGAAGTCTGTGGGAAGGAAAAAGTGTGGCAGAAAACGCTGCACAACGAGAAGAGGTGACCGGACCCTGAGGAAGATTGTGGAGAAGGGCCGATTCCAGACCTTGGGGGACCTGCGGAAGCAGTGGACTGAGTCTGGAGTAGAAACATCCAGAGCCACCGTGCACAGGCGTGTGCAGGAAATGGGCTACAGGTGCCGCATTCCCCAGACCTGGGCTACAGAGAAGCAGCACTGGACTGTTGCTAAGTGGTCCAAAGTACTTTTTTCGGATGAAAGCAAATTCTGCATGTCATTCGGAAATCAAGGTGCCAGAGTCTGGAGGAAGACTGGGGAGAAGGAAATGCCAGAAGTCCAGAAGTCCAGTGTCAAGTACCCACAGTCAGTGATGGTCTGGGGTGCCGTGTCAGCTGCTGGTGTTGGTCCACTGTGTTTTATCAAGGGCAGGGTCAATGCAGCTAGCTATCAGGAGATTTTGGAGCACTTCATGCTTCCATCTGCTGAAAAGCTTTATGGAGATGAAGATTTCATTTTTCAGCACGACCTGGCACCTGCTCACAGTGCCAAAACCACTGGTAAATGGTTTACTGACCATGGTATCACTGTGCTCAATTGGCCTGCCAACTCTCCTGACCTGAACCCCATAGAGAATCTATGGGATATTGTGAAGAGAACGTTGAGAGACTCAAGACCCAACACTCTGGATGAGCTAAAGGCCGCTATCGAAGCATCCTGGGCCTCCATAAGACCTCAGCAGTGCCACAGGCTGATTGCCTCCATGCCACGCCGCATTGAAGCAGTCATTTCCGCAAAAGGATTCCCGACCAAGTATTGAGTGCATAACTGTACATGATTATTTGAAGGTTGACGTTTTTTGTATTAAAAACACTTTTCTTTTATTGGTCGGATGAAATATGCTAATTTTGTGAGATAGGAATTTTGGGTTTTCATGAGCTGTATGCCAAAATCATCCGTATTAAGACAATAAAAGACCTGAAATATTTCAGTTAGTGTGCAATGAATCTAAAATATATGAATGTTAAATTTTCATCATTACATTATGGAAAATAATGAACTTTATCACAATATGCTAATATTTTGAGAAGGACCTGTAGATGAATACAGTTTGCATCAGGCTTGTTCAGAGCACATAAATCAGGCTGTAAGATTAGTTAAAAACTTGACATCAATATTCAATCACATTTGTACTGTTTTAGGATTTAACAGAAATCATGTTTTTGTTAGCAGTTTTTGGGATCGTATTTTCAGGTATTCCTTCTATTTTCATTGTGCAGCTGGAGTTACCATTCATGTCACATCCAATGCTTTAAGACATTCTGTTGACTTTCTTTCTTTACTGACTACAGACTAAATGAACAGATTGACTGAAGTTTATTGTAAAGCAGTACCCAAAGCCTAGTGTAGAGGGACCTGTGATGGAGAATTATATACATCCTGGTAATAATGAGGGCTTTGACCTTTTCAGTAGGATTATGGAAAGCAACACCATAAGCTATTGATTTGGACTGAATGAGTAAAACAAAAGTTGTTGTCAGATGGAAGCTGTAGCTCAAACCAAAGCAATCACATTAACTACAGGTTGCTGCATACCGACCATTGTCATCACTCCTGATCCAATTTCACTGAAGCTCACCTGGTTTATTTTATTTTCTCCAACTTTCACACACTGAAGCAGAAATTGCTTTAATTTGAATGACCACATTGCTGACTATCACTGTACCTACAGTGCCTTGCGAAAGTATTTGGCCCCCTGGACCTTTTCAACTTTTGCCACATTTCAGGCTTCAAACATAAAGATATAAAATTCAAATTTTTTGTGAAGAATCAACAAGTGGGACACAATCGTTAAGTGGAATGAAATTTATTGGATGTGTCAAACTTGTTTAACAAATAAAAAACTGAAAAGTGGGGCGTGCAATATTATTCGGCCCCCTTGCGTTAATACTTTGTAGCACCACCCTTTGCTGCAATTACAGCTGCAAGTCGCTTGGGGTTTGTCTCTATCAGTTTTTCACATCGAGAGACTGAAATTCTGGCCCATTCTTCCTTGCAAAACAGCTCGAGCTCAGTGAGGTTGGATGGAGAGCGTTCATGAACAGCAGTCTTCAGCTCTTTCCACAGATTCTCGATTGGATTCAGGTCTGGACTTTGACTTGGCCATTCCAACACCTGGATATGTTTATTTGTGAACCATTCCATTGTAGATTTGGCTTTATGTTTTGGATCATTGTCTTGTTGGAAGATAAATCTCCGTCCCAGTCTGGGGTCTCTTGCAGACTCCAACAGGTTTTCTTCCAGAATGGTCCTGTATTTGGCCCCATCCATCTTCCCATCAATTTTGACCATCTTCCCTGTCCCTGCTGACGAAAAGCAGGCCCAAACCATGATGCTGCCACCACCATGTTTGACAGTGGGGATGGTGTGTTCAGGGTGATGAGCTTTGTTGCTTTTATGCCAAACATATAATTTTGCATTGTGGTCAAACAGTTTGATTTTGGTTTCATCTGACCAGAGCACCTTCTTCCACATGTTTGGTGTGTCTCCCAGGTGGCTTGAGGCAAACTTTAAACGAGACGTTTTATGGATATCTTTGAGAAATGGCTTTCTTCTTGCCACTCTTCCATAAAGGCCAGATTTGTGCAGTGTACGACTGATTGTTGTCCTATAGACAGACTCTCCCACCTCAGCTGTAGATCTCTGCAGTTCATCCAGAGTGATCATGGACCTCTTGGCTGCATCTCTGATCAGTCTTCTCCTTGTTTGAAATGAAAGTTTAGAGGGACGGCCGGGTCTTGGTAGATTTGCAGTGGTCTGATACTCCTTCCATTTCAATATGATTGTTTGCACATTGCTCCTTGGGATGTTTAAAGCTTTGGAAATCTTTTTGTATCCAAATCCAGCTTTAAACTTCTCCACAACAGTATCTCAGACCTGCCTGGTGTGTTCCTTGGTCTTCATGATGTTCTCTGCGCTTTGAACAGAACCCTGAGACTATCACAGAGCAGGTGCATTTATACGGAGACTCGATTACACACAGGTGGATTTTATTTATCATCATCAGTCATTTGGGACAACATTGGATCATTCAGAGATCCTCACTGAACTTCTGGAGTGAGTTTGCTGCACTGGAAGTAAAGGGGCTGAATAATGTTGCACGCCCCATTTTTCAGTTTTTTATTTGTTAAAAAAGTTTGACACATCCAATAAATTTCATTCCACTTCACAATTGTTTCCCACGTGTTGTTGATTCTTTGCAAAAAATAAAAATTGTATATATTTATGTTTGAAGCCTGAAATGTGGCAAGAGGTAGACCAGTTCAAGGGGGCCGAGTACTTTCTCAAGGCACTGTATTGACGAGGTCATGTTACTGCGTAAAGCGCTGAACTTACTAATACATGTTGTTCTGTTTCCTGAATATTGTTAGTTGAAGCTGTAGCCATTGTCTAACACAGCTTTAAATTATGTTTTTTGCATTGCAGACAAAACAAATGTGTCAGGTATTTATGTAAAATACAGAGCAAGTAAACGCAGAAGCATTGATTGCATCTTTAAGAAACATATGGAAATGCTTTGCTTGACCTCAAATCCCACTATTTGCTACTTTGTATTGCATACAAACATGCTTTCCTCTCAATATATGCACAAAACACACAAATAAATTCAAAAATCTACTCGGAGGACTTTCAGGCAAAAACGCCCACTTTTTCTGGTATCTTTTGTATTGTGAGTTAAGCTAGGATTTAAGATGCTAATGGAACTAATATTGAGAAACAGCCTTTAGCAGAGAGTAATGCAAGTAACACTACAAATTCAAAGATTACCTTAGAGTTGCATCAACAACACTCTGACACAAGGTCAACAAAACAAAAGTTATATATTATTACTGCAAGGAGCTTCTGTTGAAATTGCACTGCATTGCACCATAGTATGTTTAATTTTAGAACGGTTGAAGATCAAGGTTCAATAGAAATTTTGAGTTTCCTCCTTTTTAAATATATCAATATCATTTTCCCACTGAAGGCCAGGTTAGAGACTTCCTGTGTTTTTGTTCTGGCAGACTGTCTTCTCAATTAACCTTCCAAATAGCTCCTTGTAAGACTTTGTTTTTTGTTTAGTTGATTTTGTAACATTTCAGTCTTTGATGAGGTTCCATTAACATTAATGCAGTATAAGAATTCCTCACTTTATTTAGATTTACATCACTTGGCAAAAAGGTAGTTTGTTTTTTTACTCTGAGAATCAGAATTTTAAAATGGCATCGCCCTATCTTCTGCTATGCTATTTCTGCAATAGAGCAGAAAAGATAAGCTGGCCCCTGGATCTGCTGGTGACTTTGGCATTTAAACCAGCCCACCAGATTTGTTCCATATAAGGCGAAGAGGGGGGAAAATTGATTCTTAAATACAGTTTGCAACTTTAACTCAAGATGTCCCTTAATCTATGACGCAGCCTCTTTAAACCACTTTCACATGATAGAGCCTAAAATACACTTTGTATAACAATTAAAATATTTTAAATTACCTTTTAATTAGATGGTCTACAGTAGGAGTGTTCAGATGACATGAGGATGTTGAAATTTACATTTCCTATTAGATTTCATACAGTAATTTATGCTATTACAAAGTTGAACATATTGTGCAGTTAAAATATGACATGATATGAGTCATCTGTATATGTTTGATTAGTTTTTAAGTTATTATGAATAATTTTAATAAATTAAACGGTTCAATCAATCTGTAATTTGACGTTTATCATAAGTAATAAGAAAATTACAAATTCTTTTTACATCTTTTAAATGAAGAAAGTAACAAATTTTGTAACTGGTAGAACTTTGTTTCCATTTATTAGAGTCTTGTTTATTTAAAAATTATTTGCACTATTCAAGTAAAGGGGAAATATGCAAAATCCACTTTTTTAGCCTTTAAATACATGTTGTTGTGTACTTGGTGTCTGTAGGAGTGCAGAAAAGTTGAATTTAGTCTCTCAAGGTGTTGCGTAAATATCTTTATATTCTGTTTGGGTCATATTTTTCAGTCCGTACAGTTTTCTCTATCATATGTTATCTTTTTACAACTGTTTTGTCACAGTATTTGCTGCGGAACAGCTAAATAAGAACATGGACCAATTTCGCGTATCTGCCATTTTTATTTCTCGCTACGATTTTGTAGTCAACGCTCAAGTATGCCTACGTTGAAAGAGGATAAGTTTGGTTTGGTTGTTGGGTGTATTAACCCACACAATTCCTATTTCCCCAGTATCAAGAAGGATTTGCTAAAATACTTCTTATTAAGGGGTCAGTTCCTTCTGTCTATGGAAACCACAGACACAGCAAAGCAGTAAGCTGAAAATAACACTAAGATAACAACAAACTTTATTTTAGACATGAATTTTTTGTGTGTTGATATGACGTTCTGTCCATTGTTTTGATAGCAGTAGCATCGTGCCTTCTGCCTTTGTTAGTGCTGTGTGCTGCTTTTAGCTCCTTGAGGACAGAACCGTGCTGCATGTTTTGAATAGTGTTATTGCATAAACAGTTTTGCATTGTTTTTGCCATTTCTGTATGGTTTCTGCAGCACTACATAATTGATATGTAGCTACAACAATGGCCGAACGGGTTGAAGTGCAGCACTACTTGACCTGGAGGGGGGCGGGGTGTGAAGTGCCTCAGTAACATTTAAAGAGACCGCACCAAAACGAGTTGCTCTCACACACCTCCGAAAAGGGGTAAAAAATGAGCCTGTGGAGCTACAATAACAAGGAGTTCAGAACAAAGCTGAATGATTTAAGCGTGAAAAGGAGGGATTGAAAAGCATATGTCCCATCTAAAGGTATTGTAGGTGTACAAGGGCATAGTAATTTAGATGAATTTAAAAGTTGTGACATTTTCTAAAAAAGTAATGTTTGATATTCTGAGACACATCACCTATTTAATAGAAGTTACAGAGTATAGAGTTAAAAATTGTTAAATTCTTAATAACAAAGCCTGTAACTGATATGTTTTTCCGAAGATATGGAAGCTCATTATAGCCTTGACTCGGCATTGGACACCAAATAATGAATAATAATGTTAACTCAACATGTTAAAGTGCTGCACAGTAAAACTTCTTTATAAAGAGAGGTGCACCAGTCAGAACTTTGTAGCTATTTGTTTTCTGCGGCATGAGTTTTCCATATTTTGGATGCATGAACAACATCCAAAATGTGCTTTCTAGCCTGCCTGCCATGACCCAGCATTCATTATTTCTATTAGGAGCAGCAGCATCTTTCTGTAGCATAGGTAAGAGAGACGTTGCTGAAGAACAGTGTGTTGTTAATATTGTTAAACACATAAAGGGATTACAGACTTGACATTTTAAACCACCTTTAGCATCTTATAGGCAGTATTATTGTGCTTAACTTGGCTATTATTTCTAAGACAGCAGTGTCTGTGTATTTCCAAGAGAATATAAGGTTAAGCCCAAACGTATTCATACCCCTTGGAGGATTAGGTCTAAAGTAATCTTTTAATTTTTCAACGTGATTCTTCTAACTGGAACTATTGTTTTAGAGTAGTATAGTCAGAGTTATTACCACACATAAATTGGCAAAATAGAATATTTCAAAAGGATAACAAAAGAGCAACTTTGCTGTACTCTTTTCAGCGTTCCAATTAAAATTTTAAGTCTTGCTCTCTCTCAGCCTGAATTAGCTGTAGACAACTCTCTGTCATAGAAGATAGTCTTTTTTTAAATAGCTTCCTCCATCTATGTGCTCCCTCTGACTTGTATTTGAAACACCTCACTAATATTTAAAATTACTAACCTTTATTGTTTTTTTTTGTTTTTTTACCACCACATCCACACCTAATTGCATTATTATTAGAGCAGTGTAGCATGGTGCATTGACTGATTAGAAAAATATTGGATTTTTAGATTTCAGACTGACTGGTTACAGGGCTGATCAAGCTAAAAATCAATTGATTCTGGTCAACAGTTGCTTTCTCAGTGGATCTCTGTGAATAATAAAATAAATAATATTTTTACATGTTTAAGGTAGCATTTTTTTGGTGACTTAATTCTGCTTTAGACTCAAAGTTACCTATTGTTCTAAGAAGTAAAGAACATGTTTCCTCTGTCTAAAAAATGTTCAACATTTTGGGTTTGAAACTCATTTAGAAAATTAAAATCCTCTAACCGTCTTACTGTGGATAATATAAATGTTTCCATCAGTCTTTAAAAATTGTGGTTTAGCATCAATTTAATTCCAATACAAGGAAAAACACTCAGATGATGTCCATGTTAAACTTCATATCAACATCAGAAGTTGCACGTTTTAAAGCATTGGTTAAATAAAATTCAGATACACGTTTTTGACATATTCTCTATGCTGTTTGATTTTCATCAAGCTGCACTGCCATGCTGGCATTTCTCTATAACAATATCTGATCTGGTGAGAGCCACGCCAACTATGAGCAGAAAAATGAAGCTACTTTTGCCTGTCAGTCTTCCTCTTTTTATCTCCTTTTTGAAATCAACTCAGGTGTAATTTCACCCAGGAAACACTCCTGTGTGTTAAAATTACATTTTTTTCTCCTATCCTTTAACAGATATCACCTCTTTTGTGCACCACTAGTTTTCATTTCAAAATTCACAAGAATATAGTCTGGGAGCAAGAAAAGGTGTATTTCTGTCATTCCTCCTTCAATCTTTTCTGCCTGTGTACCTTACAGCAAGCACCTAATCTCCTGCTGCTTCAGTCAAATGGTTCCACTGTGGGCAGGTTTTTGTCTGTTCGATGACTTGTGTAGTGAATATATATTTTGAATCTTCCTTCTAAATTATGTCATTAATCAGACATGTTTTGACCTCTTTCACATGAGGCAAATGTTAAAGGACGATAATAAATATAAATGTAAACAAACTAAAATGTAAATATGGGTTCCTGCTGGGATTTCTCTCTTTTATTCCTATACACACCATCTTAAGTTGCATATTTTCTTGCATTTGTCTTTCAATTACTTTTGTTTCCTCAGATTGAAGTTAAAGATTCATTACAACAATGCAGTTTACCTCCAATTTATTTTTTGTTTTTTGTTGGAAGCTAAGAAGACAGGAGTTGGAGCTGGTTTTGCAAATCAAAGGAGTAATGATAAAACGGTTAGTGCGCATCAAGAGACAAAGTACACAGGAGTATGCTAATTTTAAGCTTAAGAGTATGAGAGTTCCTAAGTTTTTTTAAATAAGCAAAAACACATAGCTCTCATTATTGTGCTTTTTTAGAACATGTGAGATGTGTAGATGTGAAGATAAAGAACAAATTACAACACTCTGTTCTCTCTACTTGGAAGCGGATTTCTGTTTAGTCTCACCAGGCTCAAATCATTTTAATAAAACATAAAATACTTCCTTTCTTTGTATCGGCTGTGAGTTGTAGATTAATTATCTAGTTGACCTTTCAAAAACTGTCCTGTTCTGTTTGATTCGTAAGATATCTTTTGTTGTTATTTGACTATTATTGTAGCCAGTGGTTATCACAGCTGCCGTATAGGTTTGGGGAAAAAAAAGCATGAATAATTGTAAATGATTAAAACAAATCTAAAGTTTACATGTGAACTTCTTGTAGATACTGGAATGCCAATCTGTTATGGTAATGACTTCTGTATGACCATATCCATATCCATCCGTATCATCATGGCTTATGACTAACAGGAGCTGACTCTCATCCCACATACTTCACACTTCGCTGTCAACGCCATGAACATGATTGGTGACATGATGCCACCCTGGCCAATTGAGGAACATACTTGAGTTTGTTGTGAGTACAGAGACGCAGCTCTTCCTCTGATTGTAGCTTGGCTGGATATCTCTTAAAGAACATCACAAGGTTTCTTTAAGCATAACCCAATACAGTACCATAAAAATAATGCAGATGAATCTACCACAAAATGAATTAATTATAAATTATGACATGATATACAATAATACATCATATAAAGTATAAAATAAACATGCAACTGGTGATCTGAGAATAAGCACTATCAACTATTCATGTTGCTAGATGAGTCATTTTCTTTTAAATCAATCCTTGCCAATAATAATGAATATTCTCACTGATAGCCCTGGCACAAACTAGGAATGTAAAATATGATTTGCTCTTTATGTGACGCAGCAACATCTCAGCTCTGTCTGAGGCACTCGCACTGCAGATATGAATTTGTTTAATGATTTGACAAATATTTGATTTCATCTTTAAAAATGCTCGGTAACAGATTGGAACCAAAGCACAGCCAGTCAAAACTGAATGTACATGCTATCTGTTTAGAAAGAGAACATGTAGCTGACAGTGTTTGTGAGTTTATATAGCTCCATTACTTTGTTTGAGGGGAAAAAATAAAATCAGTGTTTATAATTAACAAACATGCCATCTAAGGTTCAGGTCTGGTCACTGACATGTTTTGATGAGAAAATGCAAGTTATTCTTTTCATGCTTAACTAGCTCTTTTTAAATATGAATTATTGCATATTTTCTTTATAGAATAGAAAAGAAAGGATAAAGTATATTAATGCTACAAAGCCTAATCCTCATCTCCGTGATATAAACACAGCTCAATATAGTTCGTCAGTTTAAATCATAAATAAAAACAAATTGTAAAAACTGCCATTTTAATTAGCACATTTATATAGTGCCTTTAAATTGTCTTTGTTTTGCTGCCTTGCATCTTGTAATAAAAATTATTTTATTAGACATAGTGCTTTGTCAGTTTGCATTGCCTTTTACATTTGTTTCTTTATTTTGTAGAGCTCTTTGATTACAAAAGAGAAAAAAAATCTTTAGTGATCAGGGCTTTATCTTCTTACTATCTAAAAATCAAGGTTCTACTTTAAGCAATGGCTTTTTTTCTTCCCACACTTTGTGGTCTTCAGTTCAAAACAGTTCTGCAAACAGAATCTAAAAAACTTCTCTTATCTTTCTTGTCCGGTCTGTTTGTTCTGTTTCTTTTTTAAATAATGAATTCAATAGCTTATTATTAGCATATTTAAAACCTTCCCATAATCTCTCCATCATCAGCAACTCATATCTAAGATTGCATAAAGGTGAATACACTTTTTGAATATCTTTAGATTTAAATAGCCTAGGATAGAGTATTGTGAACTTTCTTTTCATTTCTACGCTGGTGACGCTTTACTGCTTCATACTTCTGCTATTGAGTATCTCCAACATGTCTTTGAGAACAACAGCTCTGAAACCTACAGCTTTTTGAATGCTAAGAAAACAAAGCATATTTTTTTACTACTTCAAGAATAGTAGGGTTGGCACCATCCGGAAATATTTTAATGCAAAGTGATCAAAAAGTAGAATAACTTGCCATGACCTCTAAATAGGATTTCATTTTAGAAATCCATTTTGTTCAAGAAAAACTGAAATTGATAGAATCAACCAGTTTGTCTGTTACTGTTTATGGAGACACTGTATACAAAGGTATCTGCTGTTTTTGCATTTTGATCGTTTAGATCACAGTGCACATTGCACGCTCTACATATAATATAAACAGGTCATTCCTGCATGCTTCGTGCCTCCGTCCCTGACTGTTTCTTAGAAAAAGCCATTCTGAGTAGAGTTTTAAATGTAGAATCAAGAAAATCTCAAGCTTTTTTTTTTTTTTTTAAAGGTGGGTCTCAGGACTGAAAACAAACGCCTTTGGGTTTACAGCACCTGATTCTAAGTAAAAATTTCTGAAAATGTTTTGAACCTGATATGTATAATTTTGTATTCCTGAATGAATTCCTGCTGAAATTTTGAGTCTTGGTTAAAATGTGTGTCTGTAGGTAAGGAAACTCTAAAGAGTCTCTTTTTTCATTTAATTTAAAATAATTGGCAGGATAAAAGCAAATTACACAGTTAAATTCACATTGGTTTAGTTGTATGGCTTTTTCTGATGAAGTGAAATTTTCTGTTGCCTGATGTATTGTAAGAATGTTTTGTAAGGAACTAATTTCTGAAAAGTGTATTCCAGAGAAGTATGACCACAGATACTCAAATGTTTAGGTCCAAAATACTGAAATTCCTGAACTGTTTCATGTGACATGTAGGACAGTTTCTGGTCCTATTGCATTATAGCATTGTGGGCACAGGTGGCACAAACTCATTACTATAAACAACTTTGGTCTGTCTTTCATTAGTGACAGGAAACATTGTGACTTATTAGAACTCCCTCTCCTGCTATGGTATTCAGTATTTGTGTCAGCTGAAAACTGTGAGAGAGGGTACACAGAAGGTAAAAATAAGAGAAACATATTTTAAGGGAAAAAATTTAATTAACACATCAGATTTTCTATTTCAAACTGCAGAATCTCATTAAAGTGTTGGCAGACACAAACAAAGCAATTAGATTATAAAAGTTGTAACCTTCCAATTAAGATGTTTCTTAGCAGATTTTATGCAGACTGTGTAAATATAGAAAATTCCAGCGGGAGAGGAAAGCAAGGAAAACGGTTAAAGTAGACGCTGTACAGAAATAAGGCAGAGAAAGCTTGCTAGACTGTCTAAGATTGGTGTCAAACCTGGGAAGATCAAAATGTTTTTGAAGCTCTCACTCTCTCGTACATTTACAGACACATACCCATATTGCAGCCAGGGACACCATCAGTTATGAATACATCCTGGCAGGCTTAACATCTATGCTTATGTAGATCACAGGTGGATGTTGATCATGTTAAACCAACAGATGCATGCCGAAAAAATTTTTATTTCACATAGTTTGCATGAAAGAGTTATTATTTGTTCAATATTCAAACTGTTTGTACATAAATCCTCCTGGATAACATTCATAGCCTTCATTTTGGTGGTATTTCCAACGTATGTATCTACCAAGCCAAAGAAGAACCGTAGATCCTGGGTGAAAAGTTACTTAAATGCATTTTCTTTCCTCTTTCACCCACTCAAGGGAAGCTACACAGAATTGAGTGTTTTTCAAACACTGGTAAAATATAGATGCGATGCTATTGAGCTCAGCAAAACACAGCAGACCACCCGATAAACTAAGCCAATGCAGCATCATGCATGGGTAAAAGAGTATATATTCATGCTTCAATAACATCCCTAAACAAATCAAAACTGAAATTACAGCAGTAGGTTGAACTCTTTTTATCCTTGACAGTGTCCTCACACCTTGCTGCAGGTTGTTGCCCGATTTGCGATTTCCCAACTCTTTATAGCCTTACTTATAGATTCCACAGGATGAATCCTTGTAACCAAAATGAGTGCCTGATTAATTGAACATTTTCAAAATTGAGCCAACAAACTTTTATCTTTGCCTCCCTATTTTTTTAATCAGACGGGAGGGGGAGAGGACTGCAGTGAGAGAGCTAAGTGGAAGGTACGTGTATTGTAGGAGTCGCTCAGTGCATCAAAAAAAATGGAGGGGGCATGTTTGTCTCACCTGCCATTGGACACGTTTTGTTCTGTAGAGAATCATAAATTAACCTTATGTTAGCCAGGAAAATTTGGGTTTAATGGTACCTTTAGTAAAAAGAACACATAAACAGCCTCCTCCCTCTTCACTGGCTTTGTTAGAATAAAAAAACATTACTTCTGGGACCATTTGCAATTCAAGAGGTTTAGATGGCTAAAATTGCAATGAAACTGTAAGTGCTTTTTAAACCAAAACCACACATTACAGGTGGTTGGATGTTTGCAGAAAACATCCAACCATCCAAATGTGATACTCCACATCTGCTTCCATACAGAGCATCCTTTGGGATTTGGAGACATTATTGATGCTAAAGTGTATTTCTGGTTAGCACACAGCACAATGATTGCTTTTTGGACTGCTCCTAGACTTTAATATAACTAAAATATATGACTCAATTTCCCTCCATGGGCCATTTTCAACACCAGTATAAATCCTGAAGACAGTGGGAATCACTGGCATGCCTCAGCTGATGTAACATAAGGAAGAGGGGCACCTCTCCCAATACTTCTCTAAGCAATTGTACCTTTTGTCATTACTTTGTCATTGCTCTTTTTCCCTGAGACACAGTGATGTGCAGAAGGAAAACCTGTGGTCCAGACAGCAGTTTTCAGCACAGGCTGAGCTGTCCTTCTGAAGGGCAGGTGCTTCTGCCACCTCAGGGACTTTTACTGGACACGGAACAGACCAAGGACGTGCTGGGCCTGTCTGTGCAGATGAGAGTAACTTTATAAAAAGCTTTAACCGAATGAACCGAACCACAGAACAGAAATACAGGAGTGTGAGTCAGCAGGCTGTGACAACAGCATTGAGGAGAACCCTGGAGCATGTGTACAGGACTGACCAAAGTCTCTAATTTGAAAGACTAAAAGAAAATCTGTTTTCAGAGTTGATCACATATGCTAGAAATTTCCATGTTTCATGCATTATTTTTCACAATAAAAACCTTTTTATCCACTCTGGTATCACCAAGACATGGTTGTGCGTTGAGTGATGCATTGGATTAAGATGGTTCAGGATGTGTTTTTGCACTTTTCTGCAGGCCGGTGTTGTCTTCTCTGCATGTTTTTATAAACTGTTGTCTTACTTTGTCACCCTTCTGCTTTTTCCAACGTAATAGTTGTCATTGTATCTGATTCAAAGCATCAGGCTTGATTTGTGAGTTTAGTGTGGCAGAAGGCTAAAGTGTGGTGAGGTAGTCATCATAGGTTATGTGGCTTTTATTTATATTTATACACTGCTCAAAAAATAAAGGGAACACTTAAACAACACAATATAACTCCAAGTAAATCAAACTTCTGTGAAATCAAAATGTCCACTTAGGAAGCAACACTGATCAATCAATTTCTCATGCTGTTGTGCAAATAGAAAAGACAACAGGGGGAAATCTTTGGTGATTAGCAAGACACACTCAATAAAGGAGTGGTTCTGCAGGTGGGGACCACAGACCACTTCTCAGTACCTATGCTTTCTGGCTGATGTTTTGGTCACTTTTGAATGTTGGTGGTGCTTTCACACTCGTGGTAGCATGAGACGGATTCTACAACCCACACAAGCAGCTCAGGTAGTGCAGCTCATCCAGGATGGCACATCAATACGAGCTGTGGCAAGAAGGTTTGTTGTGTCTGTCAGCGTAGTGGCCAGAGCCTGGAGGCGCTACCAGGAGACAGGCCAGTACACCAGGAGACGTGGAGGAGGCCGTAGGAGGGCAACAACCCAGCAGCAGGACCGCTACCTCAGCCTTTGTGGAAGGAGGAACAGGAGGAGCACTGCCAGAGCCCTGCAAAATGACCTCCAGCAGGCCACAAATGTGCATGTGTCTGCACAAACGGTTAGAAACCGACTCCATGAGGATTGTATGAGGGCCCGACGTCCACAAATGGGGGTTGTGGTCACAGCCGAACACCATGCAGGACGCTTGGCATTTGCCAGAGAACACCAGGATTGGCAAATTCACCACTGGCGCCCTGTGCTCTTCACAGATGAAAGCAGGTTCACATTGAGCACATGTGACAGACGTGACAGAGTCTGGAGACACCGTGGAGAGCGATCTGCTGCCTGCAACATCCTTCAGCATGACCGGTTTGGCAGTGGGTCAGTAATGGTGTGGGGTGGCATTTGTTTGGAGGGCCGCATGGTTGTCCATGTGCTCGCCAGAGGTAGCCTGACTGCCATTAGGTACCGAGATCCTCAGACCCATTGTGAAACCATATGCTGGTGCAGGACGATGCTAGACCTCATGTGGCTGGAGTTCCTGCAAGATGAAGACATTGAAGCTATGGACTGGCCCACCCGTTCCCCAGACCTGAATCCGATTGAGCACATCTGGGACATCATGTCTCGCTCCATCCACCAACGTCACATTGCACCATAGACTGTCCAGGAGTTGGCGGATGGTTTAGTCCAGGTCTGGGAGGAGATCCCTCAGGAGACCATCCACCGTCTCATCAGGAGCATGTCCAGGCGTTGTAGGGAGGTCATACAGGCATGTGGAGGCCACACACAATACTGAGCCTCATTTTGACTTGTTTTAAGGACATTACATCAAAGTTGGATCAGCCTGTTGTGTGTTTTTCCACTTTAATTTTGTGTGTGACTCCAAATCCAGGCCTCCATTGGTTAATAAATTTGATTTCCATTGATGATTTTTGTGTGATTTTGTTGTCAGCACATTCAACTTTGTACAGAACAAAGTATTCAATGAGAACATTTCATTCATTCAGATCTAGGATGTGTTATTTGAGTGTTCCCTTTATTTTTTTGGAGCAGTGTATATATATATGACAAGCATAGGTGGTGGTGTATATTCCAGATAGGCTTATCTTTGCTGCATCCTCCTCTGACTCAAAAACAACCAATGACAGAAACATTTAACAAAGTATCTGCATAAGCAGAACAGGACTGCTAAAGCAACAAATCATTTCACATCAGCTTGATTTCACAGCTCTTTAAACAGGCGACAGCTCAAAGCATTTTCATCGTTTGCTACACACTTGATTTCATTTTACCCATATTAGCCACAAGAGCTGACCCAATCCAATCCGAGACAAAGACGACCATGCACACGCTCTTTCACACCTAACAGCAACCTAGAATTGCTATTTAACTTAAGATGCATGTGTTTGGAGTGTGGCAAAAAGCTGGAATACCTCTTGAAAACCCACACTTGCGTGGGAGAACATGCATACTCTGTACAGAAAGGATCCGACCATTCTCATATATATATATATTTATACATAAATTCAAACATAAACTTGTAAAGTGCTTTGAGATGATATTTCTTGAGAGTTGGTGCAATATAAAAAAACTCAATCAACCTGAAACTGAGTTCCTTATGTGCAAATTGTTCAAAATTGTTCAGACTAAACCCAGGTTCTAAAGTTGTATAACTGCATGTACCCCTCTGTTGTTTTATAAGCTTAGAGATATTTAGGCACAAAACAGTTTTGTAGGTTTTCTGCCTTATTTCCCCCCTGCAGTATTGGTTTAATTTATTGCATGGCAATAATATATTGTGCCAATCTAGAGAACAAACTTTTTTACCAATTTGCTTTGCAAGAATAGTTCAGTCATATTGGATCAAGAACATCTGTGAAGAGCAATTTCAAGCCTTGACCCAGATTCTTAACTGAATTTGTATGTGGACTTTGACTGGGTTATTCTAACACATGGATGTATTGTATTTTTCTTCCTCAGTTTCTTCACTTGCAAGTCACTTTTGATGAAAGCTTATGTAAGGTTTATGATTACTGATTATAAATACTTATCAATATTATAATTTAAAATCATAATTCAGAAATAATACATTGTAACCAAAAATAATTTCTTATGAATAGAAATCGGAGATACACTCTGATGTTGTCATTATTGGGCTGAGAGCACTTAATAATAACAATAATTATTAACCAAAACCATGGTGAATGTCACTGTGTTATCCACAGTTTTATCGTTTTATGGTGGGGAACACTAACCTTAGTTGACAAACAAATCCCTCTTGCACAAAATAAACACAAACACTGTCTCTTTATCTATGTGAAAATGTATTAAACCAATAGTCCACTATTACAATTCACTATTCTGGTCCAACAGCCTTCACCTAATTAAGCATACACTATTCTACGTAAGGGAATGAATAACCAAAAATTAAAATGCATACTGAGCGTAAATGGAGATCAAAAGAGCAGTGTTTGGACAGAATGGGAATAAAATAACAATTTGGGTTTACTCGGAAAATGGAGCAGAATTAATAAATGGTGAAGCCTTCTTTAGTCCATTGATGCGTCTCGATAGCGCCTGTCAACTGTTACACAGTAGAGCCAGGCCAGCTCAGATGCAGTTAAGCACCTAGCAGCCAACCCCGTAGCTACTAACAGCTGTTAGTGGACTTGCCTCGAAACAAAGGATCATAAAACTTGGAGGCGGAAACCCCGATGAAAAAACACAAAGGCCATAAACTGTGAAACAAAGGAGATGGACACGAGGCTCAGTTCGTAGCCTCAGTCCACTTTAACTCCAACTGAGTCAGTGCTCAGTTTATCAAAACATGGTACACACGCACCAGTAATCAATACTTCTGTAGCAATTCATGCTAACCGGATGTCAGAGGTCATGGGGAATCTGGAAGCGGCCCTGGACAAGATTGACGACTTGGAAAACGAGTCGGCGGTGCAATCTACGTGCTGTTGGGCTCCCTGAGGGCAGGGAAGGTACTAACCTGATTGCCTTCTTCAGGGCCTGGCTGCCGGAGCTACTACAGATTAGCTTCAAAGAAGGAGCTGTTAAACTGGACAGCCTCTTGAACCCTGTCCGGGCCCAGACCAAGGACCCCAGGCAGTCGTATTGAAGCTCCACAATTTTCAATAAAAAGCTCGAATTAAGCAGGCAGCAAGGAAGTCTCTGTTCTACAAAGGTGCCCGGATCATGATATTTGAGGACTTTTCTGTGGCTGTGGTAAGAAAGTGGCTGGAGTTCTACACAAGTGAAGCCACAGCTTAAGGAGAGAGGGATTGTGTTTGCATTTAAGAATCATGCTTTTCTCAGGATTAAAGACAGTGGTCTGGAAAAGATCTTTAAACATCCTAAAGATGTAGCTGCCTTCTTGGAGGCAACCTTGCGGTGCAGAGGATCTTCCCCTGGGGACCTCAGATAATTGAGCACACTTCTCCAGGTTTAAATGACTGAGAAATTGATTTGCTAGCCGCACATTTCCCAAGGTGCACTGTATAAATCAATTTTTTGGGCTTTGTTTGGGATTCAACACATGTTTGCTCACAAGTTGTTGGGGACTTTATAATCCTCAGTTTTTTTGTTGCCACCTGCGGGCAATGCGTTGCACACTTAAAGTTTCCAGGTGTGAAGACGTTTGATAACTGGTCTGGCATTCGTCCCTGTACGTGTGGGGAGGTTAGCTTTCACCCCTTGATGGGTGTTACAGCCTGTAGTCTGTTTTATTATCCCTTGCAGTTTTTTGTTAGGTTTCAGCAAAGCAGTGTTTTTGTTTTTATTTCATTTTCATAACTTTCATGTCAGTCTGGTCTCAGGGAGTCTTAGTTTTTCCGCACGTCTCTCATTTGAATCTAAGCATGTAATCCTTATTGACAAAAGATGGCCAGAGATTTGACTTCACTGAAAATTTGCAGTTGGAATGTGGGTGGTATACATAGTCCTATTAAGCGGAAGAAGATTTTAAGCTTTTTGAAAAAGGAACAGATTCATATAGCGCTCCTACACGAAACACACCTGACTATCAATGAACACCTGAAGATGAGACGCGACGGGGGGGGGGGTTGGCTCATCTTTTACCAGCAAAAGCAGAAATGTTGTATTAGTACATAAGCATCTCCTCCTTTCTGATATTGAAACAATTTCTGATAAGTGTGATAGATATGTTGACAGGCAATATCAGTGGACAATCGTTGTCCCTCTTAAATGTTTATCTTCCCCCAGTGCAATCTAATGACTTCATACCTCAGGTTTTCTCCTCATTTGCAGACTGGATTTGTGATAATAGAGTTGTAGCTGGTCATTTCAACTGCTACTTTTCTTCCGTGTTGGATAAATCGCCCTCTGTACTTAACCCAATGTTCAGAAGAGCTAGGGCGATACTCGACACCTATGGTGAACTTGATCTAGTGGATGCTTGGCGCGTTTTACATCCCAGTGCTAAGGAGATTACATTTATTCTGGTGTACACAAAACGCGCAGTAGAATTTACTTTATTTTCACTCCTAAAAGTTTATTAAGTAATGTTAAGAGTTGCAGTATTGACGACATAATTATATTGGACCACGCACCTATTTATGTCTCTCTAATTAAAGTTAGTCCTGTATCTCAAATTCGACCATGGAGATATAGTGCATTTTTGAATCAAGACCCAAAAGTAAAAAAATTTCTCAAAGTGCATTTAGATTATATTTTAAGGAGATTAAGACTCCTGATCTTTCTCCTGGCCTATTATGGGATACCATGAAAGCCTATGCTCGGGGGTTGATAATGTCTAATACCGCTCGACTTAAAAGGAATAGCAGGATAGAACAAAGAAAGCTCGAATTGGAACCACACAAACTTCAGATCAAACACAATATATGCTCATCAGAAGAACTAGATCATGAAATACTAATTGTTAAGACTGCTTTGGAGTCTATACTAACTAAGAAGGCTGAAAAATCTATTTTTTTCATGAGGCAAAAGATGTGTGAGTATCTCGTATTTTAAAGATGTAACAGGTGTATGTATATATGACAACAAAGTAATCAATGATACTTAAATCAATTTGCAAGCAGTTATACACTTTGCAGTTAAATAATTTTTCAGAACAAGATATCAATACTTTTTTCACCAAGGTGGAGGTAACAAAGGTTTCAGATGAAAAAAGTATTGACGACAAACCAATAACCCTGAGTGAAATTAAGAATTGCATCCAGTCACTCTCCAGCAATAAGGCCCCTGGTCCTGACGGTTTTAATGCTGAATTTTACAAAAGTTTAATTCCATCCTAGACAACCCCCTGCTTGAGATGCTGAACTCTTCGTTTATGGCTGTGGCTCTCCCTCCATATCTTTTGGAGGCTAATATTTTCTTGGTGCTGAAAAAGGGGAAATCATCTGAACAATGTTCTTCATACAGACCTATCTCAGTTCTAAATGTAGACTTGAAGCTTCTAGCAAAGATCCTGGCCTCACAGTTGGAAATGGTTCTCCCCTTGGTCATTGCCAATGACCAGACCGGTTTTATACGTGGAAGATTTTCTTTGCACAGTTTGAGGAGCTTACTTAACATTATTCAGCACTCTTTCCAGTTTAGGCAGAAGTCCTTTTTATTTTGCTTGATGCAGAGAAATCGTTTGATAGGCTGAAATGGCCCTACCTTTTCCACACTCTTCAAAGATTCGGCCTTGAGGAGGATTTTATTAGGTGGATTCGTATCTTGTATACATCGCCTCTTTCAGCTGTGATTACAAACGGGCTCAGGTCTAGTAATTTTAAAACTGAACGGGGTACTAGGCAAGGCTGTCCCTTTTATTAGCTATGGAGCCTTTAGGCTCCACTATCAGACAAGATGCCAATATCAAAGGAATCTCTTTGAATAAGGTTGAGCATAAGATCTCATTGTACACAGATGACATTTTGATCTTTTTAGACTCTCCCACACATTTTATCCCTAAATTGATAAAGCTAATCAATGGTTATTGTGCCTTCTCTGGTTACACAATTAAGTGAAGCCATGGCCCTCTGTTGCTCACAAAAGTTTGATTCAAGCATTTCGCACCCCTGTCATTGGTCTCCAACAGGATTTCTATATCTGGGTTTTAAAATTTCACCCAACTTGAAAGATTTATATCAATTAAATGTTGCAGCTCTTATACAAACCATAAGACAGGACCTTGACAGGTGGTGTGGTTTGCTTCTATCCCTTCTGGGTCACATCTTTCTGATCAAGATGGAAATTCTCCCCCAACTCCTGTATTACTTTCAGATGTTGCCTATATGGCTGTCAAAGAAGGTTAGTGCAACTCTAAATAGTTCGATTATATCGTTTATTTGGTGTAACAAAAAACCCAGATTTCTCTGTTTACCGGTTAAAAGGGGAGGAATAGCTATGCCTTTATTTCCTCTTTTCCTATGGGCTGCGCAGTATAGGTTTCTTTTGGAGTGGTACATAGATGACCCTGACTCTGACTGGCTCTGTTGCGAATCAGCCTTATTAGGCAGAATGCCCCTGCACCACTTGTTACACATCTCTCCTGGTAAAGCAGCAGTTAGTAAAAGACAATATGCTTTTGAAGCATATGTTAAGCATTTGGCATAAAGTCAGGAAATTAGAAGGGTATGACGGGTTTTTTTTCTCTGCTAAATCCTTTTCATGAGAATCCCAACTTCCGGCCTGGACTTTGATTTGGTCTTGCTGACTGGGAGCTCAAAGGTATAAAAGTTGTGGGAGACTTGATTCAGGACGGCTCAATTCTCACATTTCAACAAATTAAAAGTGAATTTGGAATTCCCAATGAGGATTTCTTTAAATTCTTGGAAGTTAGAAACTTTATTCAATGCAAGACAAAGGAGTTTACTAGTGGTATAGCCATTCCCCCAATAGAATCTCTATTAGTGAATAACACTCAACTTAAATCTTTTACTCAGAAATGTACTGGGAGGTCTTGTGCCTTGTGCAGCCACCCCTCCAAGGTGCTGGTGTCTAACCCTTTTTGGGAGAGCCATTTTACGATCTTGTATAGGCTATATATCACTCCTGAGGCCAGACACAGGATGACTCCATTACTGTCGGAACTCGGTATTAAAGGTCAATCTCCTGTCGGTTCATTTCTTCACTGTTTGTGGTCCTGCCCCTATATTCAACAGTTCTGGGATGTAATAGCTCAACAGCTTGATATAATTTTTATCCGTAATTTACATCTAAGTGCAACGACTTGCTTGTTGGGACTGACTGAGGAGCTTCCTGCTGACCTTTGTAACAACAGCCTTCTACACATTTTACCCCATTGTGCTCATAAATGCATTCTGGCTGTATGGATCAGTGATAAAGCCCCAACCCTCTGTCAGTGGAACCACACTGTGATCATTCCATGTGAAGCATTCTCTAAAGCACTGAAGGATAAATCCTTTTTATTTTATCGGACTTGGGATCCATTATTTACCTATTTGGGGGCCACTTTATCCCGCAGATTGAGGTTAGGGCTTATAGACCTGGCTTGGGATAAACATGCATATACAGGTCCTTCTCAAAATATTAGCATATTGTGATAAAGTTCATTATTTTCCATAATGCAATGATGAAAATTTAACATTCATATATTTTACATTCATTGCACACTAACTGAAATATTTCAGGTCTTTTATTGTCTTAATATGGATGATTTTGGCATACAGCTCATGAAAACCCAAAATTCCTATCTCACAAAATTAGCATATCATTAAAATGGTCCCTAAAATAGCTATGAACCTAATCATCTGAATCAACGAGTTAACTCTAAACACCTGCAAAAGATTCCTGAGGCCTTTAAAACTCCCAGCCTGGTTCATCACTCAAAACCCCAATCATGGGTAAGACTGCTGACCTGACTGCTGTCCAGAAGGCCACTATTGACACCCTCAAGCAAGAGGGTAAGACACAGAAAGAAATTTCTGAACGAATAGGCTGTTCCCAGAGTGCTGTATCAAGGCACCTCAGTGGGAAGTCTGTGGGAAGGAAAAAGTGTGGCAGAAAACGCTGCACAACGAGAAGAGGTGACAGGACCCTGAGGAAGATTGTGGAGAAGGGCCGATTCCAGACCTTGGGGGACCTGCAGAAGCAGTGGACTGAGTCTGGAGTAGAAACATCCAGAGCCACCGTGCACAGGCGTGTGCAGGAAATGGGCTACAGGTGCCGCATTCCCCAGGTCAAGCCACTTTTGAACCAGAAACAGCGGCAGAAGCGCCTGACCTGGGCTACAGAGAAGCAGCACTGGACTGTTGCTCAGTGGTCCAAAGTACTTTTTTTGGATGAAAGCAAATTCTGCATGTCATTCGGAAATCAAGGTGCCAGAGTCTGGAGGAAGACTGGGGAGAAGGAAATGCCAATATGCCAGAAGTCCAGTGTCAAGTACCCACAGTCAGTGATGGTCTGGGGTGCCGTGTCAGCTGCTGTTGTTGGTCCACTGTGTTTTATCAAGGGCAGGGTCAATGCAGCTAGCTATCAGGAGATTTTGGAGCACTTCATGCTTCCATCTGCTGAAAAGCTTTATGGAGATGAAGATTTCATTTTTCAGCACGACCTGGCACCTGCTCACAGTGCCAAAACCACTGGTAAATGGTTTACTGACCATGGTATCACTGTGCTCAATTGGCCTGCCAACTCTCCTGACCTGAACCCCATAGAGAATCTGTGGGATATTGTGAAGAGAACGTTGAGAGACTCAAGACCCAACACTCTGGATGAGCTAAAGGCCGCTATCGAAGCATCCTGGGCCTCCATAAGACCTCAGCAGTGCCACAGGCTGATTGCTTCCATACCACGCCGCATTGAAGCAGTCATTTCTGCCAAAGGATTCCCAACCAAGTATGGAGTGCATAACTGTACATGATTATTTGAAGGTTGACGTTTTTTGTATTAAAAACACTTTTCTTTTATTGGTCGGATGAAATATGCTAATTTTGTGAGATAGGAATTTGGGGTTTTCATGAGCTGTATGCCAAAATCATCCGTATTAAGACAATAAAAGACTTGAAATATTTCAGTTAGTGTGCAATGAATCTAAAATATATGAATGTTAAATTTACATCATTGCATTATGGAAAATAATGAACTTTATCACAATATGCTAATATTTTGAGAAGGACCAGTAGTTATAGTTTGTTATTGAGTCGTCTCAGAGTTTAATATCTGAGACACTCTACCTTCAAAGCCTTCCTGAAGTATTGTTTATATCCCCTTTGTGTGTTTTTTTTTTTTTTTTGATTCTGTATATTGTTACGGGTGTTGTATGGCATCTGAGTTTTACCTGCTTTGCGAAAAAAGTGCAATAAATATATGTAATAAAAAAAAAAAAAAAAGAAACTCCGGTGAGCTGTGCTGCCTGTTGAGCTGCGTAGTAACAGTTGTTTACCTGACCAAAATGGAGGTGACCCAACACTTACTCCAACTGAACAAGAAAAGCAAGGTGAACCATCCCCACTTTTTGCAATCAATTTGATTTTCACATAGGAAGTAAACAATAACTAGTTTAGCACACATTTCACAATCTGATGCAAATACAACCAGAGAAAAGTTGTTGAAGGAGTAAATTCCTGAAAATTCTCATTAATCTTAGCTAGCACCTGGTAGTCTTAAAGTGCCATTTGGGTGTAAACTATTATGAATCACAAAGGTAGTCGAAGTAGAACAAACCAGAGAATGAAAACGGACTCAAAACACAGGATGTAGACGGTAAGTGAAGTTTTATTCCTAGTGTAGGCTTGCCTAGGATAATAAGTTGGTGTTGTCCAGGAACCAGGGGAGGAGGACGGAATCCAGGAATCCAAGGTGAGAGTGCTGATGGTGAGTATATTTACAGTGCAGTCCTTAGGTGAGTATTTACAAGGGGCAGGCAGATATGCAGGCAGATATGCAGGCAGATATGCAGGCAGATATGCAGGTAGCCAGGCAGGTAGGCAGACAGGCAGTCCACATAACTGAGGTTATGTTCCAGCAAAGACCTGTTCCAGCAGCTGCCTTAAGAAGCCCAGTGAGCTCATCAGGAGATGAGCTGCAGCTGCTCATAACGAGCTGCCAGAACCAACCAGGAGGAGAGAAGCTGAGATCCTACATAAACTGGCATAGCTTTAGTGATTTATATTGATAACATTGAAGTAACATATTTACCAGTATTTGCCAGTATATAATGGCAACAATAATAATATTTATCCAGTCTATCAGGGAGCTATGCAATTTTTGTAAGAATATTTCTATATTTTTGACAACCTGCTGAAAGAATCATGTGAGTTTGAATGCATACCCATCATATTAAAGATATTTATAAGCTATTAGGTTCTGTGATACCAATATTTAGTTGCAGTATGGCGTTATTGTTAATTTCATTATTATGACACATCCCCAAATATTGGGTTCTTAATAAATTGCCTGTCTAAATGTTGGTCTTCCCTCATATTTCTTAAAATCTTTATTTCTTATAATCTTTAGTTCGTGTTTCTGACACTGAAATATTTATGACTGCATCTTGCTTGGGTGACACATCTTTAATAATGCATGCCAGAACATTCAGAGTGTCTTTGTGGTAGATCCTGGGACAGGTATTATGTTCAGGAGCACAGTTGTGACACAAACACATGGACTCATGAACTAAAACCAACACCACCCATACTGTCAAGACTGTTAATTAGAGGACAGTTAGAGGTAAGGGTGTCTAAGAGCTGTGGCAGCTGTTTGATGATTTCCCCTCCCACCATTAATGACCAAAGCAAACCATCCGATTGAAGGAGTCACCACCATATTTCCTCAAAAAAATCTGTTTTCAGAAAAGGCGGGCAGCCTCTGATTTTCTTTAACATGCTACCTTTCCTAGTTGCTTCCTGCCAGCTGAAGATAGTATCAAAAATTATCAATATATATTTTTGGTCTGATGTGAATATAAGACTATCTCCCACAGCCTTCAAATTATTGTGTTGGATTTTTACAGTTTTTTCTCAATTGCCAAAAGACTAAACCCTATTGTCTGAACTAAATGCTCAGTTGCCTGAACCCACAGATTGAATCAGTCACTCTTTTGGCAAAACTATAAGCACTCTTCACCTGTTTTGACACAACTTGCGAACACATTTTCACTGTGAGACATCTGTGTTGCAATGGTGAGCACAGTTGGCAAAAGTTAAATGCAGTTAAAGCACAGGTGTCACCAGTTGAACACAACAACTCAAAATTGATCACACTTGTGGCCAATGATGTTAAAGGGTACATATATAAGCTGGTTCAGAGAGCACTGGTTTGTGAGGCACTACAATGGATAGAAATCTGAGAAGAGGAGTTCATGTGAGAGGTGGTCGTGGTGGTCAGTGAAGACAAAGAACATTAATAGGTGATTAAATCAGAGCTACTGTGATTGACCATGTTCTTGTCTATGGTATGAGCATGAGGGAGGCTGGACAAAGGGTACAACCAGCCATCAGCAGATTCATTGTTTCCACCATGATGTGAAGACTTAGAGAAGAGAACAGGTAATTATCTTTTTTGACATTATAGTATGTAAATGTTGACAGCAATTACTGTATGACTATACTATATACTGTACTGCAGTATATAGTACGTAGATATGTTTCAGTACATCATTGTGCCAATGCACTGTAGTGTTGTAATGAAGGGTTAGTTTAACTGTTTGTAGGCATAGTATTCCATGTATATTTCTGTAACTGCTTGTTCTCTTGTTGCAGATTTGAAAGACTGCCACATGGGAGTCGGAGGACAGGTATGTTCTCCCCACACCAAGAGACCCTAATTGTCCATATGGTTCATGAGGACGACACCATTAAACGGTGTGAAATTCAACAGATCATTGAGGCCCATGTACATTTTGAGGGTATCAACAGTGTCAGCCTCTCTACTATTGATCTTGTCCTCAAGCATTACAGACTGCGTATGAAACAGCTGTACAAAGTGCCCTTTGATAGCAACTCAGACAGTCATTCCAGTAGGTACAGGTTATATATACAGGTCCTTCTCAAAATATTAGCATATTGTGATAAAGTTCATTATTTTCCATAATGTCATGATGAAAATTTAACATTCATATATTTTAGATTCATTGCACACTAACTGAAATATTTCAGGTCTTTTATTGTCTTAATACGGATGATTTTGGCATACAGCTCATGAAAACCCAAAATTCCTATCTCACAAAATTAGCATATTTCATCCGACCAATAAAAGAAAAGTGTTTTTAATACAAAAAACGTCAACCTTCAAATAATCATGTACAGTTATGCACTCCATACTTGGTCGGGAATCTTTTTGCAGAAATGACTGCTTCAATGCGGCGTGGCATGGAGGCAATCAGCCTGTGGCACTGCTGAGGTCTTATGGAGGCCCAGGATGCTTCGATAGCGGCCTTTAGCTCATCCAGAGTGTTGGGTCTTGAGTCTCTCAACGTTCTCTTCACAATATCCCAGAGATTCTCTATGGGGTTCAGGTCAGGAGAGTTGGCAGGCCAATTGAGCACAGTGATACCATGGTCAGTAAACCATTTACCAGTGGTTTTGGCACCTGTGAGCAGGTGCCAGGTCGTGCTGAAAAATGAAATCTTTATCTCCATAAAGCTTTTCAGCAGATGGAAGCATGAAGTGCTCCAAAATCTCCTGATAGGTAGCTGCATTGACCCTGCCCTTGATAAAACACAGTGGACCAACACCAGCAGTTGACACGGCACCCCAGACCATCACTGACTGTGGGTACTTGACACTGGACTTCTGGCATTTTGGCATTTCCTTCTCCCCAGTCTTCCTCCAGACTCTGGCACCTTGATTTCCGAATGACATGCAGAATTTGCTTTCATCCAAAAAAAGTACTTTGGACCACTGAGCAACAGTCCAGTGCTGCTTCTCTGTAGCCCAGGTCAGGCGCTTCTGCCGCTGTTTCTGGTTCAAAAGTGGCTTGACCTGGGGAATGCGGCACCTGTAGCCCATTTCCTGCACACACCTGTGCACGGTGGCTCTGGATGTTTCTACTCCAGACTCAGTCCACTGCTTCCGCAGGTCCCCCAAGGTCTGGAATTGGCCCTTCTCCACAATCTTCCTCAGGGTCCAGTCACCTCTTCTCGTTGTGCAGCGTTTTCTGCCACACTTTTTCCTTCCCACAGACTTCCCACTGAGGTGCCTTGATACAGCACTCTGGGAACAGCCTATTCGTTCAGAAATTTCTTTCTGTGTCTTACCCTCTTGCTTGAGGGTGTCAATAGTGGCCTTCTGGACAGCAGTCAGGTCGGCAGTCTTACCCATGATTGGGGTTTTGAGTGATGAACGAG
Source organism: Girardinichthys multiradiatus (assembly GCF_021462225.1). Lineage (NCBI taxonomy): Eukaryota > Metazoa > Chordata > Actinopteri > Cyprinodontiformes > Goodeidae > Girardinichthys > Girardinichthys multiradiatus. The sequence goes on along the minus strand of NC_061818.1, from coordinate 33,950,261 downwards.
GCTGGGAGTTTTAAAGGCCTCAGAAATCTTTTGCAGGTGTTTAGAGTTAACTCGTTGATTCAGATGATTAGGTTCATTGCTCGTTTAGAGACCCTTTTAATGATATGCTAATTTTGTGAGATAGGAATTTTGGGTTTTCATGAGCTGTATGCCAAAATCATCCGTATTAAGACAATAAAAGACCTGAAATATTTCAGTTAGTGTGCAATGAATCTAAAATATATGGAAAATAATTAACTTTATCACAACATGCTAATATTTTGAGAAGGACCTGTGTATATATATATGTGTATATATATATATATATATATATATATATATATATATATATATATATTGGACCAGCCTGGTAGCCAGTCTTCATTGATTGCACATTGCACCAGTAAGAGCAGAGTGTGAAGGTTCAATTAGCAAGGTAAGAACACAATTTTGCTCAAAATATTGAAGACCCGGATTGTATCCAAAAAACATAAAACCACCGCTGCCCAAATCACGGCAGAATTGAATGTGCACCTCGACTCTCCTGTTTCCACCAGAACTGTTCGTCGGGAGCTCCACGGGGTCAATATACACGGCCGGGCTTCTATAGCCAAACCTTTGGTCACTCATGCCAATGCCAAACGTCAGTTTCAATGGTGCAAGGAGCGCAAATCTTGGGCTGTGGACAATGTGAAACATGTATTGTTCTCTGATGAGTCCACCTTTACTGTTTTCCCCACATCCGGGAGAGTTACGGCGTGGAGAAGCCCCAAAGAAGCGTACCACCCAGACTGTTGCATGCCCAGGGTGAAGCATTGGGGTGGATCAGTGATGGTTTGGGCTGCCATATCATGGCATTCCCTTGGCCCAATACTTGTGCTAGATGGGCGCGTCACTGCCAGGGACTATCGGACCATTCTTGAGGACCATGTGCATCCAATGGTTCAAACATTGTATCCTGAAGGCGGTGCCGTGTATCAGGATGATAATGCACCAATACACACAGCAAGACTGGTGAAAGATTGGTTTGATGAACATGAAAGTGAAGTTGAACATCTCCCATGGCCTGCACAGTCACCTGATCTAAATATTATTGAGCCACTTTGGGGTCTTTTGGAGGAGCGAGTCAGGAAACGTTTTCCTCCACCAGTATCACGTAGTGATCTGGCCACTATCCTGCAAGAAGAATGGCTTAAAATCCCTCTGACCACTGTGCAAGACTTGTATACTGGTCCTTCTCAAAATATTAGCATATTGTGATAAAGTTCATTATTTTCCATAATGTCATGATGAAAATTTAACATTCATATATTTTAGATTCATTGCACACTAACTGAAATATTTCAGGTCTTTTATTGTCTTAATACGGATGATTTTGGCATACAGCTCATGAAAACCCAAAATTCCTATCTCACAAAATTAGCATATCATTAAAAGGGTCTCTAAACGAGCTATGAACCTAATCATCTGAATCAACGAGTTAACTCTAAACACCTGCAAAAGATTCCTGGGGCCTTTAAAACTCCCAGCCTGGTTCATCACTCAAAACCCCAATCATGGGTAAGACTGCCGACCTGACTGCTGTCCAGAAGGCCACTATTGACACCCTCAAGCAAGAGGGTAAGACACAGAAAGACATTTCTGAACGAATATGCTGTTCCCAGAGTGCTGTATCAAGGCACCTCAGTGGGAAGTCTGTGGGAAGGAAAAAGTGTGGCAGAAAACGGTGCACAACGAGAAGAAGTGACCGGACCCTGAGGAAGATTGTGGAGAAGGGCCGATTCCAGACCTTGGGGGACCTGCAGAAGCAGTGGACTGAGTCTGGAGTAGAAACATCCAGAGCCACCGTGCACAGGCGTGTGCAGGAAATGGGCTGCAGGTTCCGCATTCCCCAGACCTGGGCTACAGAGAAGCAGCACTAGACTGTTGCTCAGTGGTCCAAAGTACTTTTTTCAGATGAAAGCAAATTCTGCGTGTCATTCAGAAATCAAGGTGCCAGAGTCTGGAGGAAGACTGGGGAGAAGGAAATGCCAAAATGCCAGAATCCAGTGTCAAGTATTCACAGTCAGTGATGGTCTGGGGTGCGGTGTCAGCTGCTGGTGTTGGTCCACTGTGTTTTATCAAGGGCAGGGTCAATGCAGCTAGCTATCAGGAGATTTTGGAGCACTTCATGCTTCCATCTGCTGAAAAGCTTTATGGAGATGAAGATTTCATTTTTCAGCACAACCTGGCGCCTGCTCACAGTGCCAAAACCACTGGTAAATGGTTTACTGACCATGGTATCACTGTGCTCAATTGGCCTGCCAACTCTCCTGACCTGAACCCCATAGAGAATCTGTGGGATATTGTGAAGAGAACGTTGAGAGACTCAAGACCCAACACTCTGGATGAGCTAAAGGCCGCTATCGAAGCATCCTGGGCCTCCATAAGACCTCAGCAGTGCCACAGGCTGATTGCCTCCATGCCACGCCGCATTGAAGCAGTCATTTCTGCAAAAGGATTCCTGACCAAGTATTGAGTGCATAACTGTACATGATTATTTGAAGGTTGACGTTTTTTGTATTAAAAACACTTTTCTTTTATTGGTCGGATGAAATATGCTAATTTTGTGAGATAGGAATTTTGGGTTTTCATGAGCTGTATGCCAAAATCATCCGTATTAAGACAATAAAAGATCTGAAATATTTCAGTTAGTGTGCAATGAATCTAAAATATATGAATGTTAAATTTTCATCATGACATTATGGAAAATAATGAACTTTATCACAATATGCTAATATTTTGAGAAGGACCTGTATGTCATTTCCAAGACGAGTTGATGCTGTATTGGCCGCAAAAGGGAGGCCCTACACCATACTAATAAATTATTGTGGTCTAAAACCAGGTGTTTCAGTTTCATTGTTCAACCCCAGTATATATATATATATATATATATATATATATATATATATATATATATCCAAACACATTCAGTGTTAGTTACTGTAAGCATTGATTCACTGTAATGGCCTAAATCACTTTTTCTGTATCACTTACAAAACTGTTTCTGTTTCTACAGAGAGTGTTTCAACTGGATGCAATGGAAAGACCCTAGGAATACATCTACATGGATGAAGCTGGGTTTAATCTAACCAAAAGGAGAAGGAGAGGCCTTTGCGTGATCAGCCAACTGGCCATTGTTGGTATCCCTGGGCATCGTGGTGGCAATGTCACATTGTATGCTGCCATCAGTAATTATGGGGATGTCCTCCATCATGCCAGTCTCAGGCCCTACAATACTCACCAGCTCCTCATTTTCCTCAATCACATGCAAGATGCTCTGTTATGGCAGCAAGATGAACATCCCATCTATCTTGTTGTTTAGAACAATTTGAGTTTTCACCGAGCCCTCCAAGCTAGAGAGTGGTTCAATATAAACCAAGGTTTTATCAGTCTTTGCCTTCCACCGTGCCCACACTTTCCTGAACCCCATTGAAGAATTCTTCTCCTCATGGCGGTGGAAGGAATGTAAATGCCAACCTTATACCAGGGTAAATCTCGTGCAAGCCATGGAACTAGCCTGTGTCGTTAGATTTCTGTTTTTGTATTTTTTTTTTTACTATGTACAAGTGCTAAATTCACAGGTTTTTTTTTGTTTGTATGCATTTAGCCTACAGTGTACAATAAACATTAATTTCTACAGACTTATGTCCTAAGCAATGTATTTTTCTATTTTACACTGTAGTGTTTAGAGACAGTTCAGCAGTGTTTTTAATTTTGATTGACTTGGGGCACGATTTGACAACATAGTTTACTTTTGGTCACAGATTGGACTGTTTTGAGGTGATAGTTTGGTTTTGAGTTGGAGTTGGAGGTTTTGTGAATGTAGCTTGTAAACTGGGTTTTATGTTCACAGTTTGGAGAAAAGGAGAGCAGCTTTCAATAAATGTATCTTAGCAATTGAGAAAAACTGCAATTGCTGTGGTGTTGGCATGTTGACTTTACTCAGACATCTCAGAGCCGCATCAGAGTAATGAAGGACCATAAGCAGTTAAATAGTTCCCCTACCTTTGCCACTGTTGTAAATACTTGTGGGTTGATGGCTGGATAAATTCAAGTTCTTTTTCCTCAATGTTTGCATTTTTTAAATCCTATTTGCCACTGCTGTACATACAGCTAAAACCAGATATTTACATTCTGTATAAAAAGGCACGCGTATGCTTAGAATCATTGTCTAATTGGAAGACCTATTTGTTCCCAAACTCAAAACTTATTGGCTGATGGCTTCAGATGTTGCCTCAATATTTCTACATAATTCTTTTCTAATGATGCCATCTATTTACTGATCACCTACACAACATGATGCTACCACCCCTGTACTTCATCAGACCACATGATATGCTCCAAAATATTTCTTTGCTATTACAAATTGTATTCTGGCTTTTTATTTTGATTTTGAAGAAATGGGTTCTTCCTCACTGAGTTGCCTTTCAGCCCATCTCACTATAGGATTTGTTTTATTGTAGATCTCTTATCCACTTCAGCCAGCATCTCTACAAGGTCCTTTGCTTTTGTTAATACACAGTTTGCCTCAACCTTGTTCATATCTGGGACAAAGAATCAGTCTCCTTGCAGAAGGGCATGATGGGTGGATATTTTTATAGGGTGTATATTAGTTCATTTGTTTAAACAGATGAATGTGGCACCTTCAGGCATCAGAAATTGTTGCCAAAGGATGAACTGTTGTAGTGTGAAATTGGACTAAATACAGATTTCTGTACAGCTCATTCCACATAGTTTCTAAAAAGGCAAATACTTTCTAAGCTCTTGGAAAACAAGACAAGTTATCTCTGCTTTTATGTGGCAAATCAAGAAACGCAAATCAGAACTAGTCTGCTGCTTGCTGGTTGTAGTGATTGAACCAGTGGTGGTACAACATGTGAAGATTACAGAAATATTTTTTCAACACAACATTCATCAAGGATTCATCAAGACGGTTTCCTTCACTGATCATGTGGATGTAGTAACACATCCACTTCACTGTTAAACAGTATTTTGCACATTATTTCACATTATCTTTTTGTACTGTGTGTTTTAGTGTTACCAAGACAATTTTCTTCTTGAATATTAAGTGGTTGTCCCCAATTTTCTGTAGCAGGCTTTCTCAGCACAGTCCAGTCTGTTAGATGTCAATACTCAAAGAGAAAGATGAAGCAAAATGTGCAAAATTCCCACCATCAGTTAGGGATTTATGATAAATTTGGTGGACCTTGCCAGTTATCTCAATTGTTTCTTCTGTAATACTGACATCGGTTGAGCAGTGCATAATGGCCTCAGGACCAAACGCGTTTATTAGGTATTCGTTGTGATGTGGCTGGCAGAAAGCTGTGGTAAATAATTAAGCTCAGATGAATCATACCCTACAGGACATGGGGGAAAAAATTAAGAGTTTTTAAATGTGATGAAGTCAGTAAAAGCTGCTCAATACTCACATTCTCACAAGTTCTATGTTTTGTGGTAAAATCATTACACAACACAAAATAATAGATTTTTTTTATGGTGAAACATCACATTAAGTAAAGCTTCCACCGTTCATCTCCACACAGGTATAACATTTACAGTGTTTACTCATAAACTAATTAGTTTGCATGTGCATATTTATCACATCTACATAATTACACACAGAGTTCCTTTTTCCTCGTGGCTCTTTTCTATCATATAGTGTCCTGAATTCATCTTAGTTTTCCACTGTAGATAGGATATGTGTCATGGTTTTTGGGACCGCTGAGGCTTCATATGCTTTTATTCTTTTATTTATTTTGTATATATTTTTTCAGTTGCACACCTATTCTTTAGTAATTTACTTGCATGTTACCAGTTACAACACATTGTCTGTCTGGACTAACTCCCACATTAGCCTCTCATGTGGTTTCATTCATGTTTCTAAAGCTTCTTCTCTGAGTTACAACCAGATGCAGTTCCTGCAGTGTGCACACTGACTGGGTGTTTAGAAAACAGTTCATGTTCTAAATTATTGCAGGGCTTTAGGCGTCTCATGATGGGCTTTGTAATAGCAAAGAACCGGTTTGGTTTTCCACAGCCATCTTGGGGCCATGTATTTTTTTTTCTGCAGAGGATCACAGAGCAGGCAGATAGTTAACTGCAAAAATCTCTATAATGGTCTTTTTATCCCTGGGAACTAAAATTGAAATATTGCAGATTTGCATTTCAATGCAGCTCTGCACCACTTGGAGAACCACTTAGTGACCTTTTGGAATTCGATAAACCTGACAGTATGTATGAATGGATTCTCAAATGGATTGAGTGATACATAGGGAGTGTAGCTGCCACTCTGTTGTGCATTAACCTACTTAACCTATGTCATGTGATACTAAAAGAAACAGTAGGAAGACAAAAAATAGCTTGTTATTACAGTGCTATCTGGTCTCCTTATTTATATTGAATTGTTTTAAGGCCTTTGTTTTAAATATAAAAGTGAGTTAACTAGCAGTTTCATCCACACTCCTCTTCTCCTCGTACACAAATGACTGCACCTCACCAGACTCGTCCGTGAAACTCCTGAAGTTTGCAGATGACACCACTGTCATTGGACTGATCCAGGACGGTGATGAATCTGCATACAGACAGCAGGTGGATCGTCTGGTCCACTGGTGCAGTCAGAACTACCTTGAACTCAACCCACTCAAGACTGTGGAAATGGTGGTGAACCTTTGGAGAACACCACCCCCATACACCCCCCTCACCGTCCTCAACAACACTGTGTCAGCTGTGGACCACTTCAGGTTCTTAGGAACCACCATCTCTGAGGACCTGAGATGGTCTTCACACATAGACACTGTTCGAAAGAAGGCCCAGCAGAGACTGTACTTCCTGAGGCAACTCAAGAAGTTCAACCTTCCACAGGAGCTGCTGGTCATCTTCTACACTGCCATCATTCAGTCTGTCCTGTCTTCATCCATCTCAGTGTGGTTTGGTTCATCCACAAAACAGGACAGGTGCAGACTGCAACGAATAATCAGGACTGCAGAGAGAATAATCAGGGCTGACCTTCCCTCCATCCAGGACTTATACAGGTCTAGGGTCAGGAAAAGAGCTAGAAAAATCTCTGCAGACCCCACACACCCTGCACATAAACTGTTCAGAGTTTTACCTTCAGGCCGCCGCTACAGAGCACTGTTCACTAAAACCAGCCGCCACAGAGACAGTTTCTTCCCCCAGGCTGTTTCTCTGTTGAATGTTGGGACCCACAGCCATGGATTTCAACATTAAACTCTGGTACAAACTCTTCTGGAACTTTAAACATAAATTGCATTTAACTGACTTCCAGCAACTGAGGAAAGGGGGGTAGCAGCAGACTTCCCATGATGCCACTGTCTAAATAAGAGCACCCCCTCTCCAACAAGCCAACCTCTTTCCACACGGCCTTCAAGAGGGACCGGTCAGGAGAGGCCCAGTGCGCTAATGTCTTTTTTCAAACTGGATCCAAGAGTGTCATAAGATCACGCGATCATATGCACAAGTATGAGTGAAGCACTGTTTGTGTACCCGGTGATTTCATTCATAAAGAGGGGAAATTAAGGTATAAGCATTGGTTACTTTCTCTCCGAGGCCTGCCGAAACTTTGTCGCAGAGAAATCCCCAGTAGAGAAGCTGTTTCTACAAGCTGAGTCTGAAGGAAGGACAACGGCCCGCACTACCGTGTTTACAGTAATGCACAGCTGGTTGACGGACAGAATGGGCCGCCCAGCTACAGCTCCGGAGCTAACCTTTTTGTTCACAGAGCGAACGCACCTTCAACCCCCGAGGTTAGCTGAAAGCTCACCACTTGTTGACTGGACGTTTCTTCAAGCTTCGCCCCTTGGACAACGTTTCCTCACCATGGTTCATGAGGTTAGGTGTTTTGGGCAGAGACAGATTTAGAATGAAATGATCTAAACGTTTTTCATTTTATGAAGTTTTGTTTGTGTTGAACTCAGCTATCTTAGTGCTAGCAGGCTATCTGCAGCACACATGCCGTGTTTGTGTTCTTTGTATGTTTTTAAAGTTAAGTCAAACTTTACTTCAAGGGTGATTTTAAACACAGAAGATTGCTCATAACGTGCCGTCCACGCTTATGCATTTTAACCCTTATATTAACCGAGGTATTTTAAAGGTATGCGTTTGTTTCTGGTGCTAAGCTATCCGCTTCTTTGTTAGCTTAACTACTAACCGGTAAGAACACGTGCTTGTTGCTAAAAAGTATTTAACAGAAAGGTTGTTAGTTTTTAAGCCAGTGAATAATAGTCCCTAAACATCATTACCTAGATTTGATAACTAAGTAAACACCATTAAACCCCATTTCTCCAGAAAGATTTGGCTCTTTTCCAAAATACTCCCTTAATAATATTTCTTCAAATATTATTTCAATAAATAAAGGCAGCTAATTAGACACCGTTGAAAAATGGTCATCCAGAAGGTTGGTTTTATTCAGCAGATCATTATTTAAAACATTATTTTATTAAAATAATATGTTACCTGATCATGTATTGTGAATGGTTGTCTACAGGTATGCCAATTATTGCCTAAGTTAGTTCCAAGACTAACTTAACTTCATTTCCAGATCTTTCAAGATAATCCTTGGTTCTCAAACATAAACATTGCATGGTAATGTTGTATCACTCTTTTTGGTCATGATTCTCAATCATCTTTAATCAACTTGTTTATATTGTACATAGCCTATTAGTCTTCCTTATTCTTTAATTCTGCTTGGTAGTTTAGTTGGATTGTTTTAGCATAGTAAATAGTTTGTTTATTGAAATATGTTTGACTTTGAGTTGACTTATTTTTGTTAATAAATTTGTGTATTTTAAGAAATTGTGTGAATTCATTCCATATGTGTGCAGAGTTTATGCTGTTCAATAATGTCAGAGCTTGTCTCACACCTTTCTATTTTGTCCTAATACCATCACCTTACTGGGCCGGTATTCACAGGACAACCCTTAACAGACCGAAATATTATTTGATAAAATATCAAAATATTAATATTAAATATTAAATAATATAGTCAGATTCATAATTCTAACATGAACATTCAATAGAGTACAAAACAACAGCAGACAGATATTGCAAATGCACCTTTTTATTTACATATGTGTATATTGTACATTGTAAATATGTATATTCTGTAATGCAAAAACAAAACCAAAGAGCAAAGTGTACCGGAGTCAAATTCCTTGTTTGTATGTACGAACTTAAAGCTATATAAAGCTGATTCTGATTCTGAAACGTGGCACTCACAAAGTTTGCTTAGTATTTTGGTTCCATAGGCATGTTCCTCAGCCCTTTAACAAAGTTCTGTTTCCTTCTGACCAAATTTAGATTTGGTTAACAAATTAGACCGAGTTCTACTGGCGGGTGCCTTCAGCATTTAAGAAAGAAGTCCTAGAAAGGCTGTCTCACCAATTTAGCACTGGAAACAGTTTGGAGGAAAGAACCTCTAAATGGAGTTGGGTCTTGGGCTGCTCCCTCTCCTGGATCAGCTTAGGCCCCCTATCAAATGTGGGGCCTATTTCCTCCCCGCCATACTCCCTGCCGGTGGCCGGTGTTTCTGCCCGCTGGTGTATTGGTGGTTTTCAGTGTCAGGGGCTGAGTGCTTTAGTGTGTGCCAACTGACTCCCGGTGGCTGCTTGCCGGGGCCTTGGCCTCCTGGCTCTGTCGGGCCTCTGCTTGGGGGGTGATGTGCCCTTGGGTTTCGGATTTCTGGGTCCATAGCTGGATGTACTCTGGTGTAGACTGCTGCCTGCAGGGCCTGTGGGCTCGTCACTGCATCTCCCTGGAGCTTCTGCACTGTGGCCGCTGGGTTGTTCCCCTGGGGCTCTCCTCTGCCCTTCTCTGGGGGGGTTATGGTAGACCCGAGGGTGGTCCTCCCGGGGTTCGCGTTCTCTGGGATATCTGTACCTCAGATCTCCGTTGTGTCTGTCTTGGGACCGGGGGGCAGGTCTGTGGCTCCTCACTCACTATTGCATATTTTTATGGAGAAACCTTGTATACACAAGCATGCTCACACTTACAACCACAGGTGTTTGGATTAAGGTGTTAACAAATACACAGATGTTCTATATTGAGACGCATTTACCACCAAATACAATCTTGCATTCATTAGTATTGTGCACTTTTCGGTAACATTGCTGTTGTTATACATGTTTCTGCAGGTGTAGAAGCAGTTTTCTAGGGTGTTATCTTGTATTCTATTTGCCCTTCTTTCTCTCCTCTATTCTTTTCTCCTTCTCTCCCTGTTTTCTTTTTTCCAGACCTCTCTTTCTTGCTTCTTTTTTTCCTTGTTGTGTCCATTGCAATTGAAATAATCCCGAAGCTGTTTCTAATAATTTATATATAATCCTTAGTGTTCTCAAACAGCAAGCACTACACACTTATACTAAATAAACACAAACAACATCTCTTCAAAATGCAAGAATTTCTTACCAAAATACTTCATCTTCCAGTTAAAATATTTCAGTCTACAAGCTCTTTAACTAGGCTAATGATGTTCAACTAAGCTACAAAATAAAAATAAAGTAAGCAAAACTGACATAACAAATAAGTTTAAAACTGAAACACTAATGGTTAATAAAAAAATACAGTTCAGTGTGAATATGTAATGTGTGAATATGTAATTCAAAGCAAAAGACAAAAATAAACTTTTATGGACAACTGGTTCTTGATTTTTTTTGTGTGATTCTGCCATCACAGTGATGGATTGAATGGAGTTAAGAACTACCAAGATGGTGACATTAGACATGTGTGGACGCACAAGATGGTGGACAAATGGGAGATCTGGTGATGTCACATCTGGAATTAGCATTGATTGCGGCTGCACGGACAGAACGAGCTATGTTAAAAACACAGCACAACTAATGGTGGCTACTATGTTAGCATTAGCAGTTGGGATGATGGAGACAATTTAGCATGTTTACAAGGACTATGCAGACATATTTGTATACAAGTTAGTGAGAGAAGAGGAAGAGAAAATCCAGACAAAACTGAACAAGCTCACTGGACCATCAGTGCTCATACTACTCATTGAAAAATGTTTGTCACAAATTTAAAGCACAAGCAAAACAACTTTGTAACATCGGGCTCAGCAGCCTATTTCACTGAAACAGTTCAGCACAACGAACAAGGCAAAACATAATGAAATTTTTAATTTCTTTTGACCCACACTAATTAGCTCTGCCCAGACCCAACCTTTTTCTGCTATGGTTCTAATAAATAGGGGAGCACGCTGAGTTCAGTCTGTCTAATGGGCCAGCGAGTTGTGGTAGCCACTCTCAGCCTAGCAGCTAAGTGGGCAGTTGTTCAGTACAGGTATGATCGTTCAGGGCACAGAGCTGCAGTTTCAATGCCATCTTCAGGCGGTGGGGAAAACTGCTTCGTTGACGCAGTTGGTCTCTGTCTCTTCTTAGAGAATGTATGCTTTGCTCCTTCCTAGGAGTGCATAATTGAAAATGTATTAATGCTTTGCATTCTTGGATTCAGAGTTTTTTAACAGCCTATTTTGTTCTGTGTGCAGTTCAGTCCTTGTTCTCAATATGGCTGAGGTGGATCCCCAACACCTGGATATTTAGCATACTCTATAAATTATAATTAGGGTTTAGATTGAAGATTTGGAAATGTCATTCCAGAAGCCTAATATTAGCCTGCTGTATGTCCGGATTTCCCTTGTGGCACTCATACTTCAGCAACTTTCAGATAAGGCGAATATCATGGATCTATGGATTTATTTGCCTACTTACCTTGGCAGGGGGGTTCATTTAATGGCAGATTTAATAGTTTTTAGAAGATAACGTTATGGCAACATCCAGGATTGGTATGGGTCTAAATTCCTAATACTACAATCTTCCAATTTTTTCCATAATGCAAAATATAAATGTGTGAATAACATGGAAGTTTGGAGCATGAAACATGTTATGTTTTTATGTTAAAGGGGGTCTGACCTTATGCAGTGAAATCGTACTGCTCCCCTCCTTAGTTCACAATACCAAATATGGTTACACTAAGCTAGGAAAACAGCATTCAATATGTTTTCACGTATGATCTAGTCTCAGTGTGTTATCTTTAGAATTAACAAGTCTCCCAGTAGCACATGGACTAGTCAACCACCTGCAGTTTTTGAAATCACGCTACTAATTAGATAAATGTTAGCATTTTCCTCAGCACAGCAGAGACTATAAATCTTGTTTAAAAGCTTATAAATAATACACATAAATCTCCCTGGAGGTTAGATGCATTGTCAGCCACACAGCACGGTGTTTGTTCACTAAGCAGCTCTGATAGACTTTTACGAGCAACGCAAATGCATCCTTTGCTTCCTCACATACATATGCAGAGCCGTTTTCCCTTTGAGCATTCAGTAGGACATACTTATAATCTCACAGATTTGCATTTTCATCCAACCTAAATGCCGCCGCGTAACACCAGTCACTATTTTGATTGCAGCCATATGTCCAGTTCAATCCTATTTGATGAGTAGTAATTTGAACCAGCCTTCATGTCCATCTCTGCAAGTTAATAAGCAACAGTAAGGAGAGTGGATCAGAGCACACAGAGGATTGCACACTGCTTGCACCATGCATGTGATTTTGCTGATTTTTTATAAATACTCTCTGCAGGCTAAAAGGCAATAAGGACCGGCTTCTGCCCTCTTCTTTAGCAGTGGCCGTGACTTGCATCAAATGACCTGAAAGGCTTGGCAAGGCCAGACTCCTTACACTGATTAAAGGAAACAAGCTGCATTAATTCCTAGATGAAGATTCATTAATGCTTGTTTAATGCAGGAAAAACCTACTGACACACCTCATGCGGAAAATTCATTTCCTTCAGACTTATAAACACAGTAATAAAGGTGAATTCCACATTTTTTTGGAAGTGTTTGCAAATAAGTTTATAATTTGTAATATGTTTTTATCTTTAATTTTTAATGTGCAGTGACATTTTTCTTTAAGAAACTGCACTTGGAATTTCTTGTCTCACAGGAAGAGGATATTCCAATATAATTCACATAAGCCCGGTCATTTCATCTTTATTCTCTGTAAGTACATTGATGCTGAAAATGTCTTGCTATAACGGCATCTCAATTTCTTCCATTAAAAAATTTTCTCATGGTTAACTTGTTGTTGTGTGTGTGCTGCCTGCCTATAGATGCTGCTCTTTTTGGTTGTCCTTGAAAACAGGCAGAATGAAACTTTCAATAAATGTTAAATAAATAGTAATCTCATTTTGACTCCTCACTTTATAAGGAAATGAAGTGCATTGCACGAAGCGTAGAAAACTTTTCTTTCTATTTCAGAAGAACTTTTTCATATATCTGAAGCACATTTTTTAAACTTCAGAACTTTTAAAATCTATTTTATACAGTTTATTTTTATTTAGCTGGCTTGAATAGAGAAAATCTCTGTTCAGCTTGCCAGTCATGTTTATTATTTCTGGATTTTCTCAGATTATCTGGGAAACCCCCAAGACCCTCTTGCTGCAGTAACTTTGAATTGAATTTAACCCAAATACCTGTTTGGTGTGTGATAACGCTGCTGCAAAAGCTGTGTGTGCTGATGCTATGAAGTAGTCGTGTTTCTGTGTAGCCTGACCAGCCACCCATTGTTGACCTGTATAGCCATTGACCTTTGTCTCCATCATAGCTGGGCTTGTGTTGCTCTCTTTTAGCCAAGTTGGAACACAGAGCCACTGAGGCATGCCAGTACCTTTTCCACATCTCTGACTCATCTAAAAAAACATGTGTGTTCAATTTTACTTATTCGCCAACTTTGAATTTTTAAAATAACCCACTGTGTCTTACAGTGTGGGTCCAGAGAGGATCCTTGAAAACATGATGCTCCTGGTAATGTTTCAGATTTGTTGTGCATCTAATCTGATGATGATGTAACAAGGATTGCAGAGTTTGTAGACAGAGCTGATAAGTTATGAAAAAAAAAGTCACCAGCTCTCTGAAATGATGTACCTGTACACATTGAGTATAAATGTGGTTTGTACAGCTGGAGAATTTAAGTAACTCGACCTGAGAGTGGTATAGTCTAAACACAGTCGATTGCAAAAAGCTTCACAAAGTAGTATCCCCCAATCAGCTATCCGTCAGATTAACTGGAAAAGCAAAACATGTCGGCAATGCATGTTTAAATTCATTGCCTTGCATAACTATATATACCGCTTGAACTTTTTCTCATTATGCCAAGTTAAAAACCACAATTTTTAATAGGATTTTTATGTTATGGCAGCACGAAGTAGTTTTTTTCAACAAATACAGGTCCTTCTCAAAATATTAGCATATTGTGATAAAGTTAATTATTTTCCATAATGTAATGATAAAAATTTAACATTCATATATTTTAGATTCATTGCACACCAACTGAAATATTTCAGGTCTTTTATTGTCTTAATACGGATGATTTTGGCATACAGCTCATGAAAACCCAAAATTCCTATCTCACAAAATTAGCATATTTCATCCGACCAATAAAAGAAGTGTTTTTAATACAAAAAACGTCAACCTTCAAATAATCATGTACAGTTATGCACTCAATACTTGGTCGGGAATCCTTTTGTAGAAATGACTGCTTCAATGCGGCGTGGCATGGAGGCAATCAGCCTGTGGCACTGCTGAGGTCTTATGGAGGCCCAGGATGCTTCGATAGCGGCCTTTAGCTCATCCAGAGTGTTGGGTCTTGAGTCTCTCAACGTTCTCTTCACAATATCCCACAGATTCTCTATGGGGTTCAGGTCAGGAGAGTTGGCAGGCCAATTGAGCACAGTGATACCATGGTCAGTAAACCATTTACCAGTGGTTTTGGCACTGTGAGCAGGTGCCAGGTCGTGCTGAAAAATTAAATCTTCATCTCCATAAAGCTTTTCAGCAGATGGAAGCATGAAGTGCTCCAAAATCTCCTTATAGCTAGCTGCATTGACCCTGCCCTTGATAAAACACAGTGGACCAACACCAGCAGCTGACACGGCACCCCAGACCATCACTGACTGTGGGTACTTGACACTGGACTTCTGGCATTTTGGCATTTCCTTCTCCCCAGTCTTCCTCCAGACTCTGGCACCTTGATTTCCGATAGACATGCAGAATTTGCTTTCATCTGAAAAAAGTACTTTGGACCACTGAGCAACAGTCCAGTGCTGCTTCTCTGTAGCCCAGGTCAGGCACTTCTGCCGCTGTTTCTGGTTCAAAAGTGGCTTGACCTGGGGAATGCGGCACCTGTAGCCCATTTCCTGCACACGCCTGTGCACGGTGGTTCTGGATGTTTCTACTCCAGACTCAGTCCACTGCTTGCGCAGGTCCCCCAAGGTCTGGAATCAGCCCTTCTCCACAATCTTCCTCAGGGTCCGGTCACCTCTTCTCGTTGTGCAGCGTTTTCTGCCACACTTTTTCCTTCCCACAGACTTCCCACTGAGGTGCCTTGATACAGCACTCTGGGAACAGCCTATTCGTTCAGAAATTTCTTTCTGTGTCTTACCTTCTTGCTTGAGGGTGTCAATAGTGGCCTTCTGGACAGCAGTCAGGTCGGCAGTCTTACCCATGATTGGGGTTTTGAGTGATGAACCAGGCTGGGAGTTTTAAAGGCCTCAGGAATCTTTTGCAGGTGTTTATAGTTATCTCGTTGATTCAGATGATTAGGTTCATAGCTCGTTTAGAGACCCTTTTAATGATATGCTAATTTTGTGAGATAGGAATTTTGGGTTTTCATGAGCTGTATGCCAAAATCATCCGTATTAAGACAATAAAAGACCTGAGATATTTCAGTTAGTGTGCAATGAATCTAAAATATATGAATGTTAAATTTTCCTCATTACATTATGGAAAATAATTAACTTTATCACAATATGCTAATATTTTGAGAAGGACCTGTAAAACAAATAAACAAAACAAATAAAAATCTGCAAAGTGTGGCCTCCATTGGCCTCCATTTTTATTTGGAAAAAGCTGTACCTTCTCGCTGATATAAGGCACATGTGCACCTGTCTAATTTACTTTGTAACACATATGACCTCAGTATGGCATTGCTCACATTGCTTTTCACTTTAATAGCGTTGAACCTGCTTTCTATCACATTCATTATCAGAACATGCCTCTCATTCTTATTTAGATATTAGAGCATCTCAATCATTTCTGTTGTTTCTGGCCTGAGATGAGCTACATTCTCCAACAGGATTGAGTTTCCATGTGGCAACCGTTCCAAAATGTAAACAGTGGCACAAAAGTTGTGATCTCTAGAGCTTTCAGTTCAGAATGAATGCCTGCCTCTTAGGCCACAGGCTAGAGCTCACACCTTTATGATTCACACATCGCTGCTCGTCTCATCCTCCATGCTACAAAATCACCTCCTAATGCTGGTTTTGGCAGCAGTACCTACACATGACTCAGCCTGATCTGCACAACATCAACGCCACTGAAAGCATAGGGGCTGTGGTGATCTTCACACTGTGGAAGAACACAGTACAGATGATTCACTGGCTCCAATATAAAGTGTTTCTGTATGTTAACTGTCAGCGTTTATAATGTCGATTTGACTGTCAGTCATTATATTGTAAATACTTATTGATATCCCTCCTGCATGCACATGATTGACAGCATGTAAATTTGTTTTGTGGAGGCTGCCAATAATTTCACTTATCGGTTAATAATATTACCTAAGAAGAGACACAAAGACATTTCAGTGATGCTTTGTTTATGTAATGTTAAAATGGGATGCTTTTGTTGAATTATGCTAAGTATTTCGACATCCATAGCTTCAATTTACTCACTGCATTGTCAGCTTTTGTCTTAATTGAAAAATACTCTCTGAATGTTGTTTGGACATTTTTCTGGAAATGTTCTATTTCACTTGGCAATAAATCCTTATTTACCTGTACTTTCTGCTCTACCTGATATAGTCAATACATTGTTTGTAAATTAATGTATGCATCATATGTTTTAATTACATTGTTGCATTCTGATTTATGAAAATAATAAATACAAAAGTAAATTATGTCTACACATTACTTTGCCCTCTGCACATTTTAGTCACCAGTACCTTCCTGGAAGCTGAAACTTACGAAAATATCTGTCATTTAAATTTTAGTTTTAACTCTAAGAAATGTTTTATTCTCTTTATTTCTAACAAACGCACATGTAACTGACCAGCCACCACCACAGTTTGGGAACCAGAGTTAAACAGGAGGACATAATACGACCAGACATCATATTCTGTTGTGTTTACACAAAATGCTCTGATTAGAAGTGTTAATTTGATTCGCAGAAATGACCTCCTATGTTCAGTAACTAGGCTAAGTTTAAAGAGAGGGAGAGGAGCTCTGTCATCCAGGGTAGCCTAGAGTAGAGCTACTGCTCCTCTGCTTTGAAAGGAGTCAGCTGGGGTGGTTTGGGCATCTGATCAGGATTCCCTCTGGGTCCCTTCTTTTGTAGGTTTCTTTTGTCACCTTCCACTGAGAGGAAATCCCAAGGCAAACTCAGAATGTGGTGGACGATAATATATACCCCTATTGAATTGGGAACACCTTGGGATTTCCCCGGATGAACTGGCTTGTTGTGGACAGGAAAGTTTGGGTTTACCTCCTGGCTCTGTTATCTCTAGAATACAATTTTGGTTAAACAAAGCACGTTCATCGGCTGATAGATGGCCATGATCAACTATTTTCTGTCAGTTCTTTCCAACCTCAGGGTCCCACCTTTATGGGGAAGCTAGGGAGCTCAGGGAGCGCCTAAGAGACTATCAAAATGTTTTGTTCATAATCAAACTAACACACTAAATGATGCAAAAAATCCAGATGGAGGTTTAATTGTACGAAATGCTTCTTTTACACACAAGAAATTGTATTTTCCTAATGTGTTTATGGAATCGGAGTGATTAAATATATATGCATTGCTTGAACTGTATTTGAAACATTTTTAATTCAAATGTAATCTCCTGTGGAAACATTTACTCTTTACAATAAGACCAATAGGCAGAAAGTCTAGCACTGTTTATTTTAAAATGTTTCATAGAATGTAATAGTTATGTTCCCAAAGTTTAGTTTTTGTAACAATCCTAGTTTGCACAAATATCCCAGTTTAGATTTTGATTTGTTTTCTATGCTTCAGTCGTATTAGCTGTGTGAACTCTGATGTATTCTAGCTGTAACCTGTATTACACAGGTGCCAGACCAGCATTCATTCAGAGGTGAGCATAACTCATATTTTAATTAAATGCCGCAAACATCTTCCAGATCAGCAAACATTATTTAGCAGCACCAGTTACATACAGGTACACTCAATGTAAAAAAAGGAATCCGATCTTCATCTGAGCATCTGTGGTGAGTTTAAGGCATGGTTTATTTTTAATGTTGGTTTTTAGACAATGAAATCTGTAAAGACAAATATCCTATCTTCCAAATATATAAAGCCTGGACCTTTAAGGTGCTTGTGACATCAAATTTTCATGATAAATCCAATTACATTTATGGAAAGGAAACATTGATACAATATTTTAAAAGTAAATTCATGCCACTGAAATGAACAGTTGTTGAAATATATGGCCATAAATTTCACCAAAAAGGCATTTCCAGACTACTCCTTTGTGATTTTGTTGCATTCTTTTATGACGTCAGAGGGGAACCCCTGCAGGTAAACTTACTGCTGCTACAATGGCTGAGAACATAGACAGCAGCAAAGAATTTCATATTTCTTTAGATATATTTCACTTACTATCACAGAGAGATGCAGCAGAGTCAAGAGAATAAAGTCAGTTGTCATCAGATGGCAGAGCTGTAGCCTGCAAATGTTGAACAGAGTCTATTTTTGCTGGATGCCGGAGCACGGAGAGAGTCAATATGCATGAATCATAGAACAGAACCAGCAAAACATCCAGATTTTCAAAATAATTCACTAAAGACGGACTAGATCACGCTATATTAATAAATACACACATATGTATACATACATGTGTATGTATTAGCAGTTGTTAACATTCGATCAGTTACTGGGTTAACTAAGGTATTATAAACCGAGCAATTAAATATTAAATGCACCAAATTAAGCAACAAATGAGGGAACAAAACACATAAAAATATCTGATGCAAAAAACGAAAAATTAAGCAGTTGAACTTCCAGAGAATGAGTATTTTTGGACTTGCAACCGCATTTATGACCGGCTTTTATTGCACCATCTGCGTATGGTTCTTGGAGCTCCTCTGGACTATGCAGCGGACCGGACAGGAGCAGATACAGTGTAAATCGAGGGTTACAGTAAAAACGGCACTCAGTGAAACAACCAGAGGCAAAGTGAGCAGCATGGAGCAGCAGCAGCAGATACAATGAATGACAACATTTAGAAAACTGCCGATATCTAAATGTACTTTTGCAACTAGGAAGTGTTCTTACCTGCTGAGCCCTGATCCATGTAGCTACAGCAGCAATAACCTTTTCGTTGGTGATCTTTTCACATCAGATGCTCTGAACAACCTGGCCATAGACTCAGCTTCAACATTCTCCTTCGTCTATAAAATATCCCAACCTCTGGCATAATTTTTTTTGTAAATTCAGAGGTTTCTTGTTTGAAGAAGTTTGCCAAGAAGTCCTCCGATCACAACTGGCTGTGCTTGGTGGGACCAGCCCTTCTTTCCCTTGTCAGTATTCCAGCTCTGATCCAGGCAGCTCTGATCCTCTTTGCTTCAGGAAAGTAGGGTAGACTAACAGCTGGTGTCGTAGTATTGCTGCCACCACCAGCAATGCACCGTTACACCATATTAACGTTATTTTAACACAACTTGGCTTCTACCTGAACAGTTTCATTGATGCTCACACAGTGAATGACCGGAGAGTTCCCCCTAGACGTCATTTCCGGGCAACTTTGGAAATGCTAAATTTACCATTGAAATAGGCTTATTTTGTGTCACAATTGTCCTTTTTCACATCTTTCTTCCTAATATCATGTCAATTACTGCCAAATTCCTTCAATATATAGATGTTTTCTTTCAATTTCTGCATTTGTGGCAAAAGCGTGTCACAGGCACGTTAAGTACACGTTTCCTCATGTCAAACACTTCTCTGTATAAATGCTCATTCATTCATTATGGAATCTAAAAATGGATACATACATAAATTTGCATCATCTGCAGTATCCATGCAGATGTTATGTCTAATAAAAAAGGTTTGTATTTACTTTAGACTACTTTGAGATTTATTAACACCAAGACCATCTGTCAAGAATTTGCACTTGACATTAAAAGCATCTTTTGAAAAAAGAAAAACACCTGTTTGGAGTCTAAATGTTTTATGAAAAATTACCTATCCATTAAAAACCTTTATTTTTCAGCTTAATAAGAAGGTATTGATTTAAAATAGAAAGCATCTGGGGGATTAATACAGTCTAATTGTGAATGATTGGCCTTGTCTTAAAATTAATCAATGTTTTAAAGAATGGATGCTTCATACTTACTAAAAGGATAAATGAAAAAGCCTCTTATTTGTCACACCTAGGCTTCTTTGTTAAGCAGTGAAATTAAAGGAACAGAAGTGCTGGGTTACTGATTGCTGTTATATAAAAGAAAATGAAAATCCCGCATTACTCACAAACTAAGTGTTGTGGTTTATATATAACAGAACCATGCCTATCAGCTCCCCATTAGGTCTGTAGTAACCCCCTTTTGTCTAGTTCAAACGGTTTCTTCGTTGTGCTCCACACCTTGATTGCTTTGATAGCTGAACCAATAATGTATGCCTCCTAAAAACACTTTGATGAAAGAACATTTTGAAATAAGGAAAATTAAGCAAAGTAAAGAACAGGAAATGCTCTCTCCTCCTCCATTCTGAAATAACACCCCTGTTCACACTTTGTCGTGAAGATTCTTCGCTACTGAGGGAGACATGAGTCACATTCTGTTTATTTCCTGGAATAAGCGACATGGAGTTGGCCATCTTGACCAAACAACGGCACCAAAACATTTCATAAGCTGCACTGTCAGCTGGTAGGTTTAAAATTCAGGATACAGAGTTGAGTTCTGTTTTGAAGGATCTCTGTATTTTACTTCAGATGGGTTTGTTTTAGAAGCAGTCAGGTTGTCATCACTTGTGCCGTCCTAACGGGGAGAGTCACTCTGATTAGTTTGAAACGTGTGTATTTAGTTGTTCTTACTTTTGGAACTTGGTGTGCCTGCCTTTAATATGTGACTCCAGAGTGTGTAACACTTCTGTCAGAACATGTTACATAAAGTGTGATGTCCACTGGAGAAACGAGGTACAACAGAGGTTGTATTTAAGAGACCGTCAGATAGATATACTGTGGTGTCTTGCATATTTGATTGTTCATGTGTCAAAACGTGTTGGTTGTTCTTTTTATAGTGCTAGGCAAAAACAAATGTACACCTTTTATTGTTTTCACATTTTATGCAACAAACACAATCTTCAGTGTATTTCTTTGGGACGTTTTGTGATATACCAACGCAAAGTTGTGTATTAATGTGAAGTGGAAGGAGACATATATAGGATTTTCAAATTGTGTGGAGTGCATCTGTAATCAGTCCCTTTTACTTTGATACACCTAAAAGAAATGCAGCCCATCTGTCCATTATTTCATCTCAGTGTAAATTCAGTTGCTCTGGAAGATCTTAGATGTGTGTCACAGAACATTTGTGAACAAAGCATTATGAAGACCAAAGAACACAGCCGACAGGTCAGGGAGAAAGGGAGAAAGACGTCTAAGGCAGAATCAGATTAAAAACACATCAACACTCAACATCTCACAAAGCACTCTTAAATCCCAACAATCAGAAAACTGACAGATTATGGGACAGTTGTGCACCCAATTAGACATTGTCATCTACCTAAACTGATAGACTAGGCAAGGAGAGCATTAATCAAACAAGCAGCAAAGAACCCCATGGTAACTCTGGAGGAACTGCAAAGATAGAGATACAAGTCTGGCCTTTATTAAACAGTGGCACAAAGAAACCCATTGCTTAAAGACACTCATAAAAAGTCTGATTACCCAAGTGTCATGTAGAGGACACACCCGACTGTTACGTGAGTTGGAGTACTAATACTGCACATTAGAGGGTGACACGGGAGTAGATTTTCTCTCCTGTCCCATCCCGCTCCCACAGAAAAATGTCTTGTCCCATCCCAATCCCGGGCCAGCATAACAAAAAAAATCCTGTCCCGTCCCACTCCTGGTAAATTGACTCCCACTCCCATCCCGCTCCCATTTAGAACGACTCCCACTCCTGTGCCACTCCCATTTTTGTTTTCTTCATTTAGTCTTTTGGGAATTTCTTTGGTTGAAGGGCCAGTTAGGTCCCTGTTTTTAGCTGTAGTAAAGGCCAGCTAAAGTAAAAAGAATAATAATGAAGAAATAATAAAATATCAAACATGGAAACAGACCATGCCTATCTTAGCTGAATAAACAAAATGTACATAGTTGTATTTTACTCATTTATTAAGTGATTGTTTCCTTTGAACAATGACATTACTTTTATGTTTCAAGTTGCTGAAACAAAAGAAAAATGCACCTAACAAGAGAACTGTACTTGTTGAACAAAAGGACAACAAGGCATTACCTTCATAATTTAGAAACTGTTTCTCAATCAGTGGCGTGCACAGACATTTTGGGGGGCAGGTGCTTGAGTGGAAAAAAAGGGCACCTTGTGCGGCACATGGATCTGTCAGTTGCCTTTGTAGTGTGAGATTTATTACAGGCACAACATGAACATAATTTATATGTATTACTAAGCACCCACAAAACAAGCTGCGTCCTGTAGGATCTCGGGAAATGACCAAGCAGGAAAAAAAACTCAAAACAAGAATGCATTTAACAAAATTCTTAAGATTACTAAGGCAACAAAATTAGATTGATTAAAAGTTAGATTACTGACTCACAACCAGCCTTTAACCTGAACTTCCTGAGTCAAATTTCTTTCTTTCTACACACTGAGCACAACGTGTTTGTCTTGACTATATCATTCTGTACTTTTATCACAAAATGTCTTCTGCACCAAATAACCTTATGTTGTAGCAAAGCAGGTTACACTGCCAAATTTACCAGGTAGGTCACACTAAATGAGTTATCTTCAGAAATGTGAGTAACCAGTGACCATTCTACAGTGTAAATCAACTATACCCAGAAAATCAGTTATAAAATCTTTATAGTCAAAATGAAACCAACATCAGAGAATATGATCATAAGAAGAATCATCTATACTTCTGCATGTAGCCAGTGTGATATATGACAGAAATTATTCTTAGAGAATAAAAATTAATGAGATTACAAGTCCTGAGAACTGATGTCTGCTATTTAGAAATTAAAATACTCTGATTACATCATAGTTTTTACACACACAGAAGTAGAAAATATAACTTAGCCTACATGCCCCACATTTACTGAACTTTATTAAAGGTATTTTAGTAGTGTATGAATTGTAATGTTAACCAGCTCATTTGGCTGTATTTGCAATAAGAAAACATGAGTCAAACAGAAGTCAGCAGGGACCATTATAGCAAATGTAATACGTACATCTTTGAGAAAGATTTGAATTTATTTATTTCTTCTAATTTAATCTAAGAGTTAGACATTCTACTGGCGCCTGGTGGCGGCCATAGAAGACATAGTGGGTAAAGGTATGCCACTGATTGGCCTGTTCTGTTTAGATAAAATGGTGGCAGGTGAAGTTTTAACTTTTTCATCTGAAGTTTAGGAAGCAAGTATATAGTTTTGTTTGTTCACTGGATGGTTAGCCGGCCTGTCGGCAGGGCAGGGCTCTATCTGATGGCAGAGGGGAGGAGAGAAGAGGTAAGCTGGACCAGCGCAGGTCCAACTCTCCGCTCTGCACGCAGCCCGTCTCCATTGAGAGACACACGAGGCGGGACACGTATGTGTGTGGGTGAGACGGGGTGGTAGTTGTCGCTCAAGATTTCAAAACGTGGGGCACTGGTGTAGGCCTTTAAATTCAGAATGTTACCTTGGGCCCCACATTATACACTGTTAAAAAAAAAAAAAAGATTTCAGGAGGGCACTTTTTTGTCCATAGGATAAAAGGGCAGATGCTCTAGCACCACTTCGTGTCTATCTGTGCACGTCCCTAATCTCAATGGTTCACAGCCCTGGTCCTCAGGGATCCCTTCCCTACAAGTTTTAGATGTTTGTCTGCTCCAGCACACCTGATTCAAATTCTGACATGACCTCCTATACAGGCATCAAGAATGGAGGGTCAAACTGGACAAAATTAGTACAATAAAATCATCATTAAATAAAAAATTTTTGTGAATGTCCCATAAGCGAAGTAAATGTAACATGAAAACATGAAAGAAATGTAACATTAAATGTGCCATTAAATTAAAGGTACCATTTATTTATTTAATACATCATTAGAAACAATAAATGTACCATTATATCATGAAATGGACTATGCAATTAAATATGCCACTGAATAATTAAGTATAATTTTAAAGATGACATGACGTAATTAGTGGTACACTTAATATTTAATGATGTATTAAATAAATTGTACATTTAATGGTACATTCAATTTTTTTCTATTTCACAACGTATTTATTTAATATCTTCCTTTGATGAAGCCTTTCTATATGGGGCCCGCGAGGGGACAAGGGGGAATTTTTTTTCTTTTGCGTCCTAACGCAATACTTTTGCATTGGGATGCAAACAAAGTTATAGCTGAAGAGAACAATGTTAAAAGCTGAAATAACAACAAATAATGCAAAATTGGAGAGTAGTAGTAGGGTGAGAATGCAGCAACGAGGGTGAAAGTGGTCATTATGTCCTCCAGCAGCCTTAGCCTATAGCAGCATAACTGAACAGATAGTTTCAGTTCAGATTGTTTAGTTAAACGGCGCTTATTTACAACAATGTCGTCTCAAGGAACCCCACAAAGGGTCCCACTGATGGTCATTGTTATACTAAAAACCACAAGGATTGGGATACCTCTCTCTGTCAGACTGATTATAACCATTGGAAAAGAGAAGGGGTCATACAGGTAGCAGAAATGGAGGGTGTGTTTGCACCTCTACCATAACTGAGCCGGTTAAGGCTAAACCTGACTCCCCCTTACTCCTTCCAACAGGGAGGGAGGGAGGCCCCCTCCCTGATAAACTAAGCCACTCTAACTATAAGCTTTATCAAAAAGGAAAGTTTTAAGCCTAGCCTTAAAAGTAGACAAGGTGTCTGCCTCACGGACTAGGAAGGTTTAGGAAGTGTAATGGCCAGCTCACCAGAAGTGAAAAAAACTGATCTGCAGCCTGGACACGTCTTTTAATACTCTTCAATGTATGACTTATTTATTGACCTACTCATAAGTGTCATAAAGGGTTCAGTAGAGCGGTAATCTCATGTAAAACTAATAATATTTCGGTTTGCTGAAGCTGCTGGTTCACTTTTTGGAAGTCCTAAAATAGTCTGCAGTCTCAGGGCTCATCATTATCATTTCTCTCCTCACTGAGTTGGTGAACTGCTCGCCGTCTGTCCCCCTCCCTCCTCCTCTACACTGTCTCTAACTTTGATTTCCCCTCTCTGTGTCTTTTATTCATGAGCAGCCTCCAGGACAATGTTGACTGTCAAAGTTTTTATTATTCGAGCAGATAGGATCAGATGTTTGTTATAAATGATCAGTCAATCTATCAGTTGGTGGAGGAGACAAGCCGAGCCTGTGCAGTCAGCATCTGTTTGTGTCTGCATCTTCTGTGTATTAAAGAGATGTCAATACCTGCAATAAAAACTGCCAAACATGACATAAATTAGTCCAGTTTAGCTTACTTTAAGCAAAACACGTGTTAATTTGCAAGATGTGACTTTTTTCCTTCCTCCTGTCATCCTTTTATACTACATATCAGAGAAGAAAGAAGAGGGGAAATAAGTGAAATGAAGATGCTTTGACTAAAACACTTGAGAGGCAGCCGAATTAGACCTAACTTGACAATGCTTGTCATCGTTTTGAAATTTTTTGATGTAAAGGAAACTAAACAGCAGAAAAAAAATGACTCCTGGCTCGACACTGAGCCATGGGCTTACTCTAAAGACTTTCTGGTGCATGACAACTTTTTCAGTCCCTGTAGTGCATGTGGGCGGAAAGTTAGTTGTATTCATGTAGTTATGCTGCTCAAACCTTTTCTCTTGTGGGTTGTTTTGGATAGACGATGGAAGGTGAGGAATAATTCCCTTCGGTTACAGTGAAAGATGTGAATCGAGGTTACACTGAAATGCGCTGCAACAGAAACATCAAACGGCCATCTTGGCTTCATTCAGTGACGTGCTACATGTTTACAGTATGCAGCAACGTACATCCACAAAGGCAGCCTGGCAACTAGAACTCCTTTCTTAATGGTAGACTGTGCTTTTTACCGAATTATGAATTTTTGCCCCTCATCTCCTTCATTCCATGTCACTGATGAGCTCATTCACGTCTCCTTCACCAGCTGCTGCTTTGTTTTTAATGGAAACTATTCAGGGGCTGCTGTATATAACCAAAGTCAGGTTGACTTTAAAGGTCTGGATTACATTCAGCTTTTCTTCTCATCACAAATTGTTTGGAAGAGGTCAGACCTTCAAGCAGATTGATCCATTTCTTTCACATCAAAACAAGAACACAAAATACAGTTTGGAGCCAGCTGTTTACATGAGGACACTGTTCAAAACAAAAGGAACCTACTCTGAACCACCAAGGTAGGGAGAGCTGTTTCATTCAAAATTAAATAAATGCTGCTGTTGATAAATTATTAATAAATATTCCATGAAATAAATAGATATCCCCATTCAAAATTAAATAAATAAATACTGCTATTGATAAATTATTAATAAATATTCCATGAAATAAATAATTATCCCCATGAAATAAAATAAAATAATTATATTAAAAGAAATGTTCATCTTATTTTATTTTATTTATTTCACAATTTATTTAA
Organism: Girardinichthys multiradiatus; assembly: GCF_021462225.1. Classification (NCBI taxonomy): domain Eukaryota; kingdom Metazoa; phylum Chordata; class Actinopteri; order Cyprinodontiformes; family Goodeidae; genus Girardinichthys; species Girardinichthys multiradiatus. The sequence goes on along the minus strand of NC_061818.1, from coordinate 33,923,350 downwards.
TTTACTTAAAGATTTATTTAATTTACTTAAATATTTATTTATTTATTTCATAATGCCGTTTTATTTAGTAAAGCTACCCTGTTTTTAATTTTAAGCTCTTTTTATTTCATGTTCTCATATTCAAATGAGGGGGCGGAGTTTTATCTGCTGGGTGGTGCTGGAACAGCAGGGCCGAGCGCAAGTCGTGGCTGTGGCCGCCAGAAGACAGCATGCCGGCGGGAGCCTGCCGCTGTTTCCGGCAATCGCCGTGGCAGGCTTTTACAGCTGGTCTGACTCCCTCCAGCATGCTGTCTTCTGGCAGGCAACGGCATGCTCCTGCCGGCCGCTGCCACAACCACGACTTAAACTCGGCCCTGCTGTCCCAGCGCCGCCCCACAGATAAAACTCCGCCCCCACATCTGAATATAAGAACATGAAATAAAAAGAGCTTAAAATAAAAAAAACGGGGTTAAAAAGTAAAAGTCACTGAAATACGTAAAGTAGCTTTACAAAATAAAAGTATTACAAAATAAAACTGCATTATGAAATAAATAAATAAGTAAATTAATTGAAATAAATTTAATTAATTAAATAAAACAAGATAAAATTTGTATTTTAACATAATTATTTCGTTTTATTTCATGGGGATATTTATTTATTTCATGGAATATTTATTAATAATTTATCAATAGCAGTATTTATTTATTTAATTTTGAATGAAATCACTCTCCATACCAAGGTTCTACAGTTTTGTCCCTGATTAAAGAAAAATCAACCAAACCGTGTAATCTTTTTATGTTACAAATTATTATAAAAAGGTTATTCAGAATTTATAACTTTAAAGTTATTAACTGTAACAATAATGACAGTGGTTGTCACATATACCAATAATAGGTCTCTGTATTTTTTTATGTTAAACACCTCCCAGTCAAGTGTTTTAAAACCTCTTCATAAAGGTGCCACAATGAAGCACCAAAATGTTTTTTTTAGTAATAAAACACATCAAATAGAAAAAGTATGCAGATAATGTATTGTGATTGTGCCAAAGGTTGTTCTTAGTGCTGTTAACAATAATTACCGAGTGAGTTATTCTCACTTGATAAGATATACAGTACAGACCAAAAGTTTGGACCGCCCCAGGAAAGGAAGACCAAGAGTCACCTCTGCTGCGGACGATAAGTTCATCCGAGTCACCAGCCTCAGAAATCGCAGGTTAACAGCAGCTCAGATTAGAGAACAGGTCAATGCCACACAGAGTTCTAGCAGCAGACACATCTCTAGAACAACTGTTAAGAGGAGACTGTGTGAATCAGGCCTTCATGGTAAAATAGCTGCTAGGAAACCACTGCTGAGGACAGGCAACAAGCAGAAGAGACTTATTTGGGCTAAAGAACACAAGGAATGGACATTAGACCAGTGGAAATCTGTGCTTTGGTCTGATGAGTTGAAGTTTGAGATCTTTGGTTCCAACCACCGTGTCTTTGTGCGGCGCAGAAGAGGTGAACGGATGGACTCTACATGCCTGGTTCCCACCGTGAAGCATGGAGGAGGAGGTGTGATAGTGTGGGGGTGCTTTTCTGGTGACACTGTTGGGGATTTATTCAAAATTGAAGGCATACTGAACCAGCATGGCTACCACAGCATCTTGCAGCGGCATGCTATTCCATCCGGTTTGCGTTTAGTTGGACCATCATTTATTTTTCAACAGGACAATGACCCCAAACACACCTCCAGGCTGTGTAAGGGCTATTTGACCAAGAAGGAGAGTGATGGGGTGCTGCACCAGATGACCTGGCCTCCACAGTCACCGGACCTGAACCCAATCGAGATGGTTTAGGGTGAGCTGGACCGCAGAGTGAAGGCAAAAGGGCCAACAAGTGCTAAGCATCTCTGGGAACTCCTTCAAGACTGTTGGAAAACCATTTCAGGTGACTACCTCTTGAGGCTCATCAACAGAATACCAAGAGAGTACGGAGCAGTAATCAAAGCAAAAGGTGGCTACTTTGAAGAACCTAGAATATAAGACATATTTTCTGCTGTTTCACACTTTTTTGTTCAGTATATAATTCCACATGTGTTAATTCATAGTTTTGATGCCTTCAGTGTGAAGCTACAATATTCATAGTCATAAAAATAAAGAAAACTCTTTGAATGAGAAGGTGTGTCCAAACTTTTGGTCTGTAGTGTATATTACATGCACTGACACTAACATCATTACCTACATATCCAGGTTACTCTTATTACCCTTAAAACCGATACTGAGTAGCATACTTCTCATAATTTATGATGATGCCACAGCTAAGACAAAAATATCCATACCTCTGGTAGATTTAGGTTTAATAAATAATCCTTTATTTTGACCAACATGTTTTGTCTGACTGGAATTAATGTTAATGTTTCAGAGTGGCCCAGCCAGAAACCCAACTTGAATCTGATAGAAAATCTGTGCAAGTAGCTGAAGATGAAGCTGGTGGCAAGAAAGCCTTCCAAACTTAACAACTTCAAGCTCATCCTTAAAAGATACATTTTAAAAATACCAGTGGAAACATGAAGAAGCTAATCAGCAATTGTAAATTTGATCTCTTTCATAAAGGATTTTTGCATCAGGTATTGATTATAAATCATTTATATTTGTTCATAAAATGTGAATAAAAACAGATTTTTTCTTTATTCCTTTTACATTGTTTTATTATCGTTTGAGAGATGCCATTCTCATTTCCTATTAGAAACAAATTTCTTGGTTGAATCTAAATAATTTTAACTCTAAAATTGGCAGGGGTATACATATTGCTTGGCTTATGTAAAAAAAATGTGGTAGGGTAAAATGAGGTCATGTCATCGGCATATGGTAAGGTCCCAAAAGATTATATGTTAACCATATTTAAAACCTGTTTAGGCCCCTCCAGCAGAACACAGATATTTACAGAACGGGGGACAAAACTGTTTTTCTACAACACCATTAGAAATACTAAACTGTTTAGATGCAAAACTATTCCATTTTACTCTAGGCTGCTTATCAAAACAAACATCTTAAACCAATAGATGACATACGTATAACATCACACTGTTACCTTACAAAAATCCAACCAAATCAAAGCTTTCCTGAAGACAAATAAAATGCTTGTCTGAAATCTACACCAAAAACTAGAAGAAAAAGTTGTACTCAATTGTACTGTAGTGGATTATTCTCACATTCCTTTTTCAAGTTATTCAGCCCAACTAAGGACCTATATTTTATTTGTGAGTCTGCTCTGGGAGATCAGACATGCTGCATGGCAAAAATATCCATGTCTACTGCAACATTAAAGCTCCCCTCAGGTGTCAAACATTTCCTGTCTTAACCCAATGTCAAGCCCTTAGCCATTAGTCAAGCAGATCTCTGCGCTTTCAACATCAGAAAACATGAACTCAGAGCTTTACTGGGAATGCTGGTAATGGTGAGCATGTTGGACGTTCTTCTGGCTGCTGCACAGTCACAGGAAACCAAGGAACAGAAAGCTGATCTTATTTCTTGAGGCGATTTAAAGCTTGCTAGTAAATGTTGTAACATGTAAAGAGAAATTATCGTTACGCTGTGTGCTCCAGGACTCGACAGCTCCTGACTGTGAGCTTATGTGGCATGGCGGAGCTGTTTCTGGCTCTGAGGTATTTCCACATCACAATAACAGCCAAGCTACACTTAACAGGGGCAAAAGCAGAGGAACAGAAATTTAACAAATGGACTCAGTGTAAAGATGGTTGAGGCTAAGCTCTTCGGCTGGATCCACTTCACTGCCAATTACCAATAAATATCTGTCATCACTTTGCACTTGGTTCTACTAGCCTGTTAGTGTTGTAACTCACTGCAGATGATAAAACAGGAATAAATAACTTAAAATATAGTTAAAACAGGAGGAAATATAAAAGTTTAATTGCAGGTAAGGTTTTTCATCAAAAGGAAAAATGTATATTTTTCTATATTTTCATGAGAATGTTTGATGTTCTTTAGATGGTCCTGCTCTTCTCCACTATGTATCCCAGTTTACTTTACAGCCTGTCTCCTAAGTGAGCAGAACCTTACTCGGGTGACAGTAGAAGTCAGTTGCTTGTTGTGATGTACGCATCTTAAGACCAAAAGGAGAACAAATGCAGCCTTCTTATTACATGTTATCAAAGACAAAAGCAACAAGGGAACATCAGAGACCCACAGATGAGTAACGGGGAAGTAGTCTTTGGAGGCTGCTTTTGTTCAGCTAGAAGCTTGAGGCGTTTCAGAACCAGGATCTTTTCTCTTTGGAACTTTTTAGTTGCTTCATTTAAAATTCAGTTGTGTTGGTAAAACTCATACAGAGAAGTGTTGGAGATAAGCTTCTGAATTGGCAGCCTAATGCTTATTTTTTGCACAATTTAAATGATTTGTTCAGGGCTGTTTTTCTTCTATTCTCACTGAGTGCACATGCAATGGCTGCCAACCCCCTCCCCGCAGGTCTGTCCAGCCATTATCGGCTCTGTCTGAGCTTTTATGTCTGCCCTCAAAACATGACTCGTGTGCCTTTGGGACAAGACAGCTGACTGGTGAAAGCTCACAACCCTAAACTGAAAGCTTATCGGCTTCACTTCTCAGGAAGGGATTATGGAAATTGGAGTCTCAGGTGAGCCTGAAACGCCCAGTTAACATCCCTGTCTCTAAAACAGTGTTTAATCAGTTCTTGTTGTAGCTTCAGCAACTAGAATCCATCTTTTTTTAACCACTGTTACTCCATCCACCCATCTGCAGATTCCATATTTAAAATCTGACCTCTATAAATATCTGCCTTACAACTCTATTGATGTTTTGTATTTACACTTTTAAAACGTTTTAAATAGTACTGAGTATCTTTTAAATTTTGATCTGGTAAAAGTATGGATGCTTGACATTAAAAATGTGGAGAGATAGACTTAAGGCTCTGGCTTATTTCATGTACATTCTGTATTTCTTGCAAACCACAGTGTTAGAGCACTAAAAAAGAAATGCAACTTATCATTGATTGCAAAATAAATTGAGATGCACTCCCTTCTTGGCCTTTCGATATAGCTGAACTATTCTTGTTTAAGTAAAGCGAGACTTCATTTATCTTACCTCTGGTGGACTTTAATACATTTTGGGTAACAGTAGTTTGGAGTTTTGTTACTATAAATATTGCTTTCTTGAAGCCCTCCTGGATCATCTCTTGCTGTTACTATTTCCTACAGAAGTCAGAATTTGGCTAGAAGTGGAAAAAGTTAACTTTTTTCCCTCTTTTCATGAGGATCTTTAAAATTCTCAAAATGTATGTACCATTGTTAGCAAATGTACTAATTTAATCTCCACTTAAGGAGCAAATCCCTTCTAATTAAGGATTTACAGATTTCACACATCTCATCGGTGTCAGCAGATTCTCCTCATCTCCTCCTCAACTCCTACATTTTGGCAGCTGTGATCCTTTTTTATGCTGTTGGCTAGTTGTATTCAAACTGATCAAGTCAGTCACATATTTCATTTATGTACACGAGCTTGGAAAGGTCTAAAGATGCCTCATATATTTTAGGTGCCACTGAAAGAGCTTTACTGACTGTTACAGGATATTGGTTTTTATAAGCATGAATAAGGTAGTAAACTGATTTGACACTTTCATACAATGGCGACATTTTTACATATTTTGCTTGTGATATACAGTCAAGTGATCAGGTCAAAGTTCACACAGTAAAAGAAAACAATACTAAAAGCATTAGGCCGCATAAGCATTACACAAGCATCCACACCATTTTTATCATTTGCATGGCAGCATTTGCGGTACCAAGTAGAAAAAATACTCTGTCAGAGTAACAGACTAGCTATGAATCATTTGTAAACAGTGTGATAACACTACAACTGCCAAATTGGCTTTGCTGACACAGACGTTAGTACGTATTTGAAGCTTTCTATCTGCTCTATGCTGAAAGACTGTTTTCAGTTTTTTATTTTTTTCTTAGGGAATCTGGACTGCATTTGTTCACCAATAGTTACAGATCAAAATGCTAAGGCTGATCAAACTGAACCACTCTTTCAACACTGAACAGAGATTTTCTAAAACGCAGTTTACATTTCTGAAATCTATTTGTGAAAAAATAAAATATGGGTATTTTCATAGGTTTTTGGGGCAACAGGACCATTATGGATCCAAACAGATGTGAAAACCACAATGCATGACCTGGTTAAATGTGGGTTGGCATGTTGTAGACTGATTTTTGATTCATTAAAGCTCAGTGTTAAAATATTGTAAAAATGTTTTCTTATTTTCATGAGCCAATTGCATCATCATACCTCTAGTTTGTTGGTGTCTGGTACTGACCTTGAACCACAAATAAAGGTAATTTTGTTCATTTACATTTTCATCAGGGAACATCAACACATTTGCTCAAATGTTAAATCATTTCTGAGCACAAAGTGTGCACACCAGCCTTTTCATTTGAATTTCTTCTGCTGCATCAATCTAGTCTCTTTAGGGGTCACATTGTAGATCTGCCCCTATCTCTCCAAATCTTGAGCATCCTCCTCTGACACACAAGCCTTTTGCATATGCTCCATCGTTACATCCATGAACCTTCTCTACCAAGAGGTAGACCTCTGACTTATGGAGAAAAGAGGTAGAGGCCATGCTCTTTGTCTAATATATTCACAAACATCTCACTATGACATGTCAGTCTCTCTAGAAATGGAAACAAAGTAAGAAACGGTTTAAAAGGGTTTTTAATGAATATATGAGAGGCACAATGTGAAGCTAAATGGCTAAAGCTGAGTTAGAAGAGTGTGAGAGAGAAAGAAAGACTTAAATTGGGTTGAATGTTTTAGCAAAAATAATGACATTTCTCTAGCACGGTGATAAGTGTTGGCATCAGTCTGAGCAGTAGTGCATTTCTGAGTTTGTGTGTCAGTGATAGCTGCTTTTAACAAATGATTTGGGGCGAGAGCTTCAAAACAGAAACGTCTGAACCAAAGAGAGAGAATATGACAAAATAAATGTTGACTTAAGTCCTTTTGGGTGGTTTTGTCAGAATTCAGCATGTGTCAAAAGCAGAGATGTTTGCTCTCGTTGTCTCTCTCTGTGGCATTCTTGTCTTTCTGTTATCCACAGGCAGAATGTCACCTCATTCATTCTCACAGGTTGGGTTGTTGCATTTATTTAGATTTTTGTTTTACAGTTTCTGAGCCTGCATCTAAAATAAAAGTTAAAATTATTTAATATTTAAAGTTTAAAATTTACATTTTCCTTACATTTCTTACCTGTTAGTCCATTGCCAATTTATTCAACAAAGCCTTCTCTCACAGAGGCGTAAAGCCTGTGAACAGACCTTTTGTGCTCTGTGAGCAAGGCAGAATCTCAACCTACATGTGTTCCAATTCTTCTTTTTTCCACCTCCTGCAAGCTAGAATTATACTTTTTTTCCTCATTCCTCTGAAGTGTCTAGTGAAGATTTTTCTACTGTCTTTAAACTCCATTCTACTGGCAAAAAAAATTAAAAATAAGAGATTGGGGTTGCACTTTGTGGCTTTAGATCAAAGCATGTGTTCAGCAGTAACAAAATTGAGCAGCGTAAAATAAATCCTCCTGCATTCAACTGTTGAAAGTTGTATGCCCTTTCTTTTTCACACACATACAGGTCCTTCTCAAAATATTAGCATATTGTGATAAAGTTCATTATTTTCCATAATGTCATGATGAAAATTCAACATTCATATATTTTAGATTCATTGCACACTAACTGAAATATTTCAGGTCTTTTATTGTCTTAATACGGATGATTTTGGCATACAGCTCATGAAAACCCAAAATTCCTATCTCACAAAATTAGCATATTTCATCCGACCAATAAAAGAAAAGTGTTTTTAATACAAAAAACGTCAACCTTCAAATAATCATGTACAGTTATGCACTCAATACTTGGTCGGGAATCCTTTTGCAGAAATGACTGCTTCAATGCGGCGTGGCATGGAGGCAATCAGCCTGTGGCACTGCTGAGGTCTTATGGAGGCCCAGGATGCTTCGATAGCGGCCTTTAGCTCATCCAGAGTGTTGGGTCTTGAGTCTCTCAACGTTCTCTTCACAATATCCCACAGATTCTCTATGGGGTTCAGGTCAGGAGAGTTGGCAGGCCAATTGAGCACAGTGATACCATGGTCAGTAAACCATTTACCAGTGGTTTTGGCACTGTGAGCAGGTGCCAGGTCGTGCTGAAAAATGAAATCTTCATCTCCATAAAGCTTTTCAGCAGATGGAAGCATGAAGTGCTCCAAAATCTCCTGATAGCTAGCTGCATTGACCCTGCCCTTGATAAAACACAGTGGACCAACACCAGCAGCTGACACGGCACCCCAGACCATCACTGACTGTGGGTACTTGACACTGGACTTCTGGCATTTTGGCATTTCCTTCTCCCCAGTCTTCCTCCAGACTCTGGCACCTTGATTTCCGAATGACATGCAGAATTTGCTTTCATCCAAAAAAAGTACTTTGGACCACTGAGCAACAGTCCAGTGCTGCTTCTCTGTAGCCCAGGTCAGGCGCTTCTGCCGCTGTTTCTGGTTCAAAAGTGGCTTGACCTGGGGAATGCGGCACCTGTAGCCCATTTCCTACACACGCCTGTGCACGGTGGCTCTGGATGTTTCTACTCCAGACTCAGTCCACTGTTTCCGCAGGTCCCCCAAGGTCTGGAATCGGCCCTTCTCCACAATCTTCCTCAGGGTCCGGTCACCTCTTCTCGTTGTGCAGCGTTTTCTGCCACACTTTTTCCTTCCCACAGACTTCCCACTGAGGTGCCTTGATACAGCACTCTGGGAACAGCCTATTCGTTCAGAAATTTATTTCTGTGTCTTACCCTCTTGCTTGAGGGTGTCAATAGTGGCCTTCTGGACAGCAGTCAGGTCGGCAGTCTTACCCATGATTGGGGTTTTGAGTGATGAACCAGGCTGGGAGTTTTAAAGGCCTCAGGAATCTTTTGCAGGTGTTTAGAGTTAACTCGTTGATTCAGATGATTAGGTTCATAGCTCGTTTAGAGACCCTTTTAATGATATGCTAATTTTGTGAGATAGGAATTTTGGGTTTTCATGAGCTGTATGCCAAAATCATCCGTATTAAGACAATAAAAGACCTGAAATATTTCAGTTAGTGTGCAATGAATCTAAAATATATGAATGTTAAATTTTCATCATGACATTATGGAAAATAATGAACTTTATCACAATATGCTAATATTTTGAGAAGGACCTGTATGTTAAAACAACCAACAAATATTGATCAGATTTTTATTGAACACAATTCACTTAGTTTAGTTAATATTTGCTGTTGAATTTCTGTAATTCTGAATTAAATCCCACCTTACCAACCAACGTTATCCCTCAAAGATTTGGCTGTTGTCTTTGTTTTCTCAGCTTTGAAGTCAGAAGTAATTTTAAGCAACATCCTGTTAAGTGCTCACAATCTGTGTCAACAAGCTGAAAATGAGCTGCAGAAAACGCAAAACACTGATTGAACATGTGACTGTTAGGCTCTGTAGGTGTAGTGTTGTTACTTTCTCATATAATGCAAATCCTGGAGGCTTTGAATCATAAAACAGAAATATCTCTATGTAAATAGGGAACAGTACAGATATGCTTTACTGGCATTTTTACTGCAGTTTCACATCTTGGGCCCACTTGTTTTCAAATGAACAGAAAATAAAACATGTTTTTAACTGGGACAATACTGCTGACCCAAATAGTTTGATGGTTGAAATAAAAATTATATGGTATTAGACTTAAATTATTAAATTGTGATTAACATTCATAACTCAGTCCTATTTTTACAGGATTTCAATAACAAAGTTTCTAATTTTAACCTAAATTCCAAACCTTTCTTTCCTTCAGAACATCCAATATCTACACTGGTCTAACTTCCTAATAAAGACACAAACAGTGCCATGCAAAACTAATAAAACCCCTTTGACTTAATCATATTTTGTCATGTAACAACTCCAGATGTCAAAACACTTTATTTGGACGTTGTTGTGATAGACCGAGGCAAAGTAAAGTGTGTTTGTAAAGTGAAAGGAAAATGGTTAACGCTTTTCCTTTTTTTCTGCCAAGAAAAACGTTTAAAGTTTTTATTTAGCCCTTTTTACTGATTTTACTAAAATCCACCTGTGTATAATTGAGTCTCATGATAAATGCAGTTGTTGTGTGAAGACCCCAAGTGTTTCAGAGAACATTAAAAAACAAACAACATCAGGAAGAGCAGGGAACACAGCAGACAGGTCAGGGAGGGAGTTGTGGAGAAGTTTGAGGCACTGTTAAGGATTAAAACAGTAATCCAAGTTTATAATCTCACGGAGCACTGTTCAATCCACCATCTGAAATCAGGGAAAGTATAGGACAGCTGCACACCTAACAAGACATGGCGATTAACCTTAGCTCACCTAAAACAGGCAAGAGACCATTAAGCAGCCAAGTAGCCAAGTAGCCACTGGTAACTCTGGAGGAGCTGCAGAGACAAATACAAATCTACCCTTCATTGAACAGTGGCAAAAAGAAACCCATTGTTTAAAGAAACCCATAAAAAGTCTGATTACCCAATAACTGTTTACATCATTTAAATGTTTCCGTACCTTATGCTTTACTAAATGATTCTGACCCTCAGTTTGTAGCTACATATTTAGTGTTATGCAGCAATACAACACACAAATAGTTAAGCTAGCCAAATACAGTGAAGGATTGTTAATGAGATATGTTGTGAAGTGATGCAAAGAAAAAGTGGTCTTGATCTGTACAAGTCTTGGAACCAGTTTATTAATTCAAAGATGCCTGATTCTTGTACTATTTAACTCTGACCTATAGGTCTGTGAGATGCATAAAACAATAACTTCAGGTCAATTTGCCTTTTTGCCATTTTGTACTCATATTTTTCACCCACGGTTTTGTGTACTTCTCCATCTTGTATCAGTTTATTTATCTTGGTGTTGAAGTACAATTATTAAATTATGGAGATAAATGATAATAAAAATACTCAAACCCCATTTATATAGTTTACATTATTTGTATATTTTGTTCTAAAGATCTTTTATTGCATCATAGTTTGATTGTCACTCTGATCTTTGTTTGTGGCAGAAATGTGAACAAATCAAAAGAAGTATAAATTACTTACTGTTGTTAGATATTTAATTAGTCAACTTACCACCGTGGCTTACTGCAGACTAAGAGCGGATAATAAAAAATCTATTTAAATCTAAAGCAGTCAAAGCTGGTACAAAATTTGCCTGACATGGGGACAACTAATACCCAACATATCCCGCGGAAAACTATTCAATTTCAGACCCCAAAAAGTCAATTATAAAATGAGAAAACTCCACGAGTTCAAAGAGGAAAAAGGAGCAAAATGAGCATCAAGTTATAAAACAGTTCTTCCTGCATTAAGTCTAAAAAGGTAGGAAACACCTTAAGAAAGACTAGAAACCAGTTGATGAAGACTAGAGCTGCACAATATATGCAATCACAATCATCAGGGAATGCAATATGGCAATCGCAAAAGGCTGGATTCAATATTTGGTAGAACACTATATTTCAGGTGTCATGCCCTCTGCATATCAATGCCATATTTGAACAATTAGATGGACTTTAACCGTTCTTAATCTCCACACGGGATCTATATTTTCAGCAGCTGAGATGCCAAAGCTCACAGAGGATGGTGGGCATTGTGTAATCGGAAAGAATGAAAAAAGTGAGTTAATCATATTGATATTGTTATTGCAATTTGAAGCAGTAGTAGCAATATTTTATATGTTTCTGTAATAGTACAGCTCTATTTAAGACCACTTTTAAAGACAACAGAAAACTCCTTGCATGATAGAAAATCGGAAGATGTCACTGCCATTTCTTCTGGATTCTAATTTGTACAATATTAACCCCACTCTCTTGTTGTCATGTGTAATACAGGTGCATGTTAATTATGAGGTTAAAAGCAGTCCTAGCTCCTGTATAAATTGTATTCTGGCAGCACTTATTTAGCCCTAGAGTAATTTTACGTTCATTATTTCTGCTTAGCATCTTGCCAAACATATCTGTTGTAAAGGTCATTGATATTGAAGCTTGGTTACAGCGAACCTCATGAAATCAAACCTTTAATTTAGTACTCTCTGTTGTGCCCCTGTAGTTGTAATTATACCCCACCAGGAACCAAATCCTCCCCTCTAGCTCTGTTATTAAAGCTGAAGTACAAAAACAATTGCTGTTGGAAATGTCATCTGGGATTAGGGCTTAGCCTGACTGAGATATCATTAGTTTTTCATCCTAGGCAGCTAGGCTCTTCTCTCTGGATGATTACAGCACACACCTATACACAGCAGACACTGAACTGTGGTCATGGTGGGGCTCAGGAGCTGATCTCGGGACTCTTGGGTCATTTCGTCAACCCTCTATTTCTTTCTGTTCCTACTTTTGGAGCAGATGGTTCTACCTCATCATGGAGCTAGACCTGCTTTAACATCAGAGCTCCTGTTTTTGACAGAACATCTGAAGGCGCTGGGCATCAGATACTAAATCCAGCAGAACTAACAGCAGGCAAAACTCCTACCTCAAACACTCTCACATACAGTACATACTGTCGTTGCTTCTGTTGGCTATGCTTTCCTCTCCTGCTGCTAAGCCTCAGAAACATCGCCTCCAGCTGTAGCAGCGTTGACTTTGTTTTCTTCCTTAGGAACAATCGAAGGATAGATTGTTGGGCTTTGCTTTGCTGCGGGTGCTGGATGGAAAAGAGAAGGCTGTTTTTTTAATTTTAACAAGGAATAAAACCTTAAATGGAGAGCCGGTTTAACATGGAGGAATAAAAGCACTCAATATTTACATCTGAAATACATTATGATGATTTGCATCACAAAAATCTATGGTGATCTAGTAATTGATGTAAGCATTGCTGCGATAATATTCCTCCACCTCACTGTGGCTTTACTACAGCACAGACTGCTGTATTCTCATGAATGTGACCTAATTACTAATCCAGCTAATGGTTTAGACACTTTACTTTGACCTGCTGCGACTGACACTACTTCGTCACCTGTGGGTTTCCATCATTCAGTATTTCACAATAGAGCAAACAAATTTGATTTCCTTGAAGTCAGGGCAAAGGAGACACCTTCCCACTTTTGCACATTATGCCTTTATGCTTCAGATAAGCCTCTATATACTTTTTCCTCCAAAAATGTTTATTGTCTTGCTCTGCACTCACTACGCACTGCAGTATTGACTTCCTGATTGTCTCATTCACCCTACTTCTTATCCTGACCCCTAAGATTAAAACACCATATTTGCTCGACAGAGAACAATTATTATTTAGAGATCATTCAACAGTGAAACAAGTCCCACAGGCATCTTGGTAAATTTCAGAAAAGCCTCTACTTCCGGATCCCCCTTCGCAAAAAGGAAATCAATGGCGCATGAAAGGCAACATTCACAACAGACCATAAACGCACAAAAACAAGGATGACTGATTGATCATTTGGATTTTTACAAGGGCTCCTGGTGCTTTCACAAGCCCGAACTCTGCGGTGGTCTTGTGGTCCTCTGGGCTTCACAGAACATCTGACAGCTTCAGCAGGGAGGTGTGAGGGGTTTAGTAAAGGGGGGCTTTGCCATGAAGAATTGATCAGTGTAGGACAGAAGATGAAAGAGGCAAGGCAGAAAAGACAGAGTTCTAATTAAAATGGACAGATAAAGGAAAGATAAAAGGCTGGCAGAAAATAAGTGCTATAAAAGGTTTGATTTGTTTGAATGCAGCCGTAGTTTGCTGCATTCATAGAGTGAATAATGGACAGATGCAAGAGAGAAACACTTGAGGATAGTGTGCTCTGTGTTTAAATGTGTTACTTGAAAAGATGCCTAATTTATCCCAAAACATCAACAACAAAGTCAAACTGTGATTTCAAAAACACTCCTTGCCTTTTAAGATGATCATGGAAAAATCATTTCAAGATCATGCTCGTGAACAACTGATGTAAAACAATTAAAGATTAATTAAGTTGCGTCTTAGGAATTGGTCATACAAATTTCATAAACATTCGAGACTTTTCTACCTATATGTAGAAAAGGCTGTCGCCCACATCACATTAAATCAAGCAACCATGGTACCATTTACTAAGATTTTCCAGCCTGCAAAACACAATGCTCAGTTGAAGGAAAAATGGGTTTTAAAAATGTTGGTTGTAAATAATTAAATGTAAAAAATGTGTATCATGATTCAAGATATGTACCATTTCAGATTGCTTATGGTTTTCTGAAAGCATTTTTTAGTGCGCAGACCCTGTGCTGTTATGGACACTAAGCTAAACAATTAAATTAATAAATTTTGAATATAGCTAGTATTTGAATTATTACTTAAAACAACCCAAAATAATATTTTCTCTAGTCCAAATTAATATCATTTATTACAAAAAAAAAAAATCTCAATTATTACATTTTAACACTGTCTGTGCACCCAAGTAGTCACAGCCTTAATAGCTGAGTTAGCCAGATGGAAAGTAATTGTATACGTTATCCTTTCAGTTCAAGCATGCAGCATCCCGAGGTGAGTGACCCCACCTCGGGATACTGGTCACATGCCTGCATAGTGTAGTGCAAGATTAAGTAATGTTATTATTGGATAATTGCTGCGACATTCAAGTCACAGCTGCATTTATTCTACAGCAGTGGTGCATATTTGTGGTATAATGACATGTGAGGGATGTGGCGGTGATGTGGTGGACGTTTTCCATATATCTGTATCAGGCTGGCTGATGCCGTAATCAAATTGTGTATGCTACAGTAATAAATATTAAGGAAGGCCATGTGAGCCTGTTTTATGCCTGTGATTTAATGTCTTTCAGTGATATTCAAACAAAAGGCTTATACTGAATACAGTGGCAGTGATAAGTTTGAACCAGCTACTCTTCCTACTCAGATTTTCGCTGGCACATTTTGAGAAATATTTTAACTCTGTCCTAAAGCACAGCTTGGTATTATGCAGAGATGCAAATTAGACTTCTGCAAGTACAGTATCTCTACAGCATTGTCAGAGGATCAGACACATTTGACAATAACCCTGCTTCCAGAACTGAACAGATGATCAAGCGGTTCTTTACCATTCCAAAGTTCAGAAATAATGCCATTGGAAATCCAAATTTCATTAACTGCCAGTGTTCAAATGTCTTTCTAATCCTTCTGTCCTCTACAAATCTTTTTTTGACTTTGGTAATGACCCATAAGGTCCTGAATACTTTGATGTGTGCCCACAAACTTGGTGAAAAAAGTTGTTATGCAATGTATGAAGAGCAGTAGTGAGTAGTTCAATGTGAGTCTTTCAATATTTATGAGGGTTTTTTATCGGTCTTAAATATATTTGAGCTGTAGTATTTCAGACAAAGTATTATCATTGTGTGAGTGACTGATGATCCCAACCAATTTTAAATTCAGTCCATGATTCCTCTTCCTGTGATTCATGAAAGATACTGAGCTAAAGTAACCCTAAGCTGGAGCTAAGATTTTTTTAATTAAAGATCAATTTAAATTTTAATAGAACATTCTGCATTAAGTAAAAATAAGTTCTCATTTTAAATGTTCCTCCTTGCTGTGATGTGATAGATCTTGAAATCGAGTAGTGGCGTGGTTAGACTGAAGTTCTGTAATCTTTGGTTTATGAAAGAAAAGTAGCGATTCTTTATACTGGGAATGGAGCTTAGGGTTCTGAAAGGAGCTCAGGGTGGAGTTTTTGCTTTCTAACAGGCAAGAAACCCAGAGAGATTCATTAGCCACATTCATCTGGTGGGAGAAGTTTGGACAAAGGCGGAGAGTTTTGGTGTGAATATATGTCTGGCTGAAGAAGAGGTGGAACATGTGAGAAATCATGCTTAGACAAGCTTCAACCAACAGGACCAAAGGTCAGATGAGCAACAAAAGCTGAACATCTTTTTCTGTAACAGTAACGTGAACAATGTGTCATGCTTTGTATTAGAGAAAACTAGCAACCCTGCCTTTCAGGGTAGCTTTAAATTATGTCTTATTTGCTCTTTTAGGTACACAGCTTTTTTTTTTATCCCTTAAGGGTTAAAGGAAACACGTGAATTAACTTGTATTTTGGCTGCAATTTAAACATAAGTAAGCAACTATGACTTCAATTAGCTGCCTTTTCGTGCTGCAAAGATGGTGTCAGAGCAGGACAAACAATGCATTATTCAGTGTCTATTTCCAACAATACGGTATGCAGAGAGGCTGTCAGAGAGAAATGTTCCAGACAGGTTTTATTTCTTTGCTTCCTGCATTGTGTATCTCTTTATTTTTATCAGTTGTCACCTAGAAATGTCAGTTGGTGGGAGTTTTGGAAGCATGGTGGCAAAAATGCATTTCCCCAATGTCAAACTGCAAAATCTGCGGCTTCGCTGGCAGCTCAGAAAGCCGCCGACTCATTGTTATCAGCGCTGAATCCAAGTGTAGACCACAGAGGTTAAAGGGGTTCTTTGTGGCAAATGAGCAGGCCAGCCTGCAACTTGGTGCTTAAAAAATCTATTACATACCCAATGAAAGCTGGAATGAAAACCTTAAATAGCATTCAAGCTCAACTGGTCACCGTGTTTGTTTCTGTTTCTTTCATCAGAATCAGAAAACCTTTATTGCCAAGTACGTTTTTGGACATACAAGGAATTTGTTTTGGCATAGTCGGTGCAATACAGTACTCAAATTAAACAGTATAAATATAGCTACAATATAAATATGAGAGTGAGAGTGAGTGAGAGTAAATGTAGAGCTGTATGTAGAGCAGTATAAGATGCGAGAGCGGTACAACAGTGCAAGTGATCAGTGTGCAAGTATGGCGTGCAAGTAAAGCAGAAGTCCGAGCTGAGCGTTAATGTAACGCATAGTTACAGGTTACAGGTGTCCTGTCAGCAAAAAAGGGGGGTGTGGGGGAAAGGGAGAGTGTCAGGGTGGTTTCCGGGCTTTGTTAACAAGGCTGGTGGCAGATGGGAAAAAACTGTTCTTGTGGCGTGAGGTTTTGGTCCGGATGGACCGCAGCCTCCTGCCAGAGGGGAGAGTGTCAAAGAGTCTGTGACCAGGGTGGGAGGGATCAGCCAGAATCTTCCCTGCCCGCTTCAGGGTCCTGGAGGTGTACAGTTCCTGGAGCGACAGTAGACTGCAGCCAATCACCTACTCAGCAGACTGAATGACACGCTGCAGCCTGCCCTTATCCTTGGCTGTAGCAGCGGTGTACCAGATGGTGATGGAGGAGGTGAGGATGGACTCAATGATGGCTGTGTAGAAGTGCACCATCATAGTCTATGGCAGGTTGAATTTCTTCAGCTGCCGCAGGAAGAACATCCTCTACTGGGCTTTCTTGATGAGGGAGCTGATGGAGCTGATGTTTGGCTCCCACTTGAGGTACCAGGAGATGATGGTTCCCAAGAAGCGGAAAGATTCCACAGTGTCAATTGTGGAGTCACAGAGGGTGATGGGGGCAGGTGGGGCTGGGTTCTGCCTGAAGTCCACAACCATCTCCACTGTCTTTAGAGCGTTGAGCTCAAGGTTGTTCTGGCTGCACCAGTCCAACAGATGGTCCACCTCCCATCTGTACGCGGACTCGTCACCATCAGAGATGAGTCCAATCAGGGTGGTGTCGTCCGCAAACTTCAGAAGCTTGACAGACTGGTAACTGGAGGTGCAGCTGTTGGTGTACAGGGAGAAGAGCAGAGGAGAGAGAACACAGCCTTGGGGGGAACCGGTGCTGATGGTCAGGGAGTCAGAGACGTGCTTCCCCAGCCTCATGCGCTGCTTCCTGTCAGACAGGAAGTCAGTGATCCACCTGCAGGTGGAGTCGGGCACACTCAGCTGGGAGAGCTTCTCCTGTAGCAGAACTGGGATGATGGTGTTGAAGGCAGAGCTGAAATCCACAAACAGGATCCTGGCGTAGGTTCCTGTGGAGTCCAGGTGCCGGAGGATGAAGTGAAGGGCTAGGTTGACTGCATCATCTACAGACCTGTTGGCTCTGTAGGCAAACTGCAGGGGGTCCAGGAGGGGGTCGGTGATGTCTTTTAGGTGTGAGAGCACAAGGCCCTCAAAGGACTTCATCACTTCATTCACTGCCTTGCCAAACTTGTACTTTGCCTCTCTGTATATGTCTTTGTCCCCACTCCTGAAGGCCTCTTCCTTATCCAGTCTTAACCTTCTGAGTTTGGCTGTGAACCAGGGTTTGTCGTTGTTGTAACTCACCCTGGTGCATGATGGTACACAGCTGTCCTCACAGAAGCTGATGTAGGCAGTCACAGCTTCTGTGTACTCGTCCAGACTGTTGGTAGTAGTCCTGAACACATCCCAGTCTGTACAGCCTAAACACGCCTGGAGATTCTCCACAGCCTCACTGCTCCACTTCCTTAACGTCCTCACAACAGGTTTGCAGTGCTTTAGTTTCTGCCTGTATGCAGGAATCAGGTGGACCATGATGTGGTCGGTTTGGCCCAGTGCAGCACGTGGGACGGCGTGATAAGCGTCTTTGATGGTGGTGTAACAGTGATCCAGACTGTTGTCTTCTCTGGTCGGACATTTAATAAACTGCCTATATTTGGGGAGTTCGTGGGTGAGATTACCTTTGTTAAAGTCGCCAGCGATGATAACTAAGGAGTCCGGGTTGGTCCGCTCCACATTCAGTATCTGGTCGGCGAGCATGCACTGTGCGACCTGCACGTTAGCTTGCGGCGGGATGTAAACACCGACCAGGATGAACGAAGCGAACTCACGGGGGGAATAGAAAGGCTTACCCTGGACTAATGATCAGGCTCAGAAGTATTTTTTCCATTTCTTTTTCAGTTTATATTATTTGTTCCCGTTTACATTAAGAGATACAAAATTAGGACGTCAATTAAACAGTTTTTCTTTTTCTGTTGTGCTAGATGAAAATGATGCCTTGAGGGTTGACATTAGCTGAGGTGGAAGAAAAACTGCTTGATAAAGCCTGAGTTAAAGCATTTCTTCTGCAATCAAGGGAGGAAGAATACTTGGTTTTAAATGGTTCAAACAGTCTTACAGGAGAAAGATGTTGCAGTTGTAGCCCTTGCTGCAGTTTAAGTTGCAGTTTAATATTCAGACCATGTCTGTCGAGCTGACAATAACTGACATAACACAAACTGAACTATTATTTATCTGCCAGCTACAACTCACCGCTCACTTCAAACTTTATTGGCAGGGCTCACTTTCTGTTTAGGAAGCACTCAGGCTGTCATGTCAAAATATGTTTTGATTGGTTCAGTCAGCTTTATGCCCAGCTTGTGCATTTTGCTTCATTAATCCGAATCAGAAATGCAGTTAAATGCAGTGAGGGCAAAAATACTCCAAAATTCTAGTACAGTTTGCCTCCAGGTTAGTTTTCATCTTGCCCTTTACTACTGAACTTTGTATTATTTTGCAATTAGGCTCATATCATATCTATAATTTTTAAACACAGAAGATTGTTATAAGCAGTAAGGTGGGGGAAAAAGGTTCAGATTGTTCAGGTAAAATTTTAATGGTCATTATTATTTAGCCTGAAGATGAAAAAAACATTTTTTGTTGCTCATATAGCGTAGAGACAACATCTGAAAAGCTTTAAGAAATACACACCTACTGTATGCAAAGGGGTGTCGCCTGCTGGTGCTAAAATAATAAATCCTTTATTTCTTGTCTTTTTTTTTTATAGCATCATCTGAAGAAATTCATTGGGAATCTTTTGGTAGCAAGGAAAATGCTCCAATGTAGCATTGGTTCTTTGCAAGGTTGCATGGTATGTGTTGATGCAACTCTGATTTATTCAGTTTGAGTTAATCATTTCTTTGAAAATGGTATGGTACTGTGCTGAAAATGAGTAAAAAGAAACCCCATAAAATCCAAAGAAAAGCCTGGAAAAGTAAAGACCTATTTTGTTGTCTGTTGTTCATTGCCTCCTGTTAAAATCTAATAAAAAAGCACTTTGCCTTGCTCATAGTGTGTGAAAGATAAAGATAAAGTCCAATTATAGAACAACCTTGCAAGCAACGGCTGTACTGTCTTTAACCTCTTGTTGGCAAAATAGCACTATTTTTAAATTTTAAAATGGAGCATGAAACTTAAAGAAAACCTGACAAGTAAATTTAAGCAACTTAAATGTGGATGCGTTGTTATGCACATTGCTAAGATTGATTGTTGGTTGAAGCATTTTTTTCAGTTGCATCTGTGTGTAGGATTAAAGGTTTGTATGTTTAGGAGCAGAGTTATAAACAAAAGTTTCTTCTTCTGAATGAACTATCATGACCGTGCTCAAATATTCTAAAACTTTGGGAGAATGTGTTACAGTGTGATAAAGCAGAATTTCTTTAAAAAAATATTTGGCACAAAAACAACACTCTACTATACTTATTTAAAGATCACCAAAAGAACACCATGCCCATGTGAAATGGGGTGGTAGAAGCATCATGTTTTGGGGTTGCTTCTGTTCAGATGGGAATGGGGTTTTTGCCAAGTTGGATAAAATTATGAACAGTTCCAAATATCTGCCAGTTTTGACTCACTGAAGATGATTTTATTATTCTGCATCAAAGTGAATCCATACATACAACAATATCTAGAAAAACAGTCACTTACCAGATAAATAAAGTTTAGGAATGGCTTGTCCAAGACTTAAATCTGACAAAACATCTGCGGAGTTGGCTGATGAGGGCTGTTGACGAGAGATAATTTGACTATTTCATAAAAGAGTGCCATTAAATGTTTCTACTCTCTAATAAATATTTTGTTTTTCTGCTAAATTATAAAGGTTGAAGTAGAAATAGTTTAAAAATATTTTCTTAATGCTCTCATTTTGTTCCTGGCATTTTACCAGGGGTTAGTAAACCACTGTATGAAGCTAAATTGCAACATTGGCAGCTATGAGGTTTTAGCTTCAATTCACAGCATTTAATTTTCACAATGAATATCGAGGTAACCCAAGAATATTGTGTTTAAATGCCACAACGTGCCATGAATGTCTGTCATGAAAAAAACAATAAAATATACTGTCCACTTAATGCCTCCATCTAAACCACGGTGATCAGTGTTAGTCATTGCCGGTTCATCAAGTACTCGAATGCGGCCTAAATGTCTCGTAGAACATGTTTGCAGTATGGCACGTCTTTTAATACATGTGGCAATGTCTCCTTTGCATTTTCTGCCACCGATTATGTTTCAAATATGTTTTTTATTTAAAGCAAATTACAAAATAATTGTACAAACAGTCTACACATGTCTCATTTTTGTTTTATTGCTCCCCTGGAAGAGCAACTACCATACTAATACACATGACTTATTATAAAATGAAGGCCAAAAAGACATAAAGAATATACACTTACAAGAAACACAAGTATATAACTAAACATACACCTACTAGTTGTAACTCAAGATATGTTGCTGCCTTTGGAACAGAAAATTGACCCCAGAAGTTCAAAACTTACCTGACCCCTGACTGCTACATTACCCAGCAGTTATATATTAGTGCCTGAGTGATATACAGATTAAATCATTTATATACAGCCTTTCCACGATGCTTGCCGAGTAAACTCTAATACTAAGCTGCTCTCAGCTTCTGAAGTATTTTGTCTTCTCAGCTTATAAACTGTTTTGCTTTGCCAACACATCTTTAAGAGCTTCAGTAAACTTTCATATTTGAATCCTTTAAAACAAAGGCATGATAAGAGGAAAGGTACAGCAGGAAGCAAAGAGGACAGCAGAGGAGTTGGTGACAGTGGTGACAGTTGCCCCGGGGAGCAGGGGCATCAAACTAACTGTTTTGCTGTAAGAAGAGGGACCACGCTGCCTCCCTGCTGTGTGCACAGTGCTGCAGTTCAAACTGTCAGCTGAAGTTATTGGGCTGACTACAAAAACACTAAACAGCACTGAATGCTTAAAACCACTCAGGGCGCTTAATTTACTGCTTTAATCACATTCTACCTGCGGAAACATCAATACAGCAGATTTGTTTGAGCTGTTTTCACAACAATAATTGGATAAAACACTGCAACAGATGTTGGTCTTTATTCAGTCATTGTAGTTCTTAACTGAGATTTATTTGTTGTAAAGGAAAAACTCACTTGTGTTTATCCTAATTAAAAGGTTTAATGGATCATTTGCTCATTGTTTCATACTTCTACTGTCATCAAAGAAAATAATGTTTTAAAAAGTGGATCCTTTTTTTGATGAATTTGGTCATTAGGTAGGTAATTCCAGCCAATATTTATCCTTAATCTGAGGAGCAATTTGTAGCAGTTTAAATACACTATGTGGCAGGCTAAAGTCTTGCCCAAAATAATTGTGTCATTTTATTGAAGTTTGTATTGGCGTAGCACATAAGGAGGACAAAACAAAATAAATCAACCTGCAAAAGAAAGAAGAATTGAATTGGAGTGAATTTCGCAGCACTGTTAGAACAATATGCACATCAATCAGATTCCTGCTGGAACAAACAGAGTTGTGGGAGAGAAGACATTTAACTTTTAAGAATCTGCACTGCAGTTAGTAGATATCTTGGGATTATACCATATTTACTGAGACTCCTGCAGCGATAACATAAAGCGTACATAAAGCCTTCACTAACAGTGCAAAGCGTCAGCCTTGACAGAAATGTAATAAGCTGAGGGATAACCTGAACAGATGTCAGGCTGGAGGAAAAAAATCAGACCACAGAATCCATTAGTTTTGCCTTTCTCCATCCATCTGATTATACAGCAGGAAGCATGTGGACACAGCCTCAGGTTGACTTACTTTATTGTAGGTTCAGACTTATTGTTTTGTCATGTCTCTTTTGCTTGTAAATCAACTAAAAATGAAGAGCCTATTGTGTTTAAAGATCTCTACCATGCTTGTTACATATTAGCCTATTTATTAGCAAAAAACAAAATAGCTTATTTTATCTAGTCTGAGTGCATTGTGACATCTCATCACTCTGTTGTCTTTTCAGAGCTGTGTTTTTGCCTGTAAAATGAAAAGATATCTTTATTATCAGTTGCTCAATGTTACAAGAAACAGGCGGCATGGTTTAATGTTAGCCTAGAATTATGTGTTAAAAATTAGTTGGATTTTGTAACTTTGCAGTATTTCTTTTATCTTATAGATACTGTATTTTTATTATATGCTTAAAGTGTTCTTGTGAGAAAAGTATGAATATTGTGTGGGAGACTGTGTGTAGTTAACAACTTATGCAGCAGGTTCTCTGAGATGGAGGTTATTTTTCACAGCTGCCAAGTTGGCTGCAGGACTCCTCATGCTAAGGTTTATCTGTGTTTACCCATATTTGCCTGATAACCTTTTTTTTTTTCGTTTTGCATTACAAAATATTTACAGTTTGCTCAGGTTTTGTTACGCATCCTGAAGGATTTTTCCTTCCTACTTTAAAAGCTCAAACACATCTACTCCTCAAGGAAAAGATAGTCTGCTTCACCACTTTCTTCTTTCAAAGTCCATCTTGTCCTTCATCTTAATCTCAGCTCACCTTGCGGAATAGCAGATGGTTTGATACTGGAACATCATTTTTGCAAATAAATGTAGAAAATAAGAGCATGTCTGTGTGATAGTGTACTTATGCTGCAATCACTCAAGGTTACCTGTCCAGGCTGTGAATCACAAAATCATTTGAAATGGAGATCTTTATAACTTTTGACAATGTTTGCAAACTGTAACTGAATATCCGGTGGATTGCAGGTAAAGGATTTAAACGCCTCAAGTCTTCCTGATAAAAACATATCAAGAGTCTTTCTGTATAGTGCCTGCCAAAGTATTAATTCCCCTCAAAATATATTGTGACTATTGGTCAGGTTGGGTGTTGAGCCGCCCCCTCTCCTGGATCATCTTAGGCCCCCAATCAAATACCCAATCTCCTGCTCTCCCTTTTAACTTTTTGGCCCACTTCCCCCTTTCTTTCTTCTTTTTTTTCTTTCATTTCCATCTCTGTGTTTGTTGCATTTGAAAAATTCCCAATGCAATTTATAATAAAGTTTTATATATACAGTACAGACCAAAAGTTTGGACACACCTTCTCATTCAAAGAGTTTTCTTTATTTTCATGACTATGAATATTGTAGCTTCACACTGAAGGCATCAAAACTATGAATTAACACATGTGGAATTATATACTGAACAAAAAAGTGTGAAACAACTGAAAATATGTCTTATATTCTAGGTTCTTCAAAGTAGCCACCTTTTGCTTTGATTACTGCTCCACACACTCTTGGCATTCTGTTCATGAGCTTCAAGAGGTAGTCACCTGAAATGTTTTCCAACAGTCTTGAAGGAGTTCCCAGAGATGTTTAGCACTTGTTGGCCCTTTTGCCTTCATTCTGCGGTCCAGCTCACCCAAAACCATCTCGATTGGGTTCAGGTCCGGTACACAGCCTGGAGGTGTGTTTGGGGTCATTGTCCTGTTGAAAAATAAATGATGGTCCAACTAAACGCAAACCGGATGGAATAGCATGCCGCTGCAAGATGCTGTGGTAGCCATGCTGGTTCAGTATGCCTTCAATTTTGAATAAATCCCCAACAGTGTCACCAGCAAAGCACCCCCACACCATCACACCTCCTCCTCCATGCTTCACGGTGGGAACAAGGCGTGTCGAGTCCATCCGTTCACCTCTTCTGCGCCGCACAAAGACACGGTGGTTGGAACCAAAGATCTCAAACTTGAACTCATCAGACCAAAGCACAGATTTCCACTGGTCTAATGTCCATTCCCTGTGTTCTTTAGCCCAAACAAGTCTCTTCTGCTTGTTGCCTGTCCTCAGCAATGGTTTCCTAGCAGCTATTTTACCATGAAGGCCTGATTCACACAGTCTCCTCTTAACAGTTGTTCTAGAGATGTGTCTGCTGCTAGAACTCTGTGTGGCATTGACCTGTTCTCTAATCTGATCTGCTGTTAACCTGTGATTTCTGAGGCTGGTGACTCGAATGAACTTATCGTCCACAGCAGAGGTGACTCTTGGTCTTCCTTTCCTGGGGCAGTCCTCATGTGAGCCAGTTTTTTTGTAGAGTTTGATGGTTTTTGCGACTCCACATTGAGTCCACTTTTCCCAATTGTTCGGACTGACTGACCTTAATTTCTTAAAGTAATGATGGCCACTCGTTTTTCTTTACAGACTATCAGCTGTGTACTGTATCCACCTCCTGCACAACACAACTGATGGTCCCGACCCCATTTATAAGGCTTGAAATCCCACTTATTAAACCTGACAGGGTACACCTGTGAAGTGAAAACCATTGAAACACCTGTCATTTTAGTGTGGGAGGTTTCATGGCTAAATTGGACCAGCCTGGTAGCCAGTCTTCATTGATTGCACATTGCACCAGTAAGAGCAGAGTGTGAAGGTTCAATTAGCAGGGTAAGAGCACAGTTTTGCTCAAAATATTGAAATGCACACAACATTATGGGTGACATACCAGAGTTCAAAAGAGGACAAATTGTTGGTGCATGTCTTGCATCTGTGACCAAGACAGCAAGTCTTTGTGATGTATCAAAAGCCACGGTATCCAGGGTAATGTCAGCATACCACCAAGAAGGACGAACCACATCCAATAGGAGTAACTGTGGACGCAAGAGGAAGCTGTCTGAAAGGGATGTTTGGGTGCTAAACCGGATTGTATCCAAAAAACATAAAACCACGGCTGCCCAAATCACGGCAGAATTAAATGTGCACCTCAACTCTCCTGTTTCCACCAGAACTGTCCGTCGGGAGCTCCACAGGGTCAAAATACACGGCTGCTATAGCCAAACCTTTGGTCACCCATGCCAATGCCAAACGTCAGTTTCAATGGTGCAAGGAGTGCAAATCTTGGGCTGTGGACAATGTGAAACATGTATTGTTCTCTGATGAGTCCACCGTTACTATTTTCCCCGCGGTGTGGAGAAGCCCCAAAGAAACGTACCACCCAGACTGTTGCATGCCCAGAGTGAAGCATGGGGGTGGATCAGTGATGGTTTGGGCTGCCATATCATGGCATTCCCTTGGCCCAATACTTGTGCTAGATGGGCACGTCACTGCCAAGGACTACCGGATCATTCTTGAGGACCATGTGCATCCAATGGTTCAAACATTGTATCCTGAAGGCGGTGCCGTGTATCAGGATGATAATGCACCAATACACACAGCAAGACTGGTGAAAGATTGGTTTGATGAACATGAAAGTGAAGTTGAACATCTCCCATGGCCTGTACAGTCACCAGATCTAAATATTATTGAGCCACTTTGGGGTCTTTTGGTGGAGCGAGTCAGGAAACGTTTTCCTCCACCAGTATCATGTAGTGACCTGGCCACTATCCTGCAAGAAGAATGGCTTAAAATCCCTCTGACCACTGTGCAGGACTTGTATATGTCATTCCCAAGACGAATTGACGCTGTATTGGCCGCAAAAGGAGGCCCTAAACCATACTAATAAATTATTGTTAGACCAGGTGTTTCAGTTTCATTGTCCAACCCCTGTAATTCCACATGTGTTAATTCATAGTTTTGATGCCTTCAGTGTGAAGCTACAATATTCATAGTCATGTAAATAAAGACAACTCTTTGAATTAGAAGGTGTGTCCAAACTTTCTGCATGGAGTTTGCATGTTCTCCCCGTGCATGCGTGGGTTCTCACCGGGTACTCCGGCTTCCTCCCACAGTCCAAAGACATGCCTGTTAAGTTAATTGGTCACTCTAAATTGCCCTTAGGTGTATGAATGAGTGTGTGTGTGGTTGTTTGTGTGTTGCCCTGCGATGGACTGGCGACCTGTCCAGGGTGTACCCTGCCTCTCGCCCATAGACTGCTGGAGATAGGCACCAGCTCCCCCGCGACCCACTATGGAATAAGCAGTAGAAAATGACTGACTATATATATATATATATATATTTTTTTTTTTTACTGCACTTTTTGGTCTGATAAGGACACTTTAATAGGACCTGAAGAAAAGCAGCCCTTGCAGATAAAAGGTCTGATCTCAGATTTGTATATTCACTGCATGTGACTTTTTACATTGAAAATTTCAGCTGCTAAGAACAAGTGACAAGGCTACCCCCTCAAACCTCACACGAAAAGACTTCTTGTAGCAATGCAACCTTATTAAACTTTCTGCAGCAATATGTCACACTTGTTAACCTGTGATTTCCAGAATGTAAATTAGGTAGAAGATGCTATTGTTCCAATTTGGGAGGCAGAACAGTTTTGGCAGACTGAAGTGGCTTTCATCAAATTAAAGAATGAAAAAGGGAAAGACGGCTAAAACATCGGCATCCTTGTTGTCATTAGTTAGTCTAGCTGGTGAGTCATTTTATGATGTGCAATACCATTAACACTAGAGTCAAGCCATTGATAATGATTAAGATGTGACTGAGAAACAAATCAGTGAATGCTGTAATTTTATACATTCCTTAGTAAACCCTTTATAATGATGAGAAGGTTGATACACCAACCAATAACTTTTGAGATGGAGAAAAAGAAAATAATGAAAAAGATAAAAAAGGAAAAAAAGAGAGAAATAGAAGGAAAATAAATTATATTATATCACATAGTATGTGATAGGCCAATAAAAACTATTGCATAATTAAGAAGTGAAAGGAAAAAAATCATTGGTTTCCAAATTATGTGTTTAGCCTTCAATAAAATCCAGTGCCATCAATAGCCTACAGAAGTCATATAATAGGTCCACCTGTGTGCTGTGAGGCCTCAGAGCTTTGTTGGACAACATTGGTATAACACAAGGGTTAAGTGGGCATGTGGCCAGGGCCTAAAGCCGACAGGAACCCTTTGCTTAGAAATGTTACCATTCTTTTCCACAAACAATTTTAAGTTACTTTATAAAAGTGCCCCTCAGTTCCTACAAGCTGGAAAGAGATTCCTAAAGTCTCTTAACCTCATAAAGAACTCTATTTTCTGAATTTTCAGACTTTGAAGCTGGTCAAGTAAGCCTGACAAATTAAAGGTTAGCCAAAAGACACCAAGCATCATAGAAGCAATATATTCCTTTACTTCTGGAAAATAACTATTTATTCAGTAGTTGTGACTTGGCAAGACGGACATTTTCTGAATAAAACAGTAGCCCAAACATTTTTTCCAATACAGTGGTTTAATTAAGTGTTATGCAATTGATTTGAAAGGCAGATTTGATGCGCTAAAACTGTGTGTTGTGTTATGATACTGAAATAAGCAGCAACATTTGAGTGATTTAATACAGTAACATCAATGCTAAATTAAACTAATACATTTAATAATTGTCTGACCATTTTTCTTTGGTGAGCTGAAGTGTAGAGTTCCATGTGGATGTAGACCACATGGTGCATGAAGATTGGTTTTCCTGTAACATTAAGGGCTTTGGTTAATTTGTATCCAGGGCTCATAGATGTTAGGTCCAACCCATTCACAGATGTTCAGTTTACTGAACTAGAAGCAGTGTTACCAGGTGAGAAATGTAGGATTATCGTACTAGAGACATAAAATTATCGTATTTTGAGGGAAATTATCGTACACTCATCATAACCAAAATAACAAGTCTGTTGATGTGTTGAATATATCACGTTGTGGTTTGCGGGCGGACCACAGTGCAGACAAGAGCTCAGTAGGATCATCTTAGAAATTCAAAGATTTATTTACAAGGTCAAAAACGTAGCAAAATCACTGCAGGTTTCCCAAGGCAAGGCGTGGCAAAAAACAAAGCATAATCATGGACGAGAACGAGGTGTGATGAACACAAGGAACCAGCACTGAACAAAGACACAAAACTAACGTATATACTGTGAGATAACAAAGGCAGATAATCAACGGAACAGGGAACAGGTGTGACAAGGAGGCAGAAGGAATAGGTGAAACAAATACAAAGACTGAGCATTGGCAAAGTAACTAATAAACAATAAACAGAAACACAGACCAAGCAAACCTATAGACAAAGATAAATAATCAAATGGGGAATAAGAAAACTAGAATAATCATGACTAAAGTAAACAGAGAAACTAGAGGGAACATAGGAACAACAATAACAACCTGAGAACAAACAAAGAACCCATAAAGAAAACCTGAATACAAAAGTAAACAAACCTAACCACACTGACTGAAATTACTGGAAAGGAAACAGAAAATAAACTAGTAAACAAGAAGAGTGCAAAGGAACAAATAAAACACAATTAACCACAAAGATACTAAAGAGAAATAAAACTAGAGAATCCAGGGAAGACCAAGAACTATAATAATTACAATAATAATAATAATAATAATAACAAACCATACAAAGTAATAAGAAAACAACCATAAAAGAACTAAGTAGTAAACACTAGGAGGCGGAAGAGGGAGAAAAGAAAAACATGATACAAAAACCAAAATAGAAAAATCTAAGCAAAAGTTAAACAAACACAAAGCCACAAACAGAATCCAAAAATGTCACTCCGTGACAGAATAGCGTCTAATAGGTACTCGCAGCTTTGTGGCGTCAGTACGGAATGGATTTATCAACAGCTGCAGCCCCACAGTGCCGGGCTCTGCTTCTTCTTCTTTTCTTATTTTCTTTTCCTCAATCATGGGCGGGCGCAGTGGACTATTCAGCCAATCATGGCCGTTGTTCTGAGGCCAACGCATCACGTTACACGTAGGTCACATTTAGAAAAGCACGATTGGCTGGAATTTCCAGCATTTGTTTCGAAATCCGGACACAAATGCCTTCAAGTTTCACAAAAAAACTCCGACAGACTTTGGCGATAGCCTGATGACAACTGATTACAACCACACATTCACGGAATGGTCAAATTGTCGTACATTTGGCCTTTTTTAGGAATATTGATCGTACATCGTACAGAGAGCAAAATTATCGTACAAATACGATAATTATCGTACACCTGGCAACACTGGCTAGAAGTATTCTGAAAGCCAAATGTGACAAAACTTTGTCTCTTGATGTGCAAAACTGGAGACATATTCTAAAGGACTTGCAATTTCAACAGCAGAGAGTTATCACTCAAAAGTGTCGACTCTGCATCTGAAAACAAGTGCAAGTCCTTAAAAGATTTGAAAATCATGTGTTATGATTCTGGCACGTCTGCTCTACCCTGTCTCCCTGGATGCAATCAGCAGATTAGATGAACCTGGTGGCTGCTGCAGTGTAGTGCAATCTGTGGAATGCTGAGCACCTGTGTCTTCCCTGATATACAGGTCCTTCTCAAAATATTAGCATATTGTGATAAAGTTCATTATTTTCCATAATGTAATGATGAAAATTTAACATTCATATATTTTAGATTCATTGCACACTTAATGAAATATTTCAGGTCTTTTATTGTCTTAATACAGATGATTTTGGCATATAGCTCATGAAAACCCAAAATCCCTATCTCACAAAATTAGTATATCATTAAAAGGGTCTCTAAACGAGCTATGAACCTAATCATCTGAATCAACGAGTTAACTCTAAACACCTGCAAAAGATTCCTGAGGCCTTTAAAACTCCCAGCCTGGTTCATCACTCAAAACCCCAATCATGGGTAAGACTGCAGACCTGACTGCTGTCCAGAAGGCCACTATTGACACCCTCAAGCAAGAGGGTAAGACACAGAAAGAAATTTCTGAACGAATAGGCTGTTCCCAGAGTGCTGTATCAAGGCACCTCAGTGGGAAGTCTGTGGGAAGGAAAAAGTGTGGCAGAAAACGCTGCACAACGAGAAGAGGTGACCGGACCCTGAGGAAGATTGTGGAGAAGGGCCGATTCCAGACCTTGGGGGACCTGCGGAAGCA
This sequence comes from Girardinichthys multiradiatus, assembly GCF_021462225.1. NCBI lineage: Eukaryota > Metazoa > Chordata > Actinopteri > Cyprinodontiformes > Goodeidae > Girardinichthys > Girardinichthys multiradiatus. The sequence continues at coordinate 33,892,632 of NC_061818.1, read as the reverse complement.
GTGGACTGAGTCTGGAGTAGAAACATCCAGAGCCACCGTGCACAGGCGTGTGCAGGAAATGGGCTACAGGTACCGCATTCCCCAGGTCAAGCCACTTTTGAACCAGAAACAGCGGCAGAAGCGGCTGACCTGGGCTACAGAGAAGCAGCACTGGACTGTTGCTCAGTGGTCCAAAGTACCTTTTTCAGATGAAAGCAAATTCTGCATGTCATTCGGAAATCAAGGTGCCAGAGTTTGGAGGAAGACTGGGGAGAAGGAAAAGCCAAAATGCCAGAAGTCCAGTGTCAAGTACCCACAGTCAGTGATGGTCTGGGGTGCCGTGTCAGCTGCTGGTGTTGGTCCACTGTGTTTTATCAAGGGCAGGGTCAATGCAGCTAGCTATCAGGAGATTTTGGAGCACTTCATGCTTCCATCTGCTGAAAAGCTTTTTGGAGATGAACATTTCATTTTTCAGCACGACCTGGCACCTGCTCACAGTGCCAAAACCACTGACCATGGTATCACTGTGCTCAATTGGCCTGCCAACTGTCCTGACCTGAACCCCATAGAGAATCTGTGGGATATTGTGAAGAGAACGTTGAGAGACTCAAGACTCAACACTCTGGATGAGCTAAAAGCCGCTATCGAAGCATCCTGGGCCTCCATAAGACCTCAGCAGTGCCACAGGCTGATTGCCTCCATGCCACGCCGCATTGAAGCAGTCATTTCTGCAAAAGGATTCCCGACCAAGTATTGAGTGCATAACTGTACATGATTATTTGAAGGTTGACGTTTTTTGTATTAAAAACACTTTTCTTTTATTGGTCGGATGAAATATGCTAATTTTGTGAGATAGGAATTTTGGGTTTTCATGAGCTGTATGCCAAAATCATCTGTATTAAGACAATAAAGACCTGAAATATTTCAGTTAGTGTGCAATGAATCTAAAATATATGAATGTTAAATTTTCATCATTACATTATGGAAAATAATGAACTTTATCACAATATGCTAATATTTTGAGAAGGACCTGTATACTGACTCTGACAAGCAGAGGGTGCCAGATTTTTGAAAGCCATTTTGTGAGTAGATATCCAGCGTTCCTTCCTGTTTGATCATTGTTCTTGACCTTGCCTTGCCTCTTGGATTTATGCCTCTGCCTGCTCCCTGTCGGACTATTTGGATTTTGGTTGTCGACCTTGTTTCCTGCATCTGGTTTATGCCTCTGCCTGCCCCTTGCCTGATGCCTCTTGTTCCGATTGTTGACCCTGTTTCTGTCCTTGGATTATTGAGCAAGCCTAGCCCTCGGATTATTCAACCTGGAGTCACTTCTTACCTGTGCTGTGGAGATCACCACCTGCCGCCCACTGAGGTTTCCCCTGTGGGTTTCAAGTTCCACTCAAGACAAAAGCAGGTTAGTGGCTTTTCTGATCCCTGCAAAATCTGGAGACTACAAGTCACCAATCCCTCTTTCTGCCTCAGTGATTCCTGGAAGCTGTGAGGAGTGTTACCTGTGTGACGTTTTCCTGTGGCTGAATAAACCTTTTAAACTTTCAGTACTGTGTCTGGCTGAATATTGGGTCCACCTTTTTCTGATTCATAGCATCATGACTCTTTCCCTTCACAATTTTGCTCTGCAAAGTTTTGACCTTTCACATAAAATCCCAATAAAATACAGGGAGGTTTGTGATTTTAAGCTGACAAAACTTCAAGGAGTATGAATACTTTTTGCAGGACCTTATATTTGGGAATATGGATAATTGATTAAATTTAGATTACAACACATTTAAACTTAGTCCATTAGAATTTTCGTTTATTTCTTTCTTCGCTCAAATGTGATCAAATTTTACTTCCATGAAGAAAAGTTGGGGGTCGTTAGCTGTTTAACTGCCAGCTGCTGAGAAACAAAAAATTCAATGTCCTGAATAAAAGGACCACTTCAGGTTTTCATATTACATTGTAAAACAACTATATTAATAGTTTAATTGAATGATAATTGTGACATGCATGAATTATTGGATTCATTAGCTGATTTTCTTGTTAATCACAGTTTTTTTTACATAGCAAAAATTATTATTAAAAACATTTTTTGACAAACATTTGGTCAGTTTATTTTGTGCTTTTATTCTCGACGTAAACAGTTTTTTCTATGATGATGCACATAATGGCACAGCTATCAAATTAAATATCTCTTCCAAGGTTAGTTTGAGATATTCATGGATAAAAAGCAAAAATTCAACTGGCCAAATGCATCAAAACAACTTTCAGTTATTGTTCAACAGTATAGCCCAGCACATGGATATGTTAGAGCATAGATTGGAAGAAACCTTTAATGGGTATCCTTGTCCTTTATGAGTGTCTCGCTTGAAATGTTTCCTCCTATAACAATGGAGGCATCTTGCACAACACTTTTTTCTGTTGCATAATGAATCATCCCCCCTGACATGTTTACTTCAATGATAAAGGTATATATTTTTCTGTAAATTGTCACATGACTTTTCGTAAAGCCTCCTTACTCTCCTACCCCTTTAGATACAATCACAGTGCATGTTTCTAATCACAATGTAGTCCAAGTATTTCTGTTTGTTTTCTTTCCTAGCAAACATTTTTGAATCCATCTTAAAGCACTGATTAGAATATTTACTCCCCAGAATGTCCTTTTCAGAGCAGTGCGGATGATACTTGATTTTCACACAGAACTGGTATCTCTGGTGCCTTTTGAGTTTTTAATCAAATAACTAGATTTCCTCTGATGTAGCTGCTCATCCTTCAGCTAAAATCCAACCAGGATGATTTCATGGTTTTCTGTCAGTGAGTTCTAGCTACATGGATTAAAGAATGCTCCTCTGCAGTCTTAAGTGTCTAAAATAAATCTCCCTGCTTTTGACCAGATCCAGACGTTACTGCTTCTGGTACCAAGTAGATGGATGGATGACCTTTGTGTTGCAGTGAAAAGTCATATGTTTGATCATGACCTTTTGTAATATCTAAGTCATTCAGTGGGTGCAGATACACAGTGCGGCAGAGATGTTTTTCACATTAATACCCACTCACACAGGCAGTTTATGTTCACCACAGTTATGGAGCTGCACTCTGAGCAGAGGCCCATTAATTTATTGATAGTTAAAGTAATTTTAATGTCGCTGCTGGGCCTCAATTTGCTGTGCTTGGAAGCGCCTGCTGCACACAGTGCCCAATCAGGGAGGAGATTGCATGATTTCTGTCACCGCTCAGCAGATCGCTGCTGAGTCATGATGGCTGGCCTGAATCATCTGCTTCCACGCTGACGGGCTCTAGTGCCTGTCAAAATTAAATGTCAGGGACACTGCTACCCAGGGTGCACCAGTCACAATGTCAGACCACTAGGCCTTTGACACTGACTTCATATGAGATTTTAATCAGGCTCAGATTACGCACCTGTTCCCACTCAAACACCTTGCAGAAACAGAAGCTTGATGAGCCCAGATTGTTGTACTCCAACAACAACTGTAATTATATTATTTTAATCATCTCTTTTGTTTGATCCTTGCTTTGTTAAGCAAAAAGTTACTAATTTAAAAAATAAATTATTATATCCTCTTTGCTGTGTTTCACTCACTTGTCATGCTATATCTGTTTCATCCTCTGTCTGCCTGAAGCTAAACATGGCTTGGCGGCCATGACGAGCCTTTGAGTTCAGGGTGGAGGTGTTGATCTGCTGTTGACAGGCTCTTTCACTTCAGGGAAGAATGCCTTGACAATCATCACATTAAAGCCCATTATTCAGACCCACCGCTCCTCTCTCTGCTTCAAATAGAAATAAGAGGAGAGGACAAGGCTGACTGTGGAGACGCCCAGATTGATGAGAGAGAAACTGACCTGAAACTCTAGGAAGAGTTTAATTATTTATGTCCATGTTGTAGGACATTATAAAAATAGTTAGGGATAACTCTGAGCCTTGAATAGAGTAGTTTATGTGTCCTATTAAGGGATTATGTTATATTTGTTAGACGTCACAAGGATGTTACTGATCTGTGACGAAGGAGTTGACTAGAAGGTTGAATTTCATAGTTTACTGGCCATTCTACAACCCAGCTGTGAAGTATGCTAGGTTATTTTGGGTTATAAAAAAAAATTTGACATCTTGATTCCACGAAACAAAATGAAACCTTTTCAAAGAGTGTCAGGCTTGGTGACCAAAAATTGTATTTGAAGACTTTACAAGGAAATGTAGCCCAGTAACATGGACAGGACATATTTAAGCTAAATAGGACAGCAGTTTGAATTCCTCAAATTATCTATCATCTAAAATCCAACCCTCAACTGTGGTATTGAAACTTGGTACCTTGATGTAAAGAACAAGACCCAAGAAAGAGAAATTAAAATCTATTAAATTGTGTCCGGGTAAGCTTGTAGTCACCAGAAACCAGAAATTGTCTTTAATAACAGTACAGTGAAATGCATTCAGACAGTCTGAGGTGAAGAGGATTGGATGACCTGTCAAACCTAGAGAAAACACTCTATGCATAAAAGAGACAGGTCTTAGTTTTAGTTAATAGGGATAGTCTAAGTTTTAGTTAATTCTTATTCTTACTGGCATTCTTCACTAAGAACAAGGCTTTCAGTGCTCTGGTACCTCAAAAGGTTGTTTAAGACTGTGTTCAAAAACCTAAACCATTTTAACCAAAATGTTAATACTTACGAATTGCAACAAAAAAGTTCCACTTTTACATATATTTATATAGATGCATTAACCCATCCCTATATATAGATATACTTCTATACAAACAAACTAATGAGCATCTATTTAGATGGATATAACTGGGCAGGGTAGTGAGGATGAAATACATTTCCATTGTTCTGATATTTAAGGGGAAGTCCCAGTGTGACATGTGCTAACAATGTGAGTGCCAAAAAACCCCCATTTTGATAAATCTATTAACGACCTATGGCAGTTGAGTGAAGCCACAGTTCTGCTAAAAACCATATATTACACCCCAGCAGCTTCTTTGGTGGCATTATGTACTGAAAAGAGCATTCAGTTTACAAAAAACCCAGCCATTTATTGAATATAAATATGGAGGGTTAAGAGAGGATATTTTTGGAAATACATACAATGGATCTCCATTTTATTTGGTAGTTTTATTGCAATCTTGCAATCCATGTTGGTATTACTGCAACTCTCTGAGTGGTTGATCTATTTATAGCCAAGTAATTACTTAAAAATAGCAATTTCCTCCACCTTGTTACATTCATAAATTGCCTTAATACATTCTAAGGCACACAGGTACATTTTGTGATTTTGTGAGTATTATTAGAGCTATTTTATGCCATTCACAGTCTAAGTAGAAGTGAAAATTATTGCATATTATAAGAGAGAGCCCACAAAGCTCATAGGAAACAACATGTAGTGATTAAACTATTTTACGAGTAATTTCCTTTTTATGAATATTTAAACATCTAGTTGAAAGTGTAGCAGGTGCACCATCCCTGGGAAAAGCTTCCTGATGTGTGCAGCACAGGTGATACTTTTATCTGATGTTATAGGACGTTTTAATAACCTTGGTATCAAGACGGCTGCTTGTGTGTTAGATCAGATACTAATTAAAAGTCAATTAGCCTGCCGCTCAGTTGGTGACTGGCCTCCAAACATAAGGAGGGCTGGGAAAATGAGAATCTCCCCAAGATCATTATTTATAGTGATACTGTCCTAAACCCTGTATATATTGTCTGTTCACCTGCATCTGCCTTTTTTCACTAAACCTTTTAAAAGTCGTAAGCAATGTTTTGTTTCTTTGTCAAGCCTAGAGATGACCCAATATGAATTTTTTCCCCCAGTACTAATGAGTCATTAAAGATTAAGCATTTGTCAATACTGAGTCCTGTTCTGATATGTTATTTAAATCACTGCTTTGTACACTCATCAACTTCTTTATTAGGTACTACTTGCAAATACCAAGGTAACCTTTACAGCTTCCACAATTCATTGTGGCATAGATTCAACAAGGTTTCAAAGGCATTTGCAAAGATTTTGGTCCATATTAATATGACAGCATCATGCAGTTAATGTCAATTTGTCAGCTGCATCTCTTATTCCACCCCTTAGATTTAGATCTGGTGAGTTTAGAGGCAACTGGAGTACAGTAAACTCAATGTTATGTTCAAGAAATAGTTGTGAAATATGTCCCAGTCTTCCATTCCTTTCTCGTTCAATTTAGTGAGCCTTTGTGAAATACTTGGCTCGCTGAAATTCACATGTAATCCATCTGCTTCACGGTTCAACATTGTGAGAATTCATTTATGATATTCTAAATAACTTTGTTGTTACAAGCGATCTCTTGCTCTATTTATGTCTTTCTATCATCTCGACCCTGCCTACCCATTCTCCTCTGACATCAAGCCATTGTAGTGTACACTAAAGCCAATAACTGTATATGTTTTTACTTTTTAAGACCTTTCCCTGGTAGTTGGTATACATGACAATCCTAATAGCTCATCATCATCAAGACTAGCACACTGGAACAACCAACCATGGCAAGTTCAAAGTGACCTAACAGCCCATTGAAAATACTTAAATACACAACGAATGTGCTCTTAGTGATTTAAAAGCATGAAAAACCCCAGTTCACTGTGAAATAAAATTGAATACATGTTTACCATCGTTCTTAGCCCATCACAACAGAATCAACGAAGCAACAAATGCTAAAAATGCCAGTATATGTTCTGGAGATCATTTTTTCAGGTTATCGTGCCTTTGAAAGATAAAGGCGCAGCTATGATTATGTAATCCCATTCAAAATGTAAACGTTTATAATGTTTAATGTTTTATTCAACATTTTTATTATTTGCTCAGTGACAGTGTTTGTTTACATGTGAAAGTGCTGGTTCAGAAATCCTTATACAGTTTATCTAACGCATTGGGGGTTATTGGAATAAGGTGGATAAAACACCTGTCGTGCAATTGTGTACCCCAAAATTGGCCAGACAAAAGAAGTCCCACATGGCTCACTATTATTCAAACAACATTAAAAGATTACAGTAAAATTTGGCTCCCTGGAAGAAAAATATAAAGAGAGGAGTGACAACTTAACATTTGCACCGCAGCATCCGTTTATCTTTCATCACAATTTGTATTGTTGATTAAATAGCAGAAAAAATTTAGAGCGCTCCATCAAAATACTCACAACCGTTTACAGCTAGTACAACCTAATATTGCAATCTATGTAATACAATTACACAATGGGATAATTTGTTTATGCCTGGGACCAAGTATTAGGGACATGCATTTACACTAAGATAAGTAGGACAGCTAAAGATTGATCCTGCCACAGAAACATGATCAGAAGCATTTAGGCTCTAAAACCTAAAGCAAAAAACTTAGTCCAAAATGTTAAAATAGGACAAAAAAGAAACAAAAACTCCAGACAAATATTCCCAAAGTGAAGCCTAATAACAGCTAAAGACAAAATATGGAGCAGAGCAGAAATTGTAGTAATTTATCTATCAAAATAAAAAGCTGTGCAAAATTCCCTTCCAGAGACTCAAATCTGAAAGTCTGAAACATGGTGCAAAGGTCGACAAACAAAATTAGGGCGTATCATCCACCTGCACAAATACTTTATCTGGAAGAAATATTTTCCACTCTCACACTACGATAGGACACTTAAAACATTTACTTCCAGGGGATACATCTTACAAGAGAACTTGATTACTGCAAATAGCTTTCAAAGAAATCACGCAAATGTAATAAATTGCTGTGATAAACTATAAATCTGCAATGATTTTTACTTACTGCTGTCACACTTTTGTGGCAAGATCCTAAAAGGTTTAAAAAGAGTTAGCCAAAATAGGCAAAACACAAAATATTTATAAAGCGTGATATAATGTGACAAGGTGAAAATGTGGTGCACATTTCCACTTAAAACTGCACTAATAAATAAATAAAATGCACAAGTAAATGAGCAGCAATCTCCTCCTGCTGAAATTAGACCCATTTTTTCTTCTGGTTTGGTTTCTTTATGACGCTCTGTATATGTAATTGGATGTCTGCGGCTGCTCTAATAAGTGTTAGTTGACTTGTAAGCTGCCACAGAAATAGTTTTACTGGCTTATAAGTGCACCTGCTGTAATTTATTGTCCACACGGGGGCTTGTTGGCTGAGAAATAAACACATCTGATGTGGAGGTGACACACTAATGAAAGACTTTGCAGAATTATCTGAATTTATGCTGAGTCTTTGGTGTTGTCAGGCTATTTTTCGTTATGTGTAGGATTTACTTCGTTTAGCCATTTTGTAGCTGAATATACCACAAGGATTGTTCTCTTACAAAATCCTTTAACCTGACCAGAACAACTTAAAATCGTGTGCTTAATGGGTCTCTTCAGGCCTACTTGGTTTTTGCCTCTTGTCCAAAACGACTTAAGGTGAGTATGCATAATCTTCAGCAAAAAAACACTCTTTGTAAGATTACTACAGAGGTGTCAGCACTCCGTGAAAGTAGATGTTGTTGCTGCAAATTAGAAAATTTTACTTTTTATGTTTTCTAAAACAAAACACATTATTTGACACATGAGAACGTTCATGTAGAATCACAAAGTGTGTCATTAGAACAACTTTTGGCACCATAAGTGCCATTTGACCTTTCTTAGACAACCAGACTAGGGTTCTAATTATATTTTATTGATATACAACTATGTAAGTTATACTTTAACTGGAGCAGATACTGTATATTACAAACAAAAATATATATATACAAACAAAATGTGAACACAACTAAAATAAAATAAACATTTACAGTTACGCACAGCGTGGGCTCTGGAACCCATCTCCTTGAGAGGAGCTGGACTCCCTTCTACTCTGGAGTGGCCAGCCGGGAGAGGCGGTGGGCTCGGGTGGGTTTGCTTGTTGTCCCCCAGCTCAGCTATCTCATGTTGGGGATTACCCCGGTGGATGATGGGGTTGCATCCCTGTGCCTTTGGTTTGGGGACTTGTCTCTAACTGTCGTTTCGGCCTACGGGCCGAGCGGTTCTGCGGAGTACCCGGCCTTCTTGGCGTCCCTGTCAGGGGTGCTGGATAGTGCCCCTCCCGGGGACTCCATTATTCTGCTCGGGGACTTCAACGCCCACGTGGGAAACGACAGTGACACCTGGAGAGGCGTGATCGGGAGGAATGGCCTCCCCGATCTGAATCCGAGTGGTGTTTTGTTATTGGACTTCTGTGCTAGTCACGGATTGTCCATAATGAACACCATGTTCAAACATAAGGGTGTCCATCAGTGCACTTGGCACCAGGACACCCTAGGCAGGTGGTCAATGATCGACTTTGTTGTCGTATCATCAGACCTTCGGCCGCATGTTTTGGACACTCGGGTGAAGAGAGGGACTGAGCTGTCCACTGATCACCACCTGGTGGTGAGTTGGATCCGCTGGAGGAGGAGAAAGCCGGACAGACTTGGCAGGCCCAAGCGCATAGTGAGGGTCTGTTGGGAACACCTGGCAGAGCTCTCGGCCAGGGATGTATTCAACTCCCACCTCCGGGAAAGCTTTGACCAGATCCCGGGGGATGTTGGAGACATAGAGTCCGAGTGGACCATGTTCTCCGCATTTATTGTCGATGCTGCTGCCTGTAGCTGCGGCCGTAAGGTCTGCGGTGCCTGTCGCGGCGGCAATCCCCGAACCCGGTGGTGGACACCGGCAGTAAGGGACGCTGTCAAGCTGAAGAAGGAGTCCTACCGGCTGTGGTTGGCTTGTGGGACTCCTGAGGCGGCTGATGGGTATGGTAAGGCCAAGCGTGCCGCGGCCTGGGCGGTGGCAGAGGCAAAAACTTGGGCCTGGCAGGAGTTAGGTGAGGCCATGGAGAAGGACTACCGGTTGGCCTCGAAGCGATTCTGGCAATCCGTCTGCCGCCTCAGGAGGGGGAAGCAGTGCTTCGCCAACACTGTTTACAGTGGGGGTGGGAAGCTGCTGCTCTCAATTGGGGACATTATCGGGTGGTGGAAGGAGTACTTCGAGGATCTCCTCAATCCTGCCATCATGCATTCCCTGGTGGAAACAGTGGGTGGGAACTCGGGGTTGGACTCTTTCATCACTCAGGCTGAAGTCACCGAGGTGGTTAAAAAGCTCCGTGGTGGCAGGGCTTCGGAGGTGGATGAGATCTGCCCTGAGTACCTCAAGTCTCTAGATGTTGTGGGGCTGTCATGGTTGACATGCCTCTTCAACATTGTGTGGCGGTCGGGGACAGTCCTCAGCCTCCCTGGTAAGGCCTATGCCAGGGTATTGGAGAGGAGAGTCCGGCCGATAGTCGAACCTTGGCTTCAGGAGGAGCAGTGTGGTTTTCGTCCCGGCCGTGGAACACTGGACCAGCTCTATACCCTCTACAGCAGGGGTCACCAACCTTTTTGAAACCGAGAGCTACTTTATGGGTACGGAGTCATACAAAGGGCTACCAGTTTGATAAACTCTTCTGAAAAAACAAATTTGCTCAGTTTGCCTCTTAATTATACATTATTAATGAATAATGACAATCATCCATATGAAGACGCGTCAGGTTAATGATTTCTCACAATCATCGGCAATGACAACAAGGCGGGAAACAGATATCAATATTCAAAACTTTATTAATCACAGTAATTGATACATTTTCAGATAATCACTTACATCACTATATTTTGTAGAAAAAATTTCCCATTTTTCCATGTACTATGTTTCAGAAAGTTGTAAATTATATAACGTTAAAGGACAATCAAATATTTATAAAAATCACATATTTCATGAATACATATTTTTCAATAAATCTTGTCACATTTTGGACCAATTACTGAATCTGCTGCATTTTTAAGAAAATTATAGCTTACATGTCATGAACACATGTTTAAATTGAACAAAATTCTTAAGTATTTTAATTTATATTTGACATGGCACTGCCATGTTGCCACTGATATCTGATCGTTGTTAGTGGGAAGACTGGCAATGCATGCTGTTCACCAGTGCACTGTAATCTGGTGTGTAACTTGACACTGCAAGTGTGAGTGAGTCTTTCAGATGTGCATCAGTGCGGCGTGTTCTGTGTTTGTTCTTAATGAAGTTCATGTCAGAAAATGCTGATTCACAGAGATAGGTTGAACCAAACAGGCTGGCAACCTTCATAGCTGCTGTGCATACACCACTGTACTTCTCTGTGTCAACAAGGCACCAAAAGTTTGGTGCAGCCTTGTGGGCTTTGAGGTGGAAGTCATTTTGCAATGTAATGATTTCAATCTCCACCTGTCCAGCATCCAAGCTGAACATTGCACTAAGTTGCTCAGCCAAGCATGTTGTGTTTACATTCATGAAAGGATTGGAAATAAATGACACACGTCTCAAGCTGTTCAAGGCCACAAAAGCTATTCTCAAACTCCTGCCCAAGTCTGTTTATGACTTCACAGTACTTTTCTGCAACTATTTCAAATGTTTCAGATGCAGAAGTGTTGTCTTTCAGCACCGACTGCACAGAGGGAAAATGCACCACATTTTTTCTCTGTAAATGACATGTGAAAATGTTCATCTTGGCTTTAAATGAATTTAAAGCACTTATCATATCAGCAACAGTCTTGTCTTTGCCTTGCAGCTCGCAATTCAAGTGATTCAGTTTCCCAGTAATGTCCGTCAAAAATGCAAGGTCAAGTGTCCACTCTGTGTCCTCTAGTAGTGAGACATCTTCACCTCGGGACTGCATGAACCGTTTGATTTCACCCAAAGGTGACGAAAAACTAAGTAAAACTCGCCCCCTACTGAGCCATCTGAATTCGGTGTGTAGCAGCAAGTCACCATATTCAGCTGACATCTCCTCCAATAGCACCTTAAACATTCTGTGCTGTTTTGCTTTGGATCGGATGCTATTTACGATTTTTACAACAGGAGTCATCACATGCTCAAAGCCGATCACTTTTGCACATAATGTCTGCTGGTGAATGATACAGTGATAATGCAGAAATTCAGGAAAGACTGTAGTCAACACTACCAGCTTTTCCATCGGTACTTTTCTGTGTACGAAAAACTCGTTCACCGTTTTATAAATATCAGCTCCCCTCGTGGTTGTCTTTAAGGGGAGTAACATCGGGAGTTCCTCTCTGGTTGCGAAATCTTCAAAGACCATCCGGACAAAAATCAATAGCTGCGCTGTACTGCTGCTGTCCACCGTCTCGTCGCACTGGATGCTAAACCACCTGCACCTCGCCAGATCCTGGTCCAGCTGATCAGCCAAGTTACCAGACATACCTGACACTCGTCTAGCCATCGTAGCTGCTCCCAGTTGTACGTCAGAGAGAGTGGAGATAAGATTGGTTCCATTTTTCTCATCCTCGAGTACAGTGTTAGCAATAATAATCATCGCTTCTTTGACAACTTCTCCATCTGAAAATGCCTTCTTCTTTATCAGAAAATGTGTAGCTCTAAACGAGGCTTCCGCTGCTTTTTGTGACTTTTTTGTTGGTCTTGTTAAAAAAGACTGTTGCTTACCCAAAGCTGCCGTTAGCTCATGAGCTTTTTCTGTCCATAATGCGCTTCCCGGTGGGTAGTTAGCATTGTAGCTTTTATGACACGTAGTGAAGTGTCTCTCCACATTGTGCCGCTTCGCTGTCACCACAGATGCCCCGCAAATAAGACACACACATGTTCCTTTCACAATTGTAAAAAAGAACTGCTCCTCCCATTCATTGTGAAAATGATAAGTTTTCTCTCTTTTTTCTGCCATTTTTGGGGTGTAGGAAACTGATTCACAGATCACCTTTGCGGCACCCGCTAGCATACTTTTCACGACCACTGATTGGCTCGCACAATACTGCTCTTTGAACTAGATTAGGTCAGAGTTCACCAAAGCTTAAATTTTAAAAAATGTACAATGAACATATTTTTAAGATAGACATTTTTAAATATATATAAATACAAAAACAAATAACAACTGAATAAAAGGAAATTTTAGACGCAGCTCAGTAGTGAGTTGTGCTATTTTTAGGACAGGTCTACGGGCAACTCAAATGGTCCTTGGGGGTGACCGGGTGCCCGCGGGCACCGTGTTGGTGACCCCTGCTCTACAGGGTACTTGAGGGTTCATGGGAGTTTGCCCAACCGGTCCACATGTGTTTTGTGAACCTGGAGAAAGCCTTCGACTGTGTCCCTCGTGATGCCCTGTGGGGGGTGCTCCAGGAGTATGGAGTCGGGGGGGCTTTATTAGGGGCCATCCGGTGTCTGTATAAGCAGAGCAGGAGTTTGGTTCGCATTGCCGGCACTAAGTCGGACCTGTTCCCGGTGCCTGTTGGACTCCGGTAGGGCTGCCGTTTGTCATCGGTCCTGTTCATAACTATTATGGACAAGATTTCTAGGTGCATCCAAGGGCTAGAGGGGGTCTGGTTTGGGGACCAGAGGATTTCTCCTGCTGGCCCCCTCTAGCCAAGACCTACAGCATGCACTGGGGCAGTTCGCAGCCGAGTGTGAAGCGGCTGGGATGAGGATCAGCTCCTCCAAGTCCGAGGCCATGGTTCTGGACTGGAAAAGGGTGGCTAGTCGTCTTCCTGCCTCAAGTGGAGGAGTTTAAGTATCTCGGGGTCTTGTTCACGAGTGAGGGAAGAATGGAGCGGGAAATCGACAGATGGATCGGTGCGGCTGCCGCAGTAATGGGGGCCCTGTGCCGGTCCATTGTGGTGAAGAGAGAGCTGAGCCGAAAAGCGAAGCTCTCGATTAACCGGTCAGTCTACGTTCCTACCCCCACCTATGGCCATGAACTTTGGGTCATGACCAAAAGAACGAGATCCCGGATACAAGTGGCTCAAATTAGCTTCCTCCGTAGAGTTGCCGGGCACTCCCTTAGAGACAGTGTGAGGAGCTCGGCCTTCCGGGAGGGGCTCGGAGTAGAGTCGCTACTCCTCCACATCGAGAGGAGCCAGTTAAGGTGGCTCGGGCATCTATACCTCCTGGACACCTTCCTCGGGAGGTGTTCCAGGCACGTCCCGCCGAGAGGAGGCCCAGGGGACGGCCCAGGACACGCTGGAGGGACTATGTCTCTCGGCTGGCCTGGGAACGCCTTGGGCTCCCCCCGGATGAGCTTGAGGAGGTGTCTGGGGAGAGGTACGTCTGGGTGTCTCTGCTGAGTCTGCTGCCCCCGCAACCCGGTGCTGGATAAGCGGAAGACGACGAGTACGGGGATTTCTTTTTTAACATGGGTGGTAATGCTAGCTGAGTTTCTTCCGTAGTTTTGATATACAACTGTCATATTGTGATTGGTGCTTCCTATAGTGTGTGAAAAAGGTCTGTTCTGCATGCATCTTATGCAGCCCCCATACACATGACTTTTTCAATAGAACCCGTGTAAAGCAGATGAAGAGTATCTTGAAGTCATCTGCTTATGAAACTGAAACAAAGCTGCAACACTGGATCCAAAGGATTTTCTTTATGCCATTTTTTGATAAAAGTTCTGTGGGAATCCTCATGTTGGTGCTAATGCTAGTATTTTTTTATGGATTGAAATAAAGAAACAGATTTTTTTTTTAAGTTTCTACTAACAAAGTCCTACTTGGTTCCACTTAGTTAAAAATCAGTCAGACTAAATTAAATCTTTAATAGATCCTAAAATATTTTTAAGCTACCTTGTCAGATCTACACTAATTTAAAACTTTAAATAAAAAAGAAGATAAATTGCACATTAAAGTAATACCCTTATTGCAGACCTGCTTTGCATGTCAATAGCATATAAAGATAAGCAGCTTTAATTAAAAAATGCTCTATCATTGCTGCCTTGTGCATTTCACACTGTACCATACACCTTTGGATCACCAGGTAAGCCAGGTTCCCATGTTGTTTTTTCAAAGTGAAAAACATTTTGTGGCATGATTGTCACAACTTGGTCGCCATTTTAACCTCACATATATGCCAATGCTGTGGAACTGATTAAAGTGCTGCTTAAATGTCGCCACAATGGCTAATAACATTACCTAATCTCATACTATGCCATGCAGATGCTCTGTCTGCACTGATGATGTATTCACCACAGTCCACACACTGTAGTTAAAAACTGGGAATTATATCAATTAATTCCACTAAGCACTGTACAAGACAAAGCTGCATCAATTTGTTTTTTTGAGAAACCAACATAAAGTAAATTAGACAGGACCTTAAAATAATAAAATTTGGAGTGTCTGGTAATTATTAAAATCATCATTTTGTTAATAAAGTTATAATAATATTAACATCCTATCATCTTTATTTCAAATACTACTACTTTTTTACCCACTGTACCTCCAGGGTTTTTTCAGTTAAATAAATTAGGGGAAATGTGTCCTTTAGACGGTTGGTGTTTATTTTTTTTTTGTGTTAGCATTTTGTTTTAGTCCACTTCCACTATAAATCTATGTGCTTAACCCTTCTGTATTCTCTTAATACTCTAGTTAGTTAGGTATTTTGTTTAATTATGAAAATAGATAATCAGAAAAATGCTGACATACTGTTAATTTTCTGCCGATATATCACACCCAATTTTCATTGACTTTGATTCTGATTGTTATTTGGGCCATATTCTGACTCATGATCAAAAAGAAATTACTATCAGCTTGTGACATCGTATAACATTTCCCTGGAGCAGACTGGGCAAATGATGGAAAAGTTATTTTAGATAATTCTTTGAACTGGTATAAATTGGTCTGTGTGAAATGTCCTGTGACTGACAAAATGACCAAACCTGTGAGACAAAGGTGCAGAATAACCATCACTTCAATTAAGGCTTTCTTAGAAGGACTTTTTCATGTTATGTGTAATATGCGCAGAAGGATGTGTAGGGAAAAATGGTTCTAGGATTAAAGGTTCCATTGAGAAATGTGCAAATCAGACCCTAACTTGGTGGAACTCCATTATTCCATTAGATGATGAGAAAAAGAAACATTGCAACCAAAAAAAGAACCCAACAAAACAATTTTTAATTCCCCAAATCTCCAGGAGTTCCTTCTTAGTAGTTTAGAAGTTTAAAGCAGGTTGTTCCCCATGGTGATAACTGGATAAATTGAAGGACACTCCCCAACTGGTTACAGGCAGCGAGAGTGAAAAGTCTATCACCACCTCTTATCACATCTGGATTTCACTTAAACTTTACCTCCCACAGCTCTGCGTCAGGTAAGATGAACAATTCACAAGTTGTCCTTTCCTTATGTTACCGTAGTAGAGCCTCTAAAAAGGCTTTCAGAGCCCCCCCCATCCTGGTTCAGCTCCATGGGACACACATGCTGCCCTGCTCACGCAGCAATGCCTCATCAAGCACTCTCCCTTTGGGTGTCTGCTGCTAAGTGCGAAAGTGACTGGGAGCTGACGACATAACTGGCGGCAAACGCCTTTACCTGCCTTTTTCTTTATTAATGACGCTCAGCCCAAGACACTGAACAGGCTGTTAGAAAAGAACAAGGTGTTTCCAAGTAGGTATACAATTTATATGAATTATTAACCCTTGCTGTAATATTTATTATTTTTCATTTTTCCCACTGTTATTGACAGAGTGTGAGGAGCTTAATATTTTAACACAAATGACAACAAGTATTAATGTTGCATTCTTGTAACACTTAAAGACTTGGCTTAAAATATAACAGAATATGTGCAGAAAATATGTCAGAATCTTAGAAATTGCATTTTGTATTCCACTCACATATTCCTCCCCATCTAAAGGTCAGTAAAGGCTTTCATGTGTTGTTTAAAAGGCCATAAACAAACATGTTTGGTCTTGTTGGCTTAATCAAATTACAGAAAATCCCAGTGAACCCTAAAATAAAGTTAATTAGACACATGCATTTCTGAGTGTTTCTATGCTGCCAAACAGTCCTGCTAAAAACACAACAAGTTCACATTTTTGCCTTTTTGGAAACAGACTGGAGAGGGAAGTCGGTCTCCTCTTTTCTTCAGCTTCATCATTATAGTGATGTCAACACATCATTTTTGACAATGCCCAAACTTGTTTCCTTTCACTGACAATCAGGTAATTGGGGTTAGTTATGAGCCAGCTTCACAGAGATACAATGATTAATGTGAGCAGAGTTTTGCTTGCTAAATGAGGGCTGTTTTAGTGAGTGATGTTAAGACTGTGAGATTAGGTCTGAAAAAGGAACTAAGAAAAGAGATAAAATACAAAGAATAAATAATGAGCTGACCTTATCTGTAAAACCTGCTGCAGAACTGGCAAACTAACGATTTGAATGCTGGATTGACTTGAGACAGTTTGAATATAATTTATGTTCTGATCCTATCTGCATATGGAAGTGTCTATCTTAAAAATGAAACGTAACTTTGTCTGAGCCAAAATCTTGTTTTTACGCAGCTTTTTCGTTTTTCATGTCAAGAGTTGCTTTTTTTCAGCTGACTTCTCCGACAGACATGACTTTCTCACTACATTTCTTAAATCCATACACAGCACTTAACATTCCCACGTAACCCACAGCCCACACAGCTGCTTGTATCTCTTAAAATTTATTCCTAATGTGTGTAGGCAACCAAATGTGTACTGCATACAGTGTCTATGTCAGTGGTGGGAGTATTATTAATCATTTCTCTTCTCTAGTAAAGATCATTATTCCTTAAACTGAGCTTGTGCTGCTCCCACATACAGAAGGTAACAATGTGCATGTCAATAGCAGCCTGTAGCTGCCAGATTATTTATTATTTTTTATTTATTATCATTATTCCCTCCTGCAGAAACACATCCAGTTAAATGCTACCAGTAACCATTTTTCTTGCTTTGCTCGGGCTTTGCAGAAATGTAATGAATTCTGCTCTGAGTGGCACACCTGCTGATGTTGATAAAGGCTCAGTGGAGGGCAGATATGTTGTTTACCCTGCAAATGCTGCACCAATATTATGTATAAAGTAATAGTTTGCATATGGTATTTAACCATGATATAACTGTAAAAAATTATGCAGCTGTAAATGGCAGCAGAACTAATGACTCGAGCTGTTTTCTAAAGGGAGTAATTCAATTTATAGTGGACCTCTTCCTTTTTCTGATCCATATAAATATGATCCATTGCTCATGCCACACTGGGGTTTGACTTTATTCCAAACACTTGCCTGAGATTAAATCACTTTGGAAGCTTGTTCTTTTAGCCATGGACCCTTTTTCCATGATAAATGAGGGAAAAAAGTCCAGGATGTGATAGTTTTGCAAACAATGTTATATTGCGCTAGTATTTTCTGCAATGATTCACTAATTACTCAGCAAGTCAAATGAAAAATTTGCATTTTTTTTTACTCATGTATTAAATGTGGTATAGAACTCAAAGTCTATACTGTTTAGTCTGTGCTTCAACAAGTAACACATTTCTTTTGATGTTTTGAGATGATTAAAAATAACAAAGCTTAGGGACAGCTTTACATGATAAAGCTGTTCTTTCAGTTTCTTTTGGATTAAAAACTACTAACTCTGTTATCAGTTTTTTTTTCCCTTTTCATGGTTGTTTGGTTTTTAACTATTATAGTTTGTAGAAAGAAAATCAAAGTTTACATTTTCAAGCATAGAAAAAACAGGTATTTGTCTAATCAGTGAATCTCTACTTTTCTAAGCTGTTGTGCTTTTGTTGTCAGTCATTGATAGATTAGGTTTAAACATATGCATTTTGCAAATATCTGAAATCCCCGAACTTCCCAACAAATTTTGAGTGCGTGCTGCATCATTACAGTTAATTGATTAATCAGTATTCTCCCACTAAAAGTTTGTGTGACAGAACTGTGACAGAACAAAGGCAAACCAGATAGAACCAAGACAGAACCAAACATGATGCATATAAAACCTCTGGATAAAACATTTTTAAGCTTTATTGTACACTTTACCAAGAATTATGCAAATACACTGTGTCCAGCTTCACTGTGTCCTGTCTACATCCTGCCCCTCAAAAAACAACCTTCTCTGCATTCCAATAAAATTTCGCTATAACGGGTTAATACATATTCACATTTATCAAAATGTGTAGAAAATGACTGACTGACTGACCTGTAACTAAAACTTTCAGTTTATTATTTTTATCCATTTAACAGAAAGGGGTGGAAATAGAAACAAATCTCTAAGAGGAAATGTCCGGTCCAAACAGTGTATCCGTTTCAGATGTCTGCAGCTGAAAGAAGATTTCAACTCAGGACCTCGACACAGCTAATTTCTTTTGGAAGCTCATTCTTTTGGAAGAAAAAGTAATAAGTACTTAAATTTCTATTAGTACCTAGAGACTTCAAGTTTTAGCTGATAGGATTTTATAACCACACAATTTCCTTTTTTTTCTTCTGATCTAAAAGAATAACTTCTTGCCTCAGTATTAAGAATTCATCCACTCAGCCCTTCAGTTAGAAATGTGTGTGTTGTAAAGCTCAGTTACCTAATCCTTGAAGTAGTCCAGTGAAGATGGTAATGTAGATGGAAAGGGTGAATCTGTGGAACAGATGGACCTGCTCTCCACCTCTGAGCCTTGTTTTTTTGGAGAAAAGCCTTCTGACTTTTTGGTGCAGTGGCGTTAGCTTGGCCATTAAGTCATTAAGCAGGAAAAAAGCAGAATCAATACCTGGGTGTAGATAAAGGAGGATGGGAGGATTTTGTGAAATTCTGCTGTTTGTCCTTGGTAAAGGAGGTAATGATGCGTGATGACTGCTTTATTTAGGGGAGGCAATGTGCTGAAGGTGACAGAGTTTCACTTTTTTCTTCTTTTCATTAAGGTTTTAAGGTGAAAAAATGTGTCTGGCACCTTTAGTTGTGGGAAGGCCAGCAGCAATGACTGAAGGCTTGACATTTGTCACTGTTTTTTCTCCTGAAGGTGGAAGCCAGGGAAGTACTACCTCTGTGTTATTTTGTTTAGGTTGTATTTGGAGATTATTACAGAAAACAGAGAAGGTAGAAGATTGTCATTTTATCTTCCAGTGTTGATGAAAGAAAACAGCTTGTATTAATTGCCTGAACGAATATTTTCCCTGGTGTACTGGCTCTACAGAACAAGACCTTGCTCTAACGTGATGCTTAAAAGGGCCCAACAAGCAGATGAGCATACTTATACAGTTTTACTCTTTGGTAACTGATGTAGTACTCCTTTTCCAGGCATTATTGGTGCCGCGGTACCCAATAAATCACATGCCGGAGAGGGCTTTAATACAGTTTTTCCCTACACTGCTCTGGGCAGATTGGGCCAGTTGTAGCGACTTTAAACTCCTGCATTTAATTATCTCTCAGGATATGTCCTTCCAAAGAATGCTTTTTGGCAGAGTAGTTGGGACTGGTTGCACAACTCTATATCTGGACCTGGTAATTGAATAATTTACAGGAAATGACACAGACTTATGGACAAGACAAATGGTAATTCAACAACAATAACAAAACCAACACAACAGAGTATGAGTAATAAAACCTACTATCAACTGGTCTACAGCTTAGCACCATAAACATTCTGATATCCTTTACCGGGTTCTATTAAAAGGTATGTTGTACATTGTCTTTTTCGGGTCAGCAGTGTAACAGGTACAGGAAGAAAACCCAAACCTCCCACTCTCCAGAGACTCTTTCCAACTAGTACAGTATTCCCAAAACTGCTTCTACTACCATGAAATCTGTTTGTAAAACCTCCAAAAGACGCGCCCTGAGTGAACATGATCATTATCACCAAACTGAGCTCCTCACCTAAGCTTCAAGGCTGATCCCAGCCACTCTACAATGGAAACTCATTTCAGCTTTGTATCACGTCCAAATGTCAGGATCACAATGTAGAGCAGTCCAACCAGCCCCCGGACCGGTCCGTGGATCACTTGGTACCGGGTCACACAAGAAATAATAAAATATTTCCGTTTTATGTATTATCTGAGTCTGAACGATCTTTTATTTTGAAAAACCTCTCAATTACGTCTTTCGCGCCTTCATTGAACCCACAAGCTAGCAAAATGAGTAAGAAACAGAAGTCTTTGGGAAGTTTCTTTGTGAAGGGGAAAAGGCCCAGTGAAGAGACAGGAGAAGAGGCCACTTCCAAGAAAAAGAAAGCTTTTAACAGTCTACCAGGAGTCCTACTTGAAATATGGATTTATCCCGGTAGGTGATTCCCACATACCAAGCCCGCTCTGCATAATATGTGGCGACCTGGATTAAAAGACAAGCCCCTGGAGTATTTTGAAAGAAAAAAACAGGAACACGATGGACAGAAGAAATTACTGAGGGCCACCACATCAGTAAATGCGAATGTACTGAGAGCATTGTACTTGGTGGCTAACCGTTTTGCTAAGGCTAAATAGCCATTCACTATTGGTGGAGAATTGATCTTGCCCTTTACTGAAGACATCTGCCATGAACTTCTAGGAGAGGCTGCTGTTAAAAAGGATCACACAGGTGCCGCTGTCGGCTATAGGACCGTGACTCCACGCATTGAAGAAATAGCTGAAGACATTGAGACACAATTGTTGGAGAGGATTAAGTCATCACAGTGGTACGCCCTCCAGGTTGACGAATCTACAGATGTTGAAAACAATGCAATAATATTTGTGTATGTGCGATATCTTTATCAGGAGGATGTGCATGAGGATATGTTATGTGCACTATCGTTGCCAACCAACACCACCACCGCAGAACTGTTCAAGTCGCTGGATGGTTATATATCAGGAAAACTGAAATGGTCCTCTTGTGTCGGTATATGCACAGACGGAGCTGCTGCCATGACCAGACGGCTGTCTGGTTTAACTGCTAGGATTAAGGAAGTTGCACCTGAATGTGAATCTACACAGTGAGGCGACTGTGGCTCAGTAGGAAGAGTAGTCGTCTTGCAATCAGGAGGTTGTGGGTTCAATTCCAGCTTCCTCCTGCCTATGTCGATGTGCCCCTGAGCAAGGCACTTAACCTCAAGTTGCCTACCGATCTGCATATCGGTGTATGAATGTGTTAGTGAGTGCAATTGGGTGAATGTGGCTCTAGTGTAAAGCACTTTGAGTGGTCTGCATGACTGGAAAAGCGCTATATAAGTTCAGTCCATTTACCATTTACATTGTATCATTCACAGGGAAATGCTGGCAAGCCACCAGAACTGAAAAGCATATTGAATGATATTGTTAAAGTTATTAATCACGTCAAAGCACAAGCCCTTAACTCGTGCCTGTTTGAGCAACTTTGTGAGGAGATGGACGCAGAGTAAGATAAGGTAAGTTTATTTCTATAGCGCTTTTCAATAACAAGACATTCAAAGCGCTGTACATGAGGAAGAACAATTACAATACAATCACAAAGAAAATAAACACAGAAGGTAGATAACATTTATAATCCTTTGGGTTTTACTGGTAAGAGCTGGTTCCAAACCAATCTTTCTAAAGAGCTAATTATATCATTAAGTCCTCTATGTAAGGGAAAGCATCTTGTGCTAAGAGAGATGATCCTTGGGTTTGCTGGTATAATGCAGTTGTAGTCCCATAATAACAGTCATTTGCATCCATTGAAATTTAACTAAGCAATCATTGAGTTCTGACTAAGGAAGCTAAGTCACTGGTGTAAAAACAGCTTTTGTTCAAATTTTTTAAAAACTAGTAATATTTTCCTTTTACTGGTAATTCTTCTGAGAAATCTAAAAATCTATAAAAAGGAGAAGAAATGAAATCCACATTTAGGTAAAAAAATAAGGGGGAAAAAATCATATTTCATACTTTATCCCTAGCAGGATACAGTTTGAGACATTGAGAAAAAAATAAATAAATCTCAGCATGGGAAAGCAACACACATAAACAAAGATTTTGCAGGGGCATGGTGGAGTCGTGTGGGTGCAAATATTTAAGTATGAGTGTGTGTGCAAAGAATTAGACTGTCAACACTGACAAAGGTGCCATTGTTCTTGGAAAACAAAAAGAGATGGAAGTTTTATCAAACGACCACACAGTTCAGTTCACAGATGAGGGGGGTTGCTGGGGCAGAGCGTCATATTTACAGAACATCTAGGAGAAATGTTTTGATAAGTAGCCTGTGAAGGCCATATCAGGGCACCTGAATTAGACACAAACAATAAATGTTTTGGCTCAGGTCAGCTGTGATTTTCCGCCTGCCTTCAAAGTCTTACTGGCATTCTCAATTTCAAATCCAAATAGCCAAATTTATGGTACTTTCCGTAGATCTTGAGCATACAACTCTCTCCAAGATTAAATCATATCACCTTTTGAGTCCAGGAAACGTAGCCAGCCTGCGATTCTGTTCAAGGATCGCGTCCAGCTTGCGATTTTGCTCTCTTAACATTTCAGTCTGAGTGTTGAGAGCTCTATAGATCCCTTCAAACATCTCAGGCAGCTTTGGAGTGCTTTGAACAGCTGCCGATGTTTTACGAATCTTCCGATAAGCCAGGTAACCGGCAACTCCAAAATGCAGAAATCCTGTTATCAGAAATCCAATTATGTACAAATCTTTCATGTCCTCGACTGACATTATTGTCAGACATACAATCTTCCACTGCTGCCAGGAATCCATTGCGGAAAAGAACGTCCCATCTATACAAGAGGGTTCCCCTTTACCCTGTCTTCCTGTCAAGAAAATTTGATTGATTGCGTTGAGAGACCAGCTGACCAAACCATATTGAACAAATTAAGAGGATATGTGAATAGAAGCTCTAAGAAAAACACAGACAAAAAGCTGAAGCAGGGCAAAAATGGGGGAGAATCAAGGAGAGAGTGGAAAAGTGTCTGACCCCACTGAGAGCAGCAGAGAGTACAGACGGCTTCTCTCATACACAGAAATAAGATGGTTATCCGGAGGGAAATCGTTGGCCAGAGTGTTTGAATTACGAGAGCCGCTGCAAAGGTTTCTCTCAGAAAAGAAGTCACTGCTGGCAGTACATTTCAGTGACGAGGAATGGGTCGCAAAACTGGCTTACCTGTGCGACATATTCAACCAGCTAAATGAACTCAATCTGTCACTTCAAGGAAAAATGACCACTGTCTTCAAGTTGGCAGATAAAGTAGCTGCATTTAAAGCCAAATTGGATTTGCGGGGAAGGCGTGTGAACAGAGGCATATTGGACATGTTTCAAACATTAGCGGAGATGTTGGGTGAGACTAAGCCCCAGCTGTCATTCTCCCAGCTGGTGCACGGTCACCTGTCCTTGCTTTTAAAGGAGTTTGAGCGCTATTTCCCAACCACAAAAGACCCACGAACTGGCAAGGAATGGATCCGCGACCCATTTGTCAACAAACCAGAAGATCAGCTGCAGGAGATCGCAAATGACGGCAGCCTTAAAAGTATGTTTGAGACATCAACTCTGCCGGTGTTCTGGGTGAAAGTCATGGCAGAATACCCCGAGATCGCCACAACAGCACTGAAAAACCTTTTGCCATTTCCGACATCCTGTCTGTGTGAAGTCGGGTTTTCTGCAGTGACAACAACCAAAACAAAACAACGGAGTAGACTGGGCATAAGCAACACACTTCGGGTATCATTGTCTCCCATCACTCCCAGATGGGACTGCCTCGTTGCAGAGAAGGAAGCTCAGAGCTCCCACTGATTTTGTCGTGATTGTGAGTAAACATTTTCATGAAAACAAAATGTTCTTTACATTCATTTTCGTGGCGTATCTGTATCTTATTTTGAATGGATGTTTAAACGTTACCATAGCGACCAGAGTCAGCGAGCGTTAGGGCAGTGGTTGAGAGGAGAGGAGTAGAGTTTGTGAGTCTCAGCAGGCAAACCAACATGACAGTTCAACCCCCCACACCCGGGCCGCAGTAAAATTGTGAAGCGATGATATAAAGGTTGGGGACGACTGAGTAGAGCACTTTTTTAAGTCAGCTCTTTCTTCACCATGACACATCTTGAAGATACCTACCTAGCTTCTTCCTCATGACAATGCCTTGACTCCCTTCACTGCTTTTTGGTCATATATTTAGGTCTATTCGGCCCTGTTTGATTTAGGTTTTTTCCTCCACACTTACTAATATTTTTACACCTTATTGGGGAATTGTTACATAAATTCCAGTATTATCAAAGTCAAAACAGGGTCAAACAAGTTGTTTTATATCTCTGGTGGAAAATTAAGCATGTACCTTATGTCTGACATCTTCCTCTGTGTTGTTTGTGTTGTGAGCAGTTATGTGTTTTCGGCTGTAATTTATGACTTGCTTAGCTGCGCGGCTCCACTCGGTCTCTGTCTACTCAGTATAGTGCCAGTTGTGTTTTCACAGACCCAATGAGAGCTAAAGCCCCGCCTCCAACCGCAATGCGCTGTGCTGCTATTAATGTTACTGTGTGACATTGTCACATTAAAATAATCTGCGTAAAATAATAAAAAAATTTGATAGAAAATAAAAACCTAAATAAACTAAATACTAATAATGCTTGTATTACTGTATATGTAAGAATGTCTTATATATTTTTTTTCATGTATAAAATGATCCACTGGGATAATTATCTGGACTACAGCCCTGCCAAAACTTATTGGCTCAGGGGTTCTGATGTAAGGGGGGTGTGGCAGGAGAAGTGGAGATGAGAGACGCTGCTGTCTGGATGGGGAAGCTCCAAAGTTTGCCTGAAGAAGTTAATATTTTGGGCTTTATGATGATGTTTTCGTCTCGGCCATGGCAATAATGAAAACAAGGTCTTTAAAGCGCAAAACCGTGAACTTTGACCGCGGTGAAGTAAGTTTTAGGTTGGATATTCATGCTCCGCGGCTTTAACCGGATCTTCCTCCCATTTGATCCAATGTAGGCAATCTGATTACAGGCAGCTGCCCTCTGCCTGCTCCCTCTTCCAGCAGACGCTGGTACGCTTAAGGACCGTCAATAGATTTCTGAACCAAACATGCTTTTTCATGGTGCTATTGTTTTGTTTGTTTTTGAGAGAAATGTTTGTGCATCCGAACAGCTAATTTTATGTGTGGTTAGCAGATTTAGGATGTTAATGAATACAGCGCGCCACCTGCGTGTAAGTCAGAAAGGTGGTTTGTCTTTTTCTTTTCTTTAAGCCTTTAGGCATGGTTTACGATTTGTAAATAGTAAAATTATAATGGTTTGACCCACTGTGGCCATTGTGGTCCTTATTAACTTTTCCCTGCTCTACCTTGGCAAAAACCTTCTCATTTCTCCTGGTCCCATAGCCAATCAGTGAACAGCAAACTGTTCACATCACACACAGTCCCGACTCAGCCCCGGTTGTACCTGCTAAGGATCAGTGACCAAAAAAGTAGTCACCATTATGGAAAAAACTGTAGTGGAAACGCTCGCAAGGCAAGCCGAGTGGAGTCAAGTAGGGCCCAACTGAGCCAGTGGAAAAGGGGCATATGCATCCTCAGAGCTAAACAATGTGTTTATATATGTTTAGAAATGTATTACTGTAGATGTATCACTTTATCTATTCATAACAATAATGTAATCCCTGCAGATTCTACCAGCAGACTCACTGATGTGCAGCACATAATAACACAAATATTAATTTAATAGTTCTATGCTGTTCTCGCAAAAGTTTGTTGCAGGCAACGTCACTTTAACTCAACGGCTAGCTTAACTTTCTTTAATTCCCAGTGCCTCATCCTTCAGAAAATATGCCCCTTTTTATTTTTGGCAGGTTTTAATGAGGAAAATACATTCTCTCTCTCTTTGTTGTAAAACTGTACAAAGACGAGGGATACAAAGTACACAATAAGTAGCTTTCAGGTATGAAATGATAAACATGTTTTTTGAGTGACTACACAATAAAGGCATGTTTCATGACAATTTGGGAGGATAACATTGCTCTAGTAATAGTCATATGACCAAAAATTAGGCATCTGCTGAAAAGAAAAAGTTACACCTAGATCTAAATGATTTCAATTAAAACCGTGTCGAAACTTGCTAATACATGTTAAATGTATGATAACCTACAGATGGAGGGATATTGGGGTGTTTAAGACCAGGGTTGAAAAGATTGCCATAAGATTACAATGTTCCTCTGAAGCAAGGTGGCACACTATGTCATGAAGAGGACTTCCAACCTCCCGAATACGACCCTTATGTCACTTTCACAGAGTCACATTTTCCTTAGTTAACGCAAGGTGGTAGTAACACTTTAAAACAACTATAATACATCAATTCCATGACAAGAGCACAGGATGACTGAAAATGTGTTAATGGGATACTTTGAGGAGAGGCTCTTACTTTGAGTACATTGTGCTTATTTGTAAATGGCTGGATCCTCTACACAGAGACATGTTCGCACACTAAATGCATCCAGGCTGCTGGCAGTAATTTAATCAGCTTTCACATGGCTGTGTCCCTCCGCCCACATTCTCTGTCCCTGTGAATATTAAAAACTACAGGAAATGTCTTCTTATATATTTGGCACATCTGTTCCCAGTAGTTCCTGGCGTTGCTGTTCTTTCACTTCCCATCAATTTCATGCCGCGAAGGAGACAACATAGACATTATCTGGCTTCAAGTATGAATTTACAGGAAGCCGAGGCTTTCACCGTGAGGGCTCCTGTAAGAGGGATAGAAATGAAAGGAGATGTCCCACAATTTTGACATAATGGAAATGCAAGATCAGCTGTGTCCACTTCAGCTAAGGGCTCCCCAATTACACCTTAGCTGCCCATGTCATTTTTCTTCTAACTGATTCCATGATATTGTCCATACTTCTATGGTAGCTTACTGCCATACTGCTTTTTCAATGAAAGTCAAATTCTCCTCTTACACAGTTTTTCAATTAAGACACCTTATTTAACACATCACTGATGAGAGTGCAGGAATTAATAAAGGCACCAACCGTACAGACAGAGGCCTTTCTTCCTTTAATCTGCCATGTTGATATCAAATATTTCTGAGAGATGGTGAAAGCAGAATTTGATTGAAAGTTCATCACTTACCACATAGCTTTTTCCTCCACTTTACAGGCTCCACCCCTATATCCTGTAGCTTTAGTCTGAAACATTTAGTGTAAATCTACCATCTACATATTAACATGGGAGCCTGGTTATGTTCTAAAATATGAAAGCAAATTAATGCATGTACAGATTATTGGGAAATTCTGCCATTTGTCCTTGGTGTCAAATAGCCAAACAACAATACACTGACCCCCCAAAAAATATATATTCATCAACTAAAAGTATTACAATTATTTGTGTCATATGTATCTGCATCTCCCAGAACTCCAAAAGCAATATTGCACTTTTTATAATGTGGATAGTCTTGCCACACCTCTTGAGACGCGATACCCCTGTAGGTCAGAGGGTTAAGACATACATTTTTAATATGCGACTTACTGATGAGCTTGGGATCACTATGCAGTTAATATTTATGTTTAAACAATTGTAACAATCTTCTGGGCTAATTGGATTCACTGTGTCAGAAACCATTAGCACATAATGCACATATGTCAAGTGTGTCTGTTCTTTAATATTTTGTTGACTAAAGTTCTGAACTGTTTTCTCCATGTACATTTTAAAAATACCTGCTGTCAATTTAAATCTTATTTTAAAGATGAAACATTAAGGTTGTATTAAATGACTGATTTCCACAGTTTTAATTGCCAGCCAAATGCAGTAATACAATCCCATCATAGATACATTTTTTCCTAATCTATGAGCCCCTTTTACCAAAATTAAAATTGCTGTGTGGAGGTGTCTAAATGTATACATTGAAGGGGAGATTAACATTTTAAAACTGCCTTTGTTCAAACTGAAAGGTTTTTGTAGGTTGAGTTAAATTCTGTGGTTGATGGATTACAGAAAATTATTTTATCAATGTACAGACTGCAAAAACACCTTTAATTATTACTAAATGGGAGAGCATTATCAAGATTAAGCTTCTTCAAACTCTTTTTTTTTTTCTGACATGTAGTAATAACATTAATATTTTAAGGCAATTTTTAAAACTTAAAAAAGAATCTTAGAAAAGAGATAAAAGCAAGACAGCCTTGTAAATAATATTAAAATAATAAGGGCCGTGCCACATGGCCTAGTAGTAGAGCGTGTGACCCATATACGGAGGCCTCAGTCGTCAACGCAACTGTCCAGGGAAATGATTATGTACCATCTTTGCTTAGCTTTGAGCTCCACACTCATGTAGTGTATTGCACATGTCATATTTAACCTTCTGGATTTAAATCTGGGTCTGGTTTACTGAAATAGCTGAGTTAGTCATAAAACCAATATGAGCCAAATCAATGCAAACAAGTCATGTTGCAACTTTTTAGAATATGATTTGTTTTTAAACTAATTGATGCCAGAGACTGCATGTACTATGTGCAGAGGGTTGATAATTTGAGAAGATATGACATCCCACATCATGAAGGTCCTAGAGAGACTCCTGTTGGCCCACCTGAGTAAGCAAACAGTAAACCATCAGGACCCCCTTCAGTTTGCTTATCGCTGTGGAGTTGGAGTTGAAGATGCCATCATACACCTGCTTCAACAAACCCACTGTCATCTGGACAAAGCCAGCAGCACTGTGAGGATCATGTTCTTTGATTTCTCCAGAACATTTAATACCATCCAACCTGATTTGCTTTGTCAGAAACTCCAGAAGACTCAGGCGGAGGCCTCAACAATCTCCTGGATCAAAGACTACCTGACAAACAGACCACAGTTTGTGAGACTGAAGGGTTGTGAGTCTAACCAGGTAGTCAGCAGCACAGGAGCACCACAGGGGACTGTACTCTCACCATTCCTTTTCACTCTGTACACCTCAGACTTCCAGTACAAGACAGACTCCTGTCATCTGCAGAAATACTCAGATGATTCTGCAGTCGTGGGTTGGATGAGAGATGGACAAGAAGCTGAGTACAGGAAGGTGGTGGACCGCTTTGTGGCATGGTGTGGAAACGATCATCTCATTTTGAACGTGACTAAAACAAAGGAGATGATTGTAGATTTTAAGAGAAACAGGAATAAGTCAAAAACTATTACTATCATGGGAGAAGAAGTGGAGGTGGTGGAGGAGTATAAATACCTCGGTGTTCACCTGGACAACAGACTAGAGTGAAGATGCAACTGTGAAGCCATCTACAAGAAGGGACAGAGCAGACTGTACTTCTTGATGAAGCTTAGGTCCTTTGGTGTTTGCAGCAAGATGCTGCATATCTTCTATAAGTCTGTTGTGGAGAGTGGGATCTCTTCTACCATCATCTGCTGGGGAAGCAGCATCAGAGCCACGGACTTAAAAAAGCTCAACAAGCTGATAAAGAAGGCTGGTTCTGTTCTGGGGACTCCTCTGGAACCTCTGGAGATTATTGTGGAAAGACGGATTCTTCATAAAATGAAGAACATTATGGAGAACCCTGAGCATCCTCTTCATGAGACTGTCCTACAACAACACAGTGTCTTCAGTCAGAGGCTTCTTCAGATCTGCTGTAAGACGGAGCGCTACAGGAGATCCTTCCTGCCCACAGAATCAGCATCTACAACGGCTCTTTGAGGAAACCTTCATAATATGAGCTATAACAACATTTAATTTCCCTTTGGGATTAATAAAGTATTTTTGAATTGAATTGAATATTAAAAAGGAAAAAAATGTTTTATCAAAGAAACCTAGCAGAGTGAAGGGGTGCGTTTCTTTATTCCCATTGAAAAGAGTGAGATCAGACTAATTTCTGATTGAGGTATTCAGGTGACTGAAAACCTCTCTCATTATAATAAAATCAGAGAAGTTTCTGGAAACCTTGTTAGACTGTTACTGCATTTAAATCTTCATTTCTCTGTTCATGTTAATTTACTTGCTGATGAAGGAGCTATGAAGAAACGCCCAAATTCTCAGTTAGATGATTATTATTTTTGCCTTTTGTTGTGGCAATTATAACTTCACTGAATGGCTGGCGTTTAACATAATCCTCTATGTGCGAGGGATTCCTCCCACTCTTGGCATGTTGTTCATATATTATGGTCGAAACAATAGGCCAACAATCTCCATCAGTAGACATTTACCATTCCTTTTGCCAGCTTCTTTTGTCTTCTGATCTGCCTGCCAAAAAGCAACACAACTCTAAGCATTAACTTGTTTTTGTCAAGATTACTGCGAAAAAGAAATTAAGTTGTTAAATTTTAGCTGGAAAAACAGAAGCGCTGTTTGTGATCAAAAGTTAGTTCATTTCGGTCTCATTTTCATTGATCAACAGCTCTGCTTCACAGCAGATACAAAATGTTTCTCTCTGCACGGCTGCAAGCTGCTGTTGGGTAAGTGTAATTCAGTGTTATTGTCTTAGGTTATTCTTTTTGATTTTCAAGGGGACAAGCTAAAAAATTCACTCATTTATAATTTGTCAAAGTGGAACAATTGTGTGCTCAACAATTCTTTGACATTTTGAGATATAATTTCACATGCTTAAAGGAAGTAAACAAGATCCCTGTAGAAAATGCTGTGAGTCTAAATATGTCTTCTATATGAATAAGATAAAAAAGGAGGAAATGAGAATTTCCCCATTGAAATTTGTAAAATTTCACCAAGATGTTCAGAAAACCTACAATAAACAAATTATGTACTGTTTTAGAGGTCCGATTTTATCTTATTTTAAAAATCTTGAAAACCTTGAAAATTCAAATCATAAAAAAATCAATATCAGGCTTTCCATTATTTTAGTAATTTTAAAACCTTCTTTTCTGACCAAAAGAGCCTTAAGGATCCCACAGAGTTGGGTGTACTGTAATTAGCACAGACTCAGCATGCTCTGTCTGCGGACGTTTGAGGTTTTGTGGTCAAGCGTACCAATTTCTGGTGAAAAATTCCTACATTTCCCACACGTTCTGCCATGGCATCATCAGACAAGGAGGAAGAGCCAATTTGCCGTGTAGATTTGGAAAAACAGAAAGAAAAAGATGGTGGTATAAAAAGCCATGATGTGGAGACATTTCCCGCCATGCAGTTAATTGTGTAATACCATTTATTGAGTCCACCTTAAGTACGCGCAGACGTCCACGGACTCAAGCGTGCCTGACTATGTGGGGTTATTTTAAAAAGACAACCAAGAAAATATCAAATAGGTGTTTGCCCGGTTATTCATAACACAAAGATCCTCCACAAAAGTAAACAGATAAAGAGGACAGATTTCTCCTCCCCAACCCAAATGAGTTTATTTGTTCCAAAGACTTTTATAAAAACATGATGGTACAGTTGGGCTCACAGTAACGTATTTATTTTTTTAAACTTATGATACAGCCTTTAAGTTTACCTCAGCAAATGTATTAAGCAAAGTTATCTTGCATAAGGAGCTCTTTACGGACCCATAAAGGGAAAACCAGCCACTTTTCTGCAGCCACTAAATAAAAAAAAAAAACAGTTATAGCCTAATGTAAAAAAAAAAGAGGTTTTAAAACGTATTTTTCAGGTTTTTGGCCAAACTGCATCATCCTTCAAGATCTAAAAAAAGTACTAAACACATAAACGTTTGCAAGCTGTGGTTCTACCTTTTGTTGTATGATTGTTTAACCAAAAAAGATAAAACAAACAGCATGGCAAATTTCATTGTGCCTTACTTCACATTGCTTACTGTGCATGAATTTCTGAACATGTACAGGTTCCTCCCTGCCAGGTATCTTATGCACTGCTGCCTTCACATACAATGCAACACCAGGTCCATACCTTGATGGGAAGCTATAAAATAATCATTTGAAACAGCAAGCTTCCACATTCAAACTCTGCTTATGATTCCTGTTCTGTATGTTTAGTCAGTGCAGCCTAGTGACTAAAAGCACTTTAATCTTTTGTATGCAGATTGCTAAGGATGAACTTCACTGTGCAACTGTAGTTATGTTCAAAATTAAGTCACTACCCAAAACATATTTCCTTCAAGCTTGGCAGTTAATATAGAACGATTGAGGCTGGTGGTTGTGTTCCTGCATGTTCATACTATCTAAAAGAAAATATTAAAGTCTTCACTAACATTTCTGGCAATTTTCTCAAAATTAAAACTACAAAAGTAATTCCTTTTCATGTTTTATTATCCTTCACTTGTGTAGACAGAATGAGGACGCTCTGTATTTCACAAATTGTTTTGTACAAATTGAGTAGTTTGTGTTGTGATACCAGTAACCATGGAAACTAGACTTGGGATATTTGCAAAGCAACTTCTCAATCACAGTTCAATCATACTATAATTCATACCTGGCTTTAATCACCTATTTTATGGATAGAACAAAAAAGTAATGAAATTTTAATCATGTTATGGTTAACAGAATGAGAAACCTTTAATTCAGATAAAAATGTACATGTTTGCTCAGGAACACAAATCAGAAGAGAAGTGTAACTATTGTCATATAAATGGCTGCATTTACCTGCGATGAAATTGGTGACCTGTCCAGGGTGTACCCTGCCTCTCGCTCGTAGAGTGCTGGAGACCCCCCGTGACCCACTATGGAATAAGCAGTATAGAAGATGAATGAATGACCTTCTCACCTGATAGATATACCTCAGCACCACATCTGGATTAAATTAAAATGTCAAACATGTGTATCCAAGATGATAGTGCCACTTCAGAGGCGGTAAAGGCCTGTCTGTTTACCTGCAGTGTTTGAATAATGAAAAAAAACTAAGAAATTGAATAACAAATAATTAATTGTTAAAAAAAAAATTTAAACCATAACTCTTTATCTGGGGGGATTTTAAACCTTGCCTACTTAGAATAGAAATCCCAAATATAAAGATAATGTTGCTGAAGGCTGCGATGAAATTAAATTTTTATAGATATAGCATCAAGCCGCCCCAAACCAACCAAACCCTCCTTATAATGTTTCGTAGTTTGGGGATCATTTCGAGCATTCTGTATCTTAAAAGTCCTACAACTGTTAATTGGAAATCCTTAATGGTTAATGTTATAAGCTTTATTTGCTTCACCTTTTCCAAGTTAGGGGGAATCTTTGACATCTCTCTTGATTGTCCTGTCTGACAGCGACAGGGACTATCAGTTGTTTCTCTTCTGCCTCTGAGTGGAACTATGTCATATTGTTCCTCTTGTTTGTCATGTTTCAAATTATTTTAGATTAGTTTTACACTGTCCACATCTGGTGTCATTTTTTTTTCTTTTATTGTAGATACAGCAGGATGTAGTTCTTGCTCAGCCAGCCCCTCATGTTTCTGTTACCTGTTCACCATAAACTGTCCAGGTGCCACAATTGTGCTTTTAAGATCCGCATGAGGTGTTCCTCAAGATTCGGTGAGAAATTAACATTAAAATATTTGAGTGTTGACATTTGTTAATCTATTTAGAATAGTCCATGTCCACTCTTAATGTGGCAAAAAAATAAATGGTATTCCCCACTCCAACATGATATTGGGTGAATTAGGGGTAAGCAGGAGAGACAGCGGGCTGAAACTTCATAGCTGAACACTGTTATAACAGTCTTATAACTGGTGTCACAGCGTGATTTGTTGTCTTCATTGCACCATTTTTTATTCCAAGAGACTACCTGATGTTAACCTTCTGATCTCAGCTGGCACTCTTGCATACTTTCTTTGCTGTCTTCAGCCTCTGAGGGCCACTAAACTGTGGTTAAAAATTGGAAGATTGCTTTGAGTTCGCTTACATAATCTACAAATGTTCTGTCATTGCATGCACTTTCAAGGTAAGTCATCTAGTTGTAAAGGTTTTTTCAGTTACATTGCTATGTAGGGAATGGTTTTTTTATGTCTGCATGGTAAAGTTGCAGGAGGGATGTTACAATCACTGCAGTCCCTCTCCTAAACAGCAGGTATTATATTAAAGAAATAAAAACCACCACCCAGAGCAGTGGCAACCAATGAAGATTTTGCCATCATAAAATGTAACTACAGAACAGCTTAAACACAAATGTGCTTCTAATTACAATAAATATGCCAGGCGCAAAACAATAATAGTTTTAGTGACAGTTTTCATTCGTATCATGGATGTTTTTAAATACCCCTTAATTTCCTGTCAATGTGCAGCCCTACAGAAAACTAGTTCCAAGAACAATTTACAGGTGCGTCTAAATATATAAGAATAGTTACTTTATTTCAGTAAATCAAGTGAAATTCATATTTTATAGATTCATTACACACAGAGTTTTATACTTTATTTCAGGCATTCATTTCTTTTCTATAATATGTTTACTGCTATAAAACCCCCAAAATCAGTTTTTTGTAATATTAAAATATCAAATGAGACCAATAAAAATACATTTTAATAAGGATATGTGGTCATCTGGAAACTATGTCCATGTACTGTACATTATATGCATTAATACTTTAGATACAGCATGAAATGTAGATACAGCATTCAGTAAACGTACAGCTTAATCAGCAAAGACTTTTTGTGGCTTACCCTTTGTGTGGAGGGTGTCTGTTTGACAACAGTCAAGTCAGCAGTCTTCCCTGTGATAGTGTTGCCAGTGGCATGACATTTCTGCATTAACATAATTTTTTGATGCAATATTCAACTTTTCTAAGAAACATAATTTTGGCTATTCCTCTGCAATCCATAGGTTTCCAAATTAACGGAAATAAATGGTGGAAACACATCGCTATATGTGTAATGAATCTATATAATGAGTTTTATGTAATTGTTTTAATGATTTTAATTTATGTGATGCACTTGTCTTTTAGCATCCTACCCTCAATGCTCTGTTGCGCCACCATTATTCACTCATCCTTGGATTCCAATTAATGATTTTTTTTCATTTGTCTTTTAGCTTTAAATATTAAAATCAAATTGTTTCTCACACACCACTAAAAATGCAAGCTTCTTCTGTGTTTCAAATGAAAGTTGGTGAATTATAGACTGTGTGCTGCAGGGCTATTAAGTAAGAACATGGATAATAAAAGGCACTGGCAGGGGCAACTAAGGCTTTTGTTGTTACATTTGTCCTAAATTACATAATTTGTAAACCAAAGGTAAGCTCTGTTGGATACTGGAGATAATCACACTTTGCTGCTGGTATTGATCTCTTCAGGAAGCTTCAGGTCTTATATTCATCAGTACTAGCAGCCTAAAGAACAACTGATGTGAGGGAAAGTCACAGACTATGAGAAATCCTTTACTTTTAACAATAAACTGCTTTGTGAGGGTCCTTGTGAATTTCTCTCAAAAGCCTTTGGAGCCACAGATAATAAGGGTGAAATGTTAGCAGCCAGGCAGAGCTGAAATCCTCTCATGCGCCACTGTGAGGAAGAGAAAGTATGCCGTACAGTCAGATAGGTTGGTTTCCAGTAGGTGGTGAGGTCCTGCTATTAATCCCTCAACCTGGCCCATTATTACTCATCTCTACATCAGCCCTGGAGCAGCCAGGCAGATTGTGACAGGTGAGAAAGTAGTCCCGCTGGCAATCACTGGGTGTGACGTATGAATAAAAAACGACTGGCTGTGTGTGAGGTGATTGATGAGAGCAGGGTGACAGCTTGTAGTCTATAGCTATATTTGAACACCACAACACACTGGTGTGATTGACAAGTTGTGGTGGTGAGTGGTGCAGTTATTGAAACAGAACATGTCATTTTAATATTTAATAGATTTCCACTCTTGCAGCAGGGAGCTGTGATTCCAGTGAAGTAGTGTGGTGGGATTATTATTCAGGGAGTGCAAGTTATTTGACCTGAAATAATCCTTATATTTGACCCGTTTTGCTGCAGCATCTGAACCCGTAGACCTTACAGAGTACATCTTATATTATATATATTATAATGGAAGGCAGGGTGAATTGTTGCACACCTTAGATATAAATACTGCATCATTATAAATCCCTTTTTCTCTTTTCTGTAAAGAAATCCTACCTTCAAGGCAGTGGAAGCTAACTTTTAACAAAAACTGTAGAATGCTGAATTCTGCAAGAATACGCATCTTTTAAGGCAAGGTTTTTAGAGCAAAATCTGACTTATAGCTTTAAATAATAGTTTCATATTTCAAAAGGCAAATATTTAGTGGCTTTGTAGCAATGTGTAAAATGCACTGAAGCTCTATTTTTTTAAGAAATAGGACACATATTGATAGCTTCATCGATATTTTAAGCCTGTGGCATGAAGAAGTATAGACCAGGGACACATTAGCATTAATATTACTTATGGATTTATTTCAGCCTGCCTGTAAAACTGACAGAAGTCATTATTTTGCACAAGATGGAGTGCCAAACAAGTCCTGTACAGCACCACAAAGAAATATTGACTCCTTACATTTTTTTTATTTGCTTGTGTAAAATGGCTCTAATCTAGAGCTTTTTTTTTTTACTTTTTTTACTTTTGTGAGTTTCTTTCACAGCACAAATCTCACATTATGGTCTAATAGTTAAATTCAAACACTGGGAAGAAAATAAAAGAAAGTAGCCAGTTCAGGCAACGTGTGGGACAACTGGAGATGATCTGCAGCGCTGATGTCAGAACTATGCATAAATTCTGTGTTGGGCATCTCCACATAGCATTCCCTTTAAAACAATAATGCAGGATGAACCCAAGGTAGGGACCCTGTTGTTAGCTGAGAAAATGCTTCGAATTGAAATGATAAATTTCAGGTTCTTGCTCTTATCGTCGGAAATGATTTCTGTGACTTATTTAAGCTTTTAAATTCGGAAGCTGGCTGGGCCTTACACAAATCAGCTGATACGGGGCTACGACTACCTTGGCAAAACTGGAGTTTAATAAAGACAGGCCTACTTCTAATGCCCCCGCTGCATTGGTCCTTTTACAAAACAAACGAAGACCACAAAAAAATGCCTTCATCCCTCCTTGCAGTGTTTTGTGAAAGGGGCTATTGACTGCAATCATTTGTTTGTCAAATAAAAACAGCACCATCATACAACACGAAGTCCTCCCTGACTAACATTAATATCAAACCTACAAACATGATGTACCATTGTTAAGTTGGTAGAGGATGAAAGCAGTTAAAGTATAGAAATCCTGCTCTTTCACTCCTGAAGGCACATTTTAAAATCCTCTTACACCTAAGGCTCTTCGTGTGTGATGAAATAATATTCTCAACTTTTATGGAAACTTCTTTCCTCCTATGATTGCGACACACCTTTATGGGTTATACTGTAGCGTTACCCCATAG
This sequence comes from Girardinichthys multiradiatus, assembly GCF_021462225.1. Lineage (NCBI taxonomy): Eukaryota > Metazoa > Chordata > Actinopteri > Cyprinodontiformes > Goodeidae > Girardinichthys > Girardinichthys multiradiatus. Next base: position 33,854,747 of record NC_061818.1, on the reverse strand, counting down.
AAACTGTTGCATTCACAGCTTTAAAACAACAATATTATATAAGAATTGAGTAATTGTAACATAAATATCTTAAAATACACTGTTACACAAACATACTTAATCATGTATATTCTTCATTAATTTTATGCATCATTCAAATCATAAAGAAGTAATCCAAAGCAGAATCTTGCTCGTTAAAAGAACTGATGTTTATACATCCTTGAAATCTTTGGCCATTTGAATATTTCAGATTTGCAGCTGCACATGTTACAAGGTCTGTTCTTGTAAGAGTGGCTTCGCAGGCATGTTTTTGAAAAGTAACCGAATTGATATTAATTTAAGTGCCAATCCAACCTATTCAGTTGAGGTCCAATTACTAGAAAGCAGTGTTTGGAGGTGGAAAGAGGGTGGGGGGGTTGCTTTGAGATGTTTGTTTTAATTTACAAACAACTCTCAAAGTAAGACTTTAATAATGATCAGCCAAGTTTGGTTCCAATTTGATAAAATAGCATAATGTAAAAGATGTAGAGCAAAAAACATGCCAAAGAGACTCTGAAAAGTGAACTTTATAAAGACCTGTCTGCTAGGTTTCCTTTGAGAACTTTATAACCAATTTGAATAATAAGCTGATCCTGACTGCATTGTTTGATAGCTAGGATCAATTTGGAATGTTTGCAGTTACCCTGGAATCTGTCTGCATGATTAAACTGACTTTTTGTTTGGAAAGTCCGTTGAGACGACATGTATTGTCAGTTGGTGCTATATAAATAAACTGAAATGAATTAAATCTCAGATTTTGTGCTCAACCCATTTTTTTAAGCCTTTGCCATATTTGCAATAACAGCAGAAAAGTTAGTTTTCAGTCTGGCCTCATTAAAAACTACATGAACACCATTCAAAGTCATGCCAGATGTCCCCACAAGGCTATTCTCCAATGATCATGACATAAAAAACTGCATAATGAAGCACTCCTTCTCAGCATTATATTATCACTGTATGTATCTATTGTTGTGATTATGAATCTGAGAATATTATTTAATATTTAATATTAATATTTTAATATTTTATTAAATAATATTTTGGTCTGTTAAGGGTTATCCTGTGAATACCAGCCCAGTAAGGCGATGGTATTAGGACAAAATAGAAAGGTGTGAGACAAGGTCTGACATTATTGAACAGCATAAACTCTGCACATATATGGAATGAATTCACACAATTTCTTAAATTGTGTGAATTCATTAACAAAAATAAAGAATTTATTAACAAAAATAAGTCAACTCAAAGTCAAACATATTTCAATCAACAAATTCTTTACTATGCTAAAACAATCCGACTAAACTACCAAGCAGAATTAAAGAATAACGAAGACTAATGGGCTATATACAATATAAACAAGTTGTTTAAAGATGAATGAAAACCATGATCGAAAGAGTGATGCAACATTACCATGCAATGTTTATGTTTGAGGACCAAGGATTATCTTGAAGAATCTGGAAATGAAGTTAAGTTAGTCTTGGAACCAACTTGGACAACCCTTCACAATGCAAGATCAGATAAAATATTATTTTAATAAAATAATGTTTTGAGAATGATCTGCTGAATAAAACCAACCTTCTGGATGACTAATTCTCAATGGGGTCTCAGCTGTCTTTATTTATTAAAATAATATTTAAAGAAATATTATTAAAGGAAATGGTCAAATATTTAAGGGAATATTTTGGAAAAGAGCCAAATCTTTCTGGAGAAATGGAGCTTAATGGTGTTTACCTAGTTATCAAATTTAGTAAAATTATGTTAGGAATACATTATTTACTGGATTGAAAACTAAACTTTTCTGGGTAAATATTATTTGGCAGCAAGCACGTGTCCTTACCTGTTAGCAGTTGAAGCTAACAAAGGAGGCTGATAGCTTGGCACCAGAATCAAACACACACCTTTAAAAATACCATCAATAAAATGGTTAAAATGCATAAGCGCGGAGGACACGTTATGGCCGATCTTCTGTGTTTAAAATCACCCTTTAAATAAAGTTTGTCTTAACTTTAAAAACCCACAAACGCAGAACACAACCTGAACACGTGTGCTGCAGATATTCTGCTAGCACCAAGATAGCTGAGCTCAACATAAACAAAACCAAACTTCATAAAATGGAAAAACGTTTAGATCATTTCATTCTAAATCACGTCTATCTCTCTGCCCAAACCTAACCTCTTATGAACGTGTTGAGGAGTTGTCCGGGCGACGATGAAATTTGAAGAAACGTCAACAGTCAACTAACGGTTAGCTTTCAGCTAACCTCCGTAGCTGTGGGGGGGTTGAAGGTGCGGCCGCTCTGTGAACAAAGGGTTAGCTTCCAGCTAACCTCCGTAGCTGTGGATGAAAGACTACTCGTTGTGTCCACCAACCAACTGCACGTTACCACGGGATGCGGCTCCTGTTGTCGTCCTTTCAGACCGGGGAAAAACCGCTCCACTCTGCTTCGTAGAGACAGTGTCTCTGCAGGGAACTCTGGAACACACTTTGCTTCTGCAGGCCTCAGAGAGAAAGTAAAGCAATGCTTATACCTTAATCTCCCTTTATGAATGAATACCGGATTCTTTCAACAGTAATTCATCAGTACTTAACTTGTGCATATGATCGCGTGATCTTATGACACCCTTGGATCTAGTTTGAAGAGTTTTTGTCTTTTTGCCAGCAAAGAGACACTAGCGCGCTGCCTCCCCTATCTGGTCCTTCTGGAGGCCATGTCGAAGAGATCGGACCATTGGGGGAAGTGGGGTTTTATGTGGACAGTGGCATCATGGGAAGTTCGCTGTTACCCCCAATTCCTAAGTTGTGCCGGAAGTAGGTTAATGCAATTTATTTTGAAAGTTCCAGAAAAGTCTGTACTGCATTTCCTGTTGTAACTCATGGCTGTGGGTCCCAACACTGTAAACTCTGGTATTAAAATTGGTACTTGGTAAATTATATGAATGGTTCATTGCAAATAATAAAGCCCATCTGAGCTTCCTGTTGTTTCCAGCAGAACTCAGAGTAATTATACAGTATATCGCTAGAACCATCAAACTTTACAGGTGTAAGTTCAGTTCAAAACGTTTTTCATTTTTATAAGCCAGGTTTGCATTTTTTTCATATTTAACAACATCATGACTCCAGAACCACAGAGATGTATATCCATCTTCTCATGTCATTTTGTGTAAGAGTCAGTATGTAACCATATTTTCTTAAATATTAAACTTTTTTAAGGCCCCATTTGAGCTGATAGGATGGCCTTTGCATATTGGTAAGCCATGTGCATCTGTATATGATGATGGATTACACTGCAGGGCACTTGTCAGGTCTTATCTATCTCTTTGTCCTCTGCTGCTCTCCTGTTAACACTCCTCTGCTGGTAAGTCTAAGACATTGGCTTTAAAAGGATTTTTGGAATGTATGCAGTTTTTTTGGTTTTGGTTGACACAACCTGTCTACCACTTTGAAGATGTAAAATGGTTTTGTTCAACGAGCAAAACAGTGGTTACCCCAAGGATTATTTGCTTGGAAATGATAGCTTGAACAGCAATGTGTAGGGCTTTTCATGAGTTCACTTGTGCTTAAATTAGGCTGGGATTGCAGATCCAACCAATTAGCTACAACAGAGTGTTATTTGCACGTCACCACCCTCTGCACCCATTCACCAACTCTGCTCTGTGATTCTACTGCTAAGTAGAACCTGTTGGAGCCACTAAACCTTCTTCACACTTGGGAAAAAAAGTTAAACAATTTATAAAAAATATAATGGAGTTTTGACGAAAATTCAGAATGAAAGACGCACCTACACCGCCTCCACCTTCCAATGACTCTTCTGTGCGTCTCCCTTCCATCCAATCAGCATCCTGTCTGCATGACTCTTCATCCAATCACCTTCCGACGCCTCGCTTATAAGGACCTTCAGCCATGTACAGGGGTTGGACAATGAAACTGAAACACCTGTCATTTTAATGTGGGAGGTTTCATAGCTAAATTGGACCAGCCTGGTAGCCAGTCTTCATTGATTGCACATTGCACCAGTAAGAGTAGAGTGTGAAGGTTCAATTAGCAGGGTAAGAGCACAGCTTTGCTCAAAATATTGAAATGTACTAAATCATTATGGGTGACATACCAGAGTTCAAAAGAGGACAAATTGTTGGTGCACGTCTTGCTAGCGCATCTGTGACCAAGACAGCAAGTCTTTGTGATGTATCAAGAACCACGGTATCCAGGGTAATGTCAGCATACCACCAAGAAGGACGAACCACATCCAACAGGATTAACTGTGGACGCAAGTCGAAGCTGTCTGAAAGGGATGTTCGGGTGCTAACCCGGATTGTATCCAAAAAACATAAAACCATGGCTCCCCAAATCACGGCAGAATTAAATGTGCACCTCAACTCTCCTGTTTCCACCAGAACTGTCCGTCAGGAGCTCCACAGGGTCAATATACAGGTCCTTCTCAAAATATCAGCATATTGTGATAAAGTTCATTATTTTCCATAATGTCATGATGAAAATTTAACATTCATATATTTTAGATTCATTGCACACTAACTGAAATATTTCAGGTCTTTTATTGTCTTAATACGGATGATTTTGGCATACAGCTCATGAAAACCCAAAATTCCTATCTCACAAAATTAGCATATTTCATCCGACCAGACTCTGGCACCTTGATTTCCGAATGACATGCAGAATTTGCTTTCATCCGAAAAAAGTACTTTGGACCACTGAGCAACAGTCCAGTGCTGCTTCTCTGTAGCCCAGGTCAGGCGCTTCTGCCGCTGTTTCTGGTTCAAAAGTGGCTTGACCTGGGGAATGCGGCACCTGTAGCCCATTTCCTGCACACGCCTGTGCACGGTGGCTCTGGATGTTTCTACTCCAGACTCAGTCCACTGCTTCCGCAGGTCCCCCAAGGTCTGGAATCGGCCCTTCTCCACAATCTTCCTCAGGGTCTGATCACCTCTTCTCGTTGTGCAGCGTTTTCTGCCACACTTTTTCCTTCCCACAGACTTCCTACTGAGGTGTCTTGATACAGCACTCTGGGAACAGCCTATTCGTTCAGAAATTTCTTTCTGTGTCTTACGCTCTTGCTTGAGGGTGTCAATAGTGGCCTTCTGGACAGCAGTCAGGTCGGCAGTCTTACCCATGATTGGGGTTTTGAGTGATGAACCAGGCTGGGAGTTTTAAAGGCCTCAGGAATCTTTTGCAGGTGTTTAGAGTTAACTCGTTGATTCAGATGATTAGGTTCATAGCTCGTTTAGAGACCCTTTTAATGATATGCTAATTTTGAGAGATAGGAATTTTTGGTTTTCATGAGCTGTTTGCCAAAATCATCCGTATTAAGACAATAAAAGACCTGAAATATTTCAGTTAGTGTGCAATGAATCTAAAATATATGAATGTTAAATTTTCATCATGACATTATGGAAAATAATGAACTTTATCACAATATGCTAATATTTTGAGAAGGACCTGTACACGGCCGGGCTGCTATAGCCAAACCTTTGGTCACTCATGCCAATGCCAAACGTCCGTTTCAATGGTGCAAGGAGCGCAAATCTTGGGCTGTGCACAATGTGAAACATGTATTGTTCTCTGATGAGTCCACCTTTACTGTTTTCCCCACATCCTGGAGAGTTACGGTGTGGAGAAGCCCCAAAGACGCGTACCACCCAGACTGTTGCATGCCCAGAGTGATGGTTTGGGCTGCCATATCATGGCATTCCCTTGGCCCAATACTTGTGCTAGATGGGCGCGTCACTGCCAAGGACTACCGAACCATTCTTGAGGACCATGTGCATCCAATGGTACAAACATTGTTTCCTGAAGGCGCTGCCGTGTATCAGGATGACAATGCACCAATACACACAGCAAGACTGGTGAAAGATTGGTTTGATGAACATGAAAGTGAAGTTGAACATCTCCCATGGCCTGCACAGTCACCATATCTAAATTTTATTGAGCCACTTTGGGGTGTTTTGGAGGAACGAGTCAGGAAACATTTTCCTCCACCAGTATCACGTAGTGACCTGGCCACTATCCTGCAAGAAGAATGGCTTAAAATCCCTCTGACCACTGTGCAGGACTTGTATATGTCATTCCCAAGACGAATTGACGCTGTATTGGCCGCAAAAGGAGCCCTAGACCATACTAATAAATTATTGTGGTCTAAAACCAGGTGTTTCAGTTTCATTGTCCAACCCCTGTACATCCTCGCTTGTCAGCTGAGCTCATCCCTCCTCCACCCCACCTCCACCATCTTCCTTCCCATCTCCTCCCAGCTTCCTCCCTGGCCGCCAATCCACCACCAATGTCAGATCAGGGGGAAGGCATCTCTAAATCTAAACCATGACATTCTCAGCATTCATGACTTTCTCCCATGTCCGAGCATCACAGAAATAACCATGTAATCACATATCATTAAAACCTTTTAATTGCCATCCTTTTCCTTGTGAGTCTTTTCAGATTGAATTATATTAATATTAATAATGAATGTAAAGAACTATATATAGGTTTATTTATTTTTTGTATTAGAAAAAAGATTTTTTGGTTTCCATATTTATTTAAAAAAATTGTAGCATCTCTCTTTCTTGAGAATAATATGTATATATTTTACAAAAACAGGCAGAAGAACATATAAAATTAGCCTTTCATGTTACTTTTCTTCAGTTTTTTTTTTTATTAAGAGCTGCTGCAGAGGGGTGAAATAGCCACATGTGGCTCTTCAAGCTGCATGTTACAGACCTTTGAGATTTTGCAACAAAGTGTTTTTTATGGCCAAAATAATACATTTTATGCATTTATGGTGCTGTGCACCATAATCATAATTATCAAAATGAACAAATTCATATCCGAATTTAATTAAAAATAAAATCTGCATAAATAAAAATCTGAATTTAATCACTGTATTAAATTTATATATGACATATACTTACAAAATTTAAAGAACTTTTCAAGAGTATTCTAATTTATTGATCATCATGTTATGAATCTATATAATCATGTATAACAGAATATTTAACACTTTAATTTTGACAATAATTGCGTTTACGATGTGAGCGTGGTGTTGCCACAAGGTATTAGTAAAAGAATGAAAACAAATACAGCACTTTGTGCCGCACTAGCTGTATACAGTGAATTTTTTTTAATTACATTTCATTATTTTGTTTGTTTCTTAGACAATATTCAAACACACATTTTTTTAAAGGACATTATAGATTACAATTCTACATTGTAATGCAACCATATGCAAGTTTTGCTGGTGGGATCAAGTTCATCTACCAGCCTCTGCAATTCACTTTCATTTCAGTATGGTGTTTGTCCTTTGATTCCCAATTAGTTTCCCTCTGTTTATCTCTCTTGCTCTCTTTGTACTCTCATTGTTCACGCCCTTGTCCCCTCGCTCCTAAAGCATAAATAAATTGCAGCAAGCAACTGCAATCCTCTTTGTCCTTTTGCTGCGCTGACTCACTTAGGTACTGTCTTGTGAAATAAAATATTATGGAGCACTGGGGTTAAATTACATTAGGCTGCAATGATAAATTTGTTCCATAAAACACCCAACACGTCTCATAAATGACAGAATTTGTTTACTGTGATAAATGTGGATGCAGGGGTGTTTTAGCTGCACAGGATGTGAGCCTGGCTTACAGGAAGTGGAGTGGCATGTATAAAACTGTAATGATGAGTGAGGCAGCTGAATGTGTGTGTGCGTGTGTAAAATCCCCTCCTTTCTCATGTTCAGGGCCAACCCGGTCGCTAACACAGCAGCCGTCTGAATTATTTATCCCCTTAGCAGTACAACTGCTTTTCCTGCTGCAACACTTTGGAGAAAAATGCTTGCCTTGCACCTCAAGGATCTTTTTCCTAAACTTCATCTCTGTCCTTTCAAATTAAGCCTTCTGGAAGAAGTACTCTCCATGTTCCAAGCCCCAAGCCTCCTTTGTGTTTGCTTTTGTTATAAATGAGGATCTGAACTCTCCCATAATGGTGATTTATTTGCTGAACAATAATGACAGATTGCACAAAACAGTTTATGAGAACTGTTAAAACTTACTGTCTAATTGTTTTGTTCAAGATTTAATTCACTATTCACTGTTTCTCACTTTATATTATCCCTGCCTGAAAAACAAATACAATAAGAGACATTGTTAGATTGCCTGAGATTTTTATGTCCTTGAGAAAAAGTTGAGCTTTCTTGAAAAAAAGAAAAAATATTTTTTAAGTTTTTTATGTGTAATTTTGAGGAAAGGCCTTTTAGTGGCAGTTGAATGTCTGTGCGTGTGTATGTGAAGGTGACTGGTAACTGGTCTTTTTGTTTATTGATTTTCACTTGATAATCTGCCTGAATTCACTTGATGTAAACCTGCTTGTATCAACACTAATACCTGTTTTTGTTGTGTTAGAACACCAAATGAGGGACTTTTAACATTTTATGTTGTACTTGAGGCGTAGTATTGAACTTTTGGCAACACATACAAGTAAGGACGTAACTGTTTCAAATCATCAAAAAAAATTATAAGGTAAACCAAGTAAATACAAAAGGGGTTTTCACATGATGATTTCATTTATTAATGGAAGAACACTTTACAAACTAACCTGGCCCTATGAGAAAAGTAACCTCCCTTCTTTTGTTAACTCATAACTTAAATGAGATAAACCCCGTTTTTTGGTTCAGTTTCACTAACGAGGCCAATGCCTGATTACTGGTTTTATATTGCAGTTTAACATAACATTTATTTTATTTAAAAAAACATTAAGGGTAACAACAAAGATAAAACAGAAGAAATCTTTGATGGGGCAAATCTTTGTTCATATTACCATGACATGTAGCTGCAAAATAAATATTTTAGCTTGAACATTAATTATGAAGTGTTTTGACAGCTTGGTTGATAATTGATTATAATTCTTTGAAATTTATCTTCAAAACTTATTTTGGTGATTAGCCTCCTCTGACTTTTGCAAATCATACATTAGAGCAGATGATGTCAATTACATAAATTAAGCCCTTATTTCAAAATCAGACAGTGACAGCTTTTGCTATATTGGCGAACTGACTCAGCTGCGCTCCACTTCATACTTACTTTAACAACAATGCACCGTCTCAGCTCAGAGGTGCAACAGCAGCAGTTTAACATCAAGCTCCCTGTGCCGTCTTACTTGTTCCATAAATTGCAATGTGACAGGAAAGAAGGGTTTTAGACCCTGCTTGGAGGTGCTTTTTGAAAGAATCTGAGGAATCTTGCTTAAATTTGATGAGAGTATATTCTTCTGTCATACACAAGACCCCTGCTCTGCTCCTGCTTTATTAAACAAACTTTAAAATAAACCAAGCTACTGAAAACAACAGAGAACAACATGGAAAAAAGGATAAATTCAGAATGGCCAGGAGATCTTCTGAGAGAGCAGAGAAAAGTGTAAAAATATAAAACTAAATATTCTATATGCATACACGGATACAGTGTGCTCTTTGTTTCACCCAGGAGTATGTTTTAGCATCTAATTTGTAGGTGGTTGGTTTTCACAGCTGGCCTTTCATCATGACAGCAACGTAGAACATGTCATCTTTGACTTCTCTGTAGGAGGCACAATACGGCAAACAGGCAAGGTCATGCTATGTTTGCACCCGCTCCTCCAGACATTTGCACATGCAGCTGTGAATGTTAATGAGACATGTTTTGTTGGTCAAGAGGAATTTTAATTAGCAGCCAAGTTGCTTGTGCTCCCGCTTGCTCTTTACTTGGGCTCTGACTTCTGGCTTGAAAAGGAGGGAAGGTAATATGATATTGGCAGCAAAAGACTTTGACATTTCTAAAATTAAACAGAAAAAACTAGACAACTCAGAAGAGCGCATCCATCCAGCTAAATGTTAACTGACCCAGCATTAGCCGCAGGTGTAAGTGGAGGTGGTGGACTTAGTGTTCCCTACGAATTGTACAGACAGGAAAACATTTATATATTAGAGCTGGAAAATGTTACTCACTCTTGTTTTCTCATTCCTTGCATCTTGTATGGGCACAGGTGACTTTATGACTTTAACTGCAACCAGGATGAACTTAATTGCAACCAGGAGTTTCACAAAACTTGCTGTAAAAAAATGATATTGCATCTGTGATCTTGGGAAAGGTCTTGAGAAATAAATCCCTAGTCCACACGTGTCAAACTCCAGTCTTCAAGGCCCGGCGTGCTGTAACTTTTAGATGTGTCTCTCTGTCAACACACCTGAATCCCATAATTAGGTCACTAGCAGGACTCTGTAGAATATGAGTGCATAAGTAGGTAATTAAGTCCTTTGATTCAGATGTGTTAGACCTGGGACATATGAAAAACTTGCTGGACACTGGCCCTCGAGGACTGGAGTTTGACAACCTTACACAGTCCAACAGTCAAAAACAGACAAGATTTTGAAAGTATGGTCTCACGAATGGTCTTAAAGGTCAAGACTTTGAGGTCAAAAGTAGCATAACACTAGCTGAACACAAAATGTTTTAATTAGCTCAGAGAAGAATCATTTTAAACTTTCGAACCCCTCTCTTAAAAAATGTTTTTTGGTTGTTTCTTGTCCAAACATAAATCATTTCTTTGAGACTTTGGGGCTTGTAGTGACCTAATGTATGCAGCCATATTGTTGTTTTTTTGGGGGGTGGAGCTGCAAAACTTTTACAGGTAGGAGGCACGTTACAATCAAAATTGCGGGTGGAGTCAAATGTCTATTTTTAGAGATGCCAGGGTTTGACTCTACCTCGAAATGCATACTATAGTGAGTAGCATCAGATGTATTGAAGCTTTTCAATCAGAATCAGAATCAGAATCAGAAAAGCTTTATTGCCAAGTACGTTTTTGGACATACAAGGAATTTGTTTTGGCGTAGTCAGTGCAATACAATACAAATTAAACAGTATAAACATATCTACAATATAATATAAATATATGTGCACAGTTTTAAGTGAGTGAGAGTAAATATAGAGCAGTATAAGATGCAAGAGCAATACAACAGTGCAGATGATCATTGTGCAAGTATGGCAGTGCAAGTAAAGCAGGAGTCCAAGCTGAGCGTTAATGTAACGCATAGAGTTACAGGTTACAAGTGTCCTGTCAGCAAAAAAAAAAAAGAGGGGGGGAGTGTCAGTGTGGTTTCCGGGCTTTGTTAACAAGGCTGGTGGCAGAAGGGAAAAAACTGTTCTTGTGGCGTGAGGTTTTGGTCCGGATGGACCGCAGCCTCCTGCCAGAGGGGAGAGTTTCAAAGAGTCTGTGACCGGGGTGGGAGGGATCAGCCAGAATCTTCCCTGCCCGCTTCAGGGTCCTGGAGGTGTACAGTTCCTGGAGCGACAGTAGACTGCAGCCTATCACCTTCTCAGCAGACCGAATGACACGCTGCAGCCTGCCCTTATCCTTGGCTGTAGCAGTGGCGTACCAGATGGTGATGGAGGAGGTGAGGATGGACTCCAGAAAGATTTTCTTCATAATTCCAGACCTGTTTGAAAGCATTCTGCTGTCTGACGGCATTACTTGAAGTGGCATGATCTCTTCCTGCAGGAAGAGGATGAATGCAAAGTAACAGAAATCCATATATTTTCCTCTAAGTTGCTAAGCTGGAGACTAACTGTTAAGGTCTATTAAGATGATGACCTGGTCCTTTCCCATGCTTGTCAGGCTTCATCAGTTATCAGTAAGAATATGAAAAACGGGTCCCATGAAAAGCAATTCTCCTCCATATAAAAGAGATACAGAGATGCTGAGAGTAGATGTTTTGGAGCTTTGTTCACATGCTCATACAAATGTGTAGCAGAGGATAAAATGACTGCTAGGTAATTATCTTTAATAATATAGGCTTTAACCAATTTGCCAGAGCGTGTTAATTGTCAAACTTCAGCTTCAGGAGAACAAGAACAGCTGTGTTAATGAAATGTATCTGAGGGATAATTTCAAAACCATCCACTGAAAAGGAGTCAGAGTAATTTGGCAAATGAAAATGACAAAAAAATTACTGTTCCACTGACCAGGACCATACATGGCCAATATGGTACTTTTGTCTATTTCTTCTTTCCCAAAAAGCCACTAAAAACCAGCCCCTGATGAGTAATGGCTGCGAAATAAACACATATTATCCACCTTCTTACCCTTTTCTCAAAGCTCCAAAAACCTGCGGTGTGTTATTTATTGTGTGCGTAGGTGTTTCTGTCAGAAGCATGTCTGTTTTGCAGAGGTGAATGAACTTCTAAAGTGACACTTCACATTCCTGAGATTTGCAGCACCTCTGTACCATGGTATCTGTTAACAGCTCAGTCTTGTGTGTAAAGCCATTCACAGAGGAATATCATGAAATAATCTTAAAACACAGCAGACACAGAGTTTAAGAAATGCTGATGGTTCTGCACTTTGATACAATTATAAACCGTAAAGCTTCTAAATTTGAAATTCTCCTATCTTGACTTTAGTGTTCAAACTAATCCAAAGCTATCAAGAAACCTCTAAACTTGTTTGATAGTAAGTTAACCAGCATAATCCATGACAAATGAACAAAATATATTTGGAAAAATAATTTTTTTTAGATGCAGTTTTATGCTTTTAGTCAGCTCTTAAGCCACTTTCTCTTTGTCAACACATATTCTATTATTATTGTAGTCAGCATTTCTTTAGCCTGCATTAGCTGTATTTTGTTTATGATTAAAGTTAGTGGAAGGTTATTTCACTATTTCATTGTGATCATTGGTGTTAAGTTTAGGAGTTAGGTTTAACTAACTCTTGATGTATAAAGTGTTACCATCAATCTCCTTTTTTAATTTGACCAGTAGCACTGAGATGGCTTGTTCATCTAGTGATAACTATTCATGAGCTTAAGGGACATAAATACACTCTCCATTCATATTTTTGTATGTGTAGAACACACATATCTTCCCACCCACACAAAATTATAGTTTGCAGCCCTGCCCAGTTTTACCTCAACATATTGTTCATAGATTCCTCTGAGTCATTTGGTTGCTTGTGATAAAACGGTGGTAAAAAAAAAAAAACCTCAGAGGGAAAACAAGCATCCACTCCAACACAGGTCTGACGTATTACCAGCACTCACAGGAAGGTGTACAATAAGAAATTTCTGAAAGTCAGCAGAGATATGGACTGGGCGCTCTCTGCTTAAAGTGTTTACCTTCTCACAGCTCTTTACTTGTCTAACTTTACCAAGTAAAAGCAGTTCATGTTTATTGTGAAATGGAATGATGTGGCCCTCAGACAGACTGGACACACCTACTGACAAATATGTCCCGTTTCTATAAATTGTAAGCATACATCACAGTTTGACTCCAAAAATGTAGTTAAATCTTTTAAATTCAAGTAATGCATGCATGTTTTACAGATGATACAGAGAGGGGGGCATACATGCTGTGGACCCATAGTACATTTTATGGGACCAAAAAAACAAGGAGCATACGCAAAGTGAATGGTCGCAACGGCTCCACCAATGGTTTCTTCCAGGACAGAAACACAGGAGAAAACTGGGCATCGCATCCTAAGCAGAAAGATGCAGAATGACAGTAGAGATGGCCCAGGATAAAAACCACCCTAACTCTTAGCATATTGGAATGGAAAATTTTGAGCCTGGTCCAAAAGGGGACAGGGTGCCTGTCTCATGGTAATGCATTTATTTACAGTTTGACTAATTTCGGTCAAGCTCGTTTAAACAAAGGAAAATCAAACCTCAGAAAACAAATCTAACGGTACCTTCACAGTTGCTTTGATCAAGGTTCAAGGTTTTTTATTTGTTTTCAATCTGGTTACATACATTCCAATTGATCCTAATTATCAAACAGTGATGTCAAAATCAATTAAATTGGTTAAAAAGTTTTCTATCTAAGGAAATCCAGCAGATGTCATCAAGTCAGTGATTAACTGCAGTCACTCCTCCTGAGCATGTAGCGACAGTGAACAGTCGCTTACATGACTTTGCAGCAATCCCTCATACTGAGTATGCATGTAGTGACAGTGAAAAGAAAAAACTCCCTTTTAACAGAAAGAAACCTCCAGCAGAACCAGGGTCATTGTAAGCGGCCAACTGCCATGACCAACTGGTCAGAAGGACTGATCCAGGAGTACTTTCTTTGTGAGATAAAAATAAAACGTTTAAGGCAATAGTAGCTCTTTTATTGGCTTCATCTAGGAGAGAAAGATCCGACAGCTAAGCAGATAAACTGAGTCAGTTTTCACGCCTAGAGTATGAAAGAGAGCACATACAGTTAGTCACAGTAAAAGCTCAGCCAGTAGCTATGTCTAGGAGAGAGACAGGAGTTAAACACTGCAAGACAGGGCCAAGTGCATCATCAGTGCAAGTTGTTGGCAGCAGCAGCTCAGCCAATGCTCCCCTCCAGCAAGCTTTCACAGCTAAATAAAAAGCCAGATCAGATGTAGCTTCTAAGAGGAAAAAAAACAGAAAGAGAACATAAAGTTAGAAGCTGAAATAACAGCAACTAACACAAAATTGGAGAATAGTATGAAAATGTAGCACAGTGGGGGAAAGTGGTCATTATATCCTTCAGCAGCCTAAACATATAGCAGCATAACTACAGAGATGGCTCAGGATAACCTAAGCCACTCTAACTATAAGCTTTATCAAAAAGGAAAGTTTTAAGCCTAGCCTTAAAAGTAGACAGGGTGTCTGCTTCGTGGACTAAAACTGGGAGCTGGTTCCACAGGAGAGGAGCCTGATAACCAAAGGATCTGCCTCCCGTTCTACTTCTAGAGACTCTAGGAACTACCAGCAAACCTGCAGTCTGAGAACGAAGTGCTCCGTTAGGAACATATGGAACAATCAGATCTCTGATGTATGATGGAGCTAGATCATTAAGGGCTTTATATTGAGGAGGAGAATTTTAAATTCTATTCTGGATTTAACAGGGAGCCAATGAACGGATGCTAAAATAGGAGAAATATGATCTCTCTTAAATTTTCATCAGAACTCTTGCTGCAGCATTTTGAATAAGCTAAAGGATTTTAACAGCATTTTGTGGACATTCTTGATAGTAAAGAATTACAATATTCCAGCCTTGAAGTAACAAATGCATGGACTAGTTTTTCAGCGTCACTCCTGGATGGGATATTTCTAATTTTGCGATATTCTGGAGGTAAAAGAAGGACATTCTGGACACTTGTTTAATATTGGATTAGTAAAGAGAATTGGCCCAAGTACTGAACCCTGTGGTACTCCACAATTAACCCTGGAGTTTAAAGATGATTTATCATTTACATGAAGAAACTTGAATCTGTCAGACAAATAAGATTTAAACCAGCCTAGCGTTGTTCCCCTGATCCCTACAGCATATTCCAGCCTTTTTAAGAGAATATTATGGTCGACTGTATCAAGTGCAGCACTGAGATCTAACAGAACCAGAACAGACACAAGTCCATTATTTGAGATCATGAGAATATTATTAGTGACTTTCACTACTGCTGTCACTAGTGCTGTTTCAGTGTTATGATCAGCTCTGAAACCTGCAAAAAGAGAAAGACAGAGTTCTGTGGGAGTGTTACACTGATACAATATTGCACATATTGACATTGTTGGGTAAAACATGTCATCTAGTTGTGATTTGTTATGTATTAATTGTACAGATAATTTAAACAGTTAATCACAGTGTTGTGTCAACATACCAAGACATAAAAACAAACTCTCAAAGTTAATTTCTGTCTCCTGTCAGGTGTTCACCAGGTATGGGAAATGCTACATGTTCAATGCTGCAGAGG